>NC_046163.1:50719215-51046715 GCF_011064425.1 Rattus rattus | reverse complement strand
GGAGGTGGGACGGAGGAGAGGCGGTCATTAGGATGGTAAAAGGCCTTAGTAAATTTACAGAAAAGGGGGACAATGCATGGAGAAGGACTTTAAAGATATGGTGGAAAGAGAATGTTTAAAACATAGAGCTGTTTCTGAGGAGGAAGCCAGAGTAGGGCTCAGGAACACAAGTGAGGTGTCAGTTTTGAATGAAGTGAGTCTTTTCTACTAGAGAGTTATAGAGGTGAAGGGAGAGATTTAGACACCTCATACAACTCGATCTCAAAGTTACAAGATGAATTGATCTGACAAGTCCTCAAGGAAGATATTCTTGGCTCATTCTCACAACTATCGAAAAACACATATTTCTGAAGGTCTTAGGAACTGAGACACTGCTCAGCAAAATTACAGTTAGGAAGTAGCAGTGAAAATAGATTTATGGCTGCAGGTTCCAGAGAGCATCAGAAATATTTAGTTTTCAATGGTCATGACCCACAGGTTCAGAACTTCTGCTAGACCTAATGTTTGTGGAAAAGCCCTCAACAGAACACCAACAAATGGAACCAAACCACATACTATAAGGTTATACATCACGATTAAATGGAGCTATCTCAGAAACGTCAGAGTAGTTAAACACGGAAACCAATTGATATTGATATGATAATACATGGATATTAACTAAATGAAGAAAAAAAGACACATGATCTCATTTGATATAGAAAAAGCATTTGAGAAAACCCAATACTCTTTGAGACTCTAAGAATGAGAGGGAACATCTTTAACCTGACAAAAGGCATTTATGAAAACCTGCAGCTACCATTCTTCTCCATATGTGTGCTGGTTAGTTTTATGTCAACGACACAAGCTGAAGTCATCTGAGAAGAGAAAACCTCAATTGAGAAAATGCCTCTATAAGATAGGGGTATGGGCAGGGTGATAGGGCATTTTTCTTAGTTAGTGATGGATAGGGGAAGGGCCAGCCCATTGTAGGCGGTGCCATCACTGGGCTGGTGGTCCTGCGTTCTACAAGAAAGCAGGCTGAGCAAGCCAGTAAGCAGCACCTCTCTATGGCCTCTATATCAGCTCCTGCCTCGAGGTTCCAGTTGTGTTTGAGTCCCTGTCCTGGCTTCCTTTGATGATGAACAGTGATATAGAAGGGTAAGCTCCCCAACCTGCTTTTTGTCTTGGTGTTGCATCACAGCAGCAGAAACCCTAAGACTATATGCAAGACCGAACAGCTTTCAGTTAAAGCTGGAAGATGATACCCATGTCCACCTCTTCTACTCAGTGTTGTTCTAGAAGTTCTAACCAGAGCAACTAGGCAAGACAAAAAACAAAAGCCATATCAATTCAAACAAACAAACAAACAAACAAACAAACAATTCCTGCTCATAGAAGTTATGGTCATATAAACAGAACTTCCTAAAGAACCCACTAAAGTAGACAGAACTAATAAGTGAATTCAGCAAAGTTGCAGGTCGCCAGGTCACACACACAAAAACTAGTTTGGCTGGGTGTGGTGGTTCATGCCTTTAAACCCAGCACTTAGGGCCAAAAGCAAGCCCTGAGCCTGGTCTACCTTTAACCCCAGCACTTGGAAGGCAAAGGCAAGTGAATCTATGTGAGTTCAAGGCTAGTCTGGTCTATATAGTTTCAGGATAGCCAGGGCTATGTAGAGAAAGACTATCTCAACCAGCAAGCAAGCAAACAAATAAACAAATAAACCCCAACAAAAACTAGTTTGTGTTTGTCTACACTAGCAACGAAGAACAATCTAGAAAAGAAGTAAACAAATTCCACTTATATGATATCCAAAAGAATAACATACCCGGGGGTTCACAGATTAGCACTAACATTAGTCAGAGAAGCTCCTTCTGTTGTGGGCAGGAGTGAATGCAATGACTAATAGTCAAAGGGTGAGAATAAGTGATGCTTGAGTGCCCATCCCTAAATAGGACATCTACTTCCACCCCACAAGGCCCAGGAAACATCAGGGAAGCTGGTGTGGAAGGAACATAAGAGACAGAGAATGGGGAGGGGGTTCTGGGAAAAGCTGTTCTCTACAGATTACACCACGACTTCACTCATGAACTCACCCCAGCTACAGAGACTTGCAGAAGGTCAAGCCAACACAACTAGGCAACACTCAGCAGGCAGCTGTGTTACAGAAACCACAATACCCCCCCCCCAAAAAAAGCTCGGTGCCAGACACGGACATCCCATATGGTCAGGGAGGCCCTAGTGGAGCCTCAAACACACAGGCTATTGCAATTGCTCTTGGTTGCCCATCATAACAACATGGTAAGACCCTCTTGCTGAAGGTTCCACTCGTTTTGGATATCAGACATAGAGAGATCAACCTCTAACTTACCAGGACACTCTCTTCCTGCTGGCTAACTTACATAGCGCCAGGAGGTGCTATGCAAGCTGTGAGGGGAGAAAAGATAGCAATGGTCCTTCCCAGTACGGAACCTTAGATGTTAAAACACTGACGTTTTAGTAAGATATGCCTTCTGGTTCAATAGTGGCATGAAAGTTATGGGGGTAACCAACTACTTCCTAATGAGATGTAAGGCCTTTTCCACAGGTAGGATTTTGTACTGTAAACCTGGTCAAAAGCTTTTGATGCTTTAAATTATAGGCTCTGGGCAAGGAAGAGGGAACCTAATATTGATGTTTTGCTAAATGCTCATGCGGTCAAACTGTGTTCTAAACATTTGTGTTTAGAGATTTGTGCGGCTCTCAATTTTGGTCCTTTTGCAGCAGGTAGTTAATGTAGAGACTCATAACTGGGCAAAGTACCGGACATAAATAACTCTGGGGGTTCAGTTGCGAGTGGGTAATTTATAACAGCTTCTTACCATCCAAGGCCCAGGGAACTTCAAAGAAGAGGGAGAGAAAAGAACGCAAAAGCTAGCAGATGAGGATGGGAGCCGTGATATACTGACTTGTAGGCACAAAAGGGGTATTGTATACATCAGCTCACAGTAACCATGGTTTCCTGCATGAGGGAAGCCAGTCAAAGTTTCACACTTATCAGCGGGGCTGATGGGAGCTGATGGCTGGTGAGGGAGAGGGAGTCATTAACTTATTTGCAACGAACAGCACTAATTAGATTTAGAGGGTCATTAGTGGCAAAAAAAGAAAGAGGGGGGGGAGGGGGAGGAATGACATGAAGCTGAGAGGTAGGTAAATGGCGTGGGAGTCCTATGGGGAATTGGAGAGAGAGAGTGGAGAGTGGACATGATCAGTGTTCACTGTATAAGATGTATGGGACTTTTCAAGGAAAATAAAAGTTTCTATATAACAAACCAGTCTCTCAATCAAATGTCAAGGCAGCTTTCATATCAGAAGAAAATCTTTACCAGCTATGTATCCTAACAGAGGATTAATATCTAGAAAATGCAAAGAACTCCCCAAACCAAAAAACAAAGAAACGTAAACATCAAAACCCAAACAACCTAATAAAAAATGGGCTTTTGAAGCAAACATAGAATTTTCAAAAGAAGAAATACAGACTATTAATCAATAGTTTTTTTGAAAAAAAGTGTTCACTATCATCCCCTGTGAGGACAATGAGATTCCATCGCAGATTACTCAGAATGACCAACATGAAGAATACAAATGGTTGCAAATTCTGGTAAAGATGTGGGGAGCGAGGAAGCCATGCCCGCTGTTAGTAGGAATGTAAACGGGCATACTGTGGAGGGGAAGTTTCTCAAAAAATTAAAACTAGAACTGCCATAGCATCCAGCAGTCCCATTCCTGGGTACGTACCCAAAGGGTTCCACATCCTCCCACAGAGAGCCTAGGCAACTCTGCTTACCAATGCTCTGTTCACAGTAGCTATGAGATGGACCCACCCTAGATGACCATAGATATGCCATATATATATATATACATATACACACACACACACACACACACACACACACACACACACACACACACACATGATGGGAGCTTTATTCGGATAGTAAAGAAAAATGAAATTATAAAAACTTCAGGAAAATGTGTGAACTAAAACTTTTCCGAGTGAAATCACCAAGACCTAAGAAGGCAAATGCCACATGCTCTCACTTACAGGTAAGATCCTGGCTTCAAATTTTAATTTTTTTTTTATTTTTAGTTTTTAAGCCAAAAAAGGCTGGTGCTAAGTAATCGTTCAAGTCCATTTCACCAAACCAAGAATTCCAGTTATAAAGCAATAAACTCTAGGCAGCTAAATATTTACAAATGTGAAATGTCAAGGAATTAGTCACTATCCTTTTGCTGAAATGAATATATATATATATATATATATATATATATATATAAATGAAGATTTAAAAAAAGGGGAAAAAGATGCTTGAACAAATGGATATGCAGATACAAAGGGATGAAGCTAAGTTCCTATCTCTCACACCAACGTAAACTACATCTGGGTGCGGTGGCGCATGCCTTTGGTCCCAGCATTAGAAAGGAGGCAAAGTCAGGCCAATTTCTGTAAGTTCCAGGTCAGCCTGGTCTATTTATCAAGTCCCAGGCCAGCCAGGAACACAAGTGAGTCTCAGACTGGACAAAACAAAACAACAACCTCAAACTACGTCAGAGTAGTTAAATGTAAGAGTTGAATCTGTATAACTTGTAGAAAAAAACCTCAGTGGCGGGCTGGGGCTAGAGCTCACGGGCAGTGCACTTGCTTACGTGCATAACGCTCTAGACTTGAAGTGCAAACAACCATAGAGGTCAATGCTAGTGATTTTGAATTTGAGAATGAATTCTTAGATATGCTACAAAAACAAAAGCAGTGGAAAAAAATAGGTACATTCTATTACATTAAGATATTAAAAAAAAGCATATCAAAGGATGATAGGTTATGGCATTTTAGCAGCAGAACCTTAACACTCGGTTAGATGAGACACAACAGGTCAGCCATCGTATGCTTTCATTTAGTTGATCCACGGACTCGGAAAGCAGATTGGTGTTGGCTGAGAGATGGGGACAGGAAGAAGTGGGAAAAGGGGAGCTGAATACAGCTTTCTCCCCTTCTCTCTGTTGGGCTCGATCCCCAGGATGTGAAGCGAGAGCTTTCCCGTGGCGCTACATCTTCAGACTAAGATTTCTTTCTTTTTTCGAGTGATGGATATTTTAGAACAGTAGACGTGACTGCCGCAGAGCACAAGCTATGGGAATTCTGTCTTAAGAGCAAACGAACAAAGGTCGTAGTGTGAGGAGAGGCAGCTCTTGGTCTAGATCTGGATCAAAACCGAGAGGCCTGAGGCTGGTAAGGCTAGAGGTCACAGTGGGGACAGAACGGAGTCTGAGCGATGGAAAGTCACGTGCCTTGGAGCATAATAACAAGATGTAAAACAGCAGTCTGCCTTTGATGAGGTAAAATGACCGTCTGAACGTGGAGTTGGTTCTTACAAAGAAGGTAACAGTTCTCAGGGGGGAAAGGAAGTCCTTAGACCACAATCGGTTGGCAGTAGAACCGCTCACACCTCTGACTCAAAAAAATCTCAGGACCACAGCTGCAGAGGCTCTCGTTCGGATCCTTAAGAAGAGGAGAGCGCAGGAGTGAGGGCGATTTCGGAGGCAGCCCCTGTGCCTTTTCTTTATCTAAACACGCAGCCATGGTTCTCCCCTGGGCCTCAGAGCACCTGTATGTTTCCTTCAGACTCACCCAGAGAATTTAGTTCCTATTTTTCTCTGGCACCAGTTTCAGTGTGACTACACTTCAGAACCTGGCTACTCAAGGTGTGGCCCATGGATCGATAGATAGGTAAGAGCAGTATCACCCCGGGGCTCCTTAGAAATGCAGAGCCAGAGCGTCCCCTCTCTGAGTTGTATTCTAATAAAATCCTCAGGCTATGTATACTAGAGTTTGACAAATTCCTATGAAGAAAGAAGACACAGAGGAACAGCTGAGTTTCACCAGGGGGCTTGATCTCATTTACAGCCATTGTTTTGCTAGGTAGGGTTTTCCATTCTGGTTTGCTGCGTAGCCCAGTTGGCCTCAGCATCCTAAACTGAGATTAAAGCCATGCACCAACGTACCTGGAAGTCAGGCTAGTTTCAGAAAAATGTCTTTGTTAGGATGTATTAGTTATATGTAGTAATGGTTTTCATATATTTTCATACATGTTTGTAATTTGATCTTATTTACCTTAGTTATTTTCTTTTGACCCCTTCGTGAGTTAATCCAGTCCTTCAGTTAGTTCCTTCCTTCCTTCCTTCCTTCCTTCCTTCCTTCTTTCCTTCCCTTTCCTTCCTTCCTTCCTTCCTTCCTTCCTTCCTTCCTTCCTTCCTTCCTCCCTTTCTTTCTTTTTCTGATAAGCCAATGAGTTTCTTAGGGTTGCTCATAGGAACATGGGGGAAAGGGATATATGTACAGAGGCAAGGACATCTTACAAGTGGCCACACTATCTAAGAAAATGTCTCTCCCTTTCCAGTCAACCATTAATCACTTCTAAGTCCTGAGGGAGGGGTAGGCCTGATTGGTCTTGACATGAAGGACTGGTCCTTCCTTCATGGCGGGATGTTGTTAGGCCTAATCTTGTGCAGGTAATGGAAGAGGGCCTGCTGTGCCTTGAAGAGTATAACTGTCATGTCACATGGTGGGTTAGGAAATGAGATAAAGGGAATGAAGGGGGCTGATGTGATGGCAAAGGGCCATCTAGATTCAGATCCCAGCAGCCAAGTGAACCGACCTATTGCTCTAATCTCAGCACTGGGGAGGGAGGAGGTTCCGAGGGGCTTACTGGCCAGTCAGCCCAGCCAAACGAACAAGCTTCAAGTTCACTGAGAGTCCTGTCTCAAAAGACTAGAGGCAGAGAAGCAGTCATGAAAGATACACAATGGATGTCCACCTCTCACCGCCACACATCATTTGTAAACACACAGAACAAATGAGCACTGTACATGCACATGAACGTTTTGCAACTTGGTTTATCTTTGAGCTGAGACTGTGAAATGGAATCAGGATGTGTCTCACCTACATGAAAACTTGTAGTGAGTGAGTGAGTCATCTTCTTCTCAGGGAGCATCTCTTTGGCCTACAGACTTGCTGGGGTGGTCTCGTCTTTCCTCAATCCTTCCCAACTCTCCCCTTCTACACGTCCGTCTCCCTCCCATGCTTCTTTATTAGAATCCTACTTAATTTCTCACATCATTTCACCTATTCCAGAAAGTTCTTCCTCACCACCCAGTCCAGAGAGGTTTTCCTATTTTTGGTGTCCCCTTAGTTGTACCCTGGAACCAGACTCGCCACTTTCCACCCTGGTAACCACAGTTCCGCTCCACTGAGGGGTTTTTGGCCACCTGCATCTATCTCAGGAAGACGCAGTCAAAACCGTGTTCTTTTCTTCATACCCCTCCCCCACAGCTGTGTGGCAGTGAACTGTTACTTGGGCTCTGTCGGCCTCTTCTATGCACATCTGCAGATGGTGGCTGAGTCTGATATTTCACAGTGGTGTTAGAAGAAGAACCCTCAGAGATGCGGAGGAGGAACACACAGAAATTATCTAGTTTTATAATCCAGTCCTTCAGTTCCTTCCTTCCTTCCTCCTTTCCTTTCTTTCTTTCTTTCTTTTTCTTTCTTTCTCTGATAAGCCAATGAGTTCTTAGGGTTGTTCATAGGAGCATGGGGGAAAGGGCTATGTACAGAGGCAAGGACATCTTACAAGTGGCCACACTACCTAGGAAAATGTCTTTCCCTCCCCAGCCAACCATTAAATCACTTCTAAGTCCTGAGGGAGGGGTGGGTCTGATTGGTCTTGACATAGAGGTAAAAAAGTGAGGTTAAAACCTCAAGTCGCTGGCTGGAATTGGGCTGAGAAGTGGCAACATGGATGGACGGGAGTTAAATAATTCTCATCTTTTTCTGCATCTTCTATGCATTTCCCAAAGTTCTGTCCTCAATCCCTCATCCTCCTAGTTTGAGGTAGTCTCGGTTCTCAGCCTAATGCCTCAGTTTTCACCTGCTTCCAGGAAACTTCCTCTTGGCCAGTGTATTGATAACGTAAAATAAAATAGATCCAAAGAGGAAATGACCTTCCTCCCGTGGCTGCTCCTCCACCCCCAACTCTATCCCTCTCTTTGACTGTCCAACCAACGATGTGACATCATGTTCTCCCTCCCCGCCCCCCTCTGCTTATTTTTTTCAAAATTATTTATCCGGTGCATTTTACTTGTTTATAGTTTATCCACAAGAACAGAAATTGCGCTGACTTAGTTCCTGAAACTTCTACCGTGTCAGGCATTCAGTAGCCATCTAATGAATGGTTATCAAATGCCTTAATGAACCTTGCTTCCTTTTTATGTCTGTTGTCGATTTGTCTACTTAGTTCTGTCTGTGCAGTGTGTCTTCACTTCTCTGTGCATGCTCCCATGTGTGTGTTACCGACAGTTTCTGTCAAGTGATTCGTTTTTATTTTTTATTTTTTTCCTGATGACTAATAGGATTTTGGCAAGTTATTTAAATTGTCTTAGTCTAAGTTCCTTGTAGCTATTAATAGAATACATTCACAAATAGGTTATGAGACATCTAAACGTAATGCATGTTTAATAACTAGTCCATTTTCTGGAATAAAATAAATGCTAGTCGTCTTTTTTTTTTTTTCAATGATTTCCCTCGGGGTTAGGTCTGTGTTAGCAGCCTTTGCTTGATCTCCTCTCCTAGAACACTACATTTCAGTCCAGATGCACACCCTCTGAGTTCTCAAACACAGTGTGAACCTTCCTGCTATCCATGTAACAGGTAGGAGGGAGGAGACGCAGGCCCAGTCAATCCCTTCCTAATTGCAGTGTGAAAACATTGCAGGGGTTTTCAATATTTGTGTGAAGAGTAAAACTCAGAAAAGATCATGAATCCCCCTGAAGTTACACAGCGTCACAGTAGTTAAATTGTAGATTTTTTTTTTTTTACCCCTTAAACTTAGTTTTGTACCATAACATGCTGGTCACGAACAGTCCTGACTTACAAAGACTCATTTTCCATACCTCAGAAAACACTTCCCTTCCTCTCAGCTCCAGCTGAAATGTTCGCCCTAAATCAGTCCCCAAGCAGTCTGATGGAAGGAAGTAGTTGGCTAGGAACAATGTGAACTTCCTAAGTCTCTGAACAGAGAACCTGGCAGTCAGCCTGATCAAGATGAGAAGGGCGGCCCAAAGAAGGAACTCACTCAGCGACTTCATCCATTTCCACACACATTTTTTACCTGTGCCGAGGCAGAAGACAAGTGGAAACAGCCAGACCATCCTCTGACGGGCCGAGTCGTGTGCTGGAGCCCTGGAGACAGCCATTCTCTCATAAGCTTGTCGCTGAGACTTCCCGTTCCCCTAGTTACGAGAGAGCTCTTCCTCTCTGTTGGCAAACCCTTGGTTATCAGTGTTTAACACACTTTGCTTACAAGAGTATCTTGCATAAGCTGAAACTCTTAGCAGTAGGGAACGTGGAGCCTGAATGGGCCATCTCCTATAAACAGGCAAGACTTCTGACGGAGGGACTAGGACACCAACCCAGCCACAAAACCTTCTACTTATGACTTGTCTTGCCTACAAGATGTGCTGGGGGTAAAGGTGGTACGGAAACTGTGGGAGTGGCCAATCAATGACTGGTCCGGTTTAAGGGGAGCCCATCCCTGACGCCGTGGAAAGCCATGAAGCAGAGGCTGAATAGCCCAGAGACACAACGGCAAAAAAACAACAACAACAAACCAACGACATCAAACAAAACCAAACAAACCCCCGAACAAGTCTGCTATACTGGTATAGGCAGGAGCCTAGCCCGGTTGTCATCAGAGAGGCTTCAGCCAGCCATTGATGGAAATAGATGCAGAGACCCACAGCCAAACATCAGGCGGGAGCTCGGGGAATCTTGCAGAAGAGGTGGAGGAAGGATTGTAGGAGCCAGAGGGGTCAAGGACACAGACCTCAAGAAAACCTACAGAATCAATTAACCTGGTCTCATAGGGCGCTCACAGAGACCGAAGTGGCAATTGGAAACCCTGCATGGTTCTAACCCAGGCGCTCTGCATGCAATATTAAGGCTGTGGAGCTTTCTCTTCTAGCAGGACTCCACGTGGAGGGGGCCATCTCTGACTCTTGCCTGCTTTTGGGACTCTTCCTCCTACTGGGTTGCCTAGTCTGTATGAGGAGAGGTGCCTAGCTTTATTGCATCTTGATATGCCTTGTTTGGTTGCTCTTGAGAAGTCGTGGGAGGACTGGGGTGGGGGTGGGGGGAGGAAAGGAGTTGGGGGAAGGGGAAACACTGGGAGGGGAGGAGGGAGGGAAACTGGGGTCAGGGATGTGATATAGGAGAGAAGAATAAATTGAAAAATAAAGGAAATACCTTGAATCATTTTAGCTTAAAACATTTTAGGGAGACTTACATTGTGACCTGTCTATGCACTTGAGAAAACGTTCACTTTGTCTGTGCCATCTTCTGGGGTGTCTGTCAGAACTTACTGGTTTATAATGTTGCTCGGGGTTTTTCCCCCCCACTTCCTGTGGTTCTGACCTCAGAAGATGCATGTGCTGGAGGCTTGGTCTCCAGTGTGTTGTGCAGATTGGCGGCCCCTTTGAGAAGTGGGTCCTAGTGGGAAACTATTAGGTCATTGATGGTGCTCTGAGAGCGGGCTGCCAGGTATGCAAATGCCCTTGAACCACCCCTACGCCTACAGATAACCCCTCATCCATGCACCTGTAAGTAACTCCAGTGAACCAATCTGTTTCTTTGTTCTGTTCTCTGTCCTATCTGAGGTGATTAGAGAGACGGGTTCAAATCTTCCCAGGGCGGGAAAAAAAGGTCAAAATTGGTGCCTGAATTGGGAGAAGCAAAACAAAGTTGATTCCGAGAGGAGGGGGTCATATGACCCCCTGATATGAGTGAGACACAGGCAAGAGTGAATGATCCAACTGAAGGTGGAGCGCCGATGCGGCGATCCTCAGACGGTTACTCTGTTGCGGTGATATGGGACCTTGTGCCTCCTTGCTGGAGTGGCAGACATGTGTCTGATACGAATAAGACGTGCCGCTGAAGCTGAACGTCTCTGAGGGGAAACCCAGGGCGGCTGTCTTCTTCCTCTATGGTATATGGCTGCATGTCCCTTTTATGAATGTGACCTGTCACTCAAATACAGGAATGCCCCCAAAGAGTCTGATGGACTAGAGAATCTGCTATAATTTCTGAAGGTGGCAATATGGCATGTGATTAAGGGCAGGTCATGGAAATACATAGTTTCTTGGTCTCCGCCGGATGCCATAAGAGATGTAACTGAGGCCGAAATTTCTGCCCAGGAGGAATTGCCAGCAGGAGGGAGGAATTACCATAGAATAGACACACAGATGCTATTCTCCATATCGCCTTCTGGGTTGGCAGGAGAAGAGAGAAAATGAGGATGGTGACTCCTCCTCCTCCTCTTCCTCCTCCTCTTCCTCCTCCTCTTCCTCTTCCTCCTCTTCTTCCTCCTCCTCTTCCTCCTCCTCCTCCTCCTTTCTTTTAGTTGGTGAAAAAAGAGTTCATTAGTCCTCTGCTAGAGAGCCATTCCTGGAACCCAAAAGTCTTGGCCCCTGAGAAGAATCAGACAGTGAGGAGTGAGGAGATGAGGTGGAAATGATAGAAGATAGCCCTCAGGCCTGACGATTAATACATAAGAAGGAAAAAAAAAGTGATTCGTTACAGAGATAAAGGCCTTAGTAATTTCTCAGCACAGGAAGCTATGCTAGTCAGGGGATATTTTGCCCCTAAACTGCCTCAATTGGGAGGGACTTTTAAATAAGCAACAGAAGAACTTCTCGAACCTGGCTCGGGAGGCCATGGGACCTGAGGGGAGGCAGACAGGATGAGCTCGACCTTGTGGAAGGGGAGGAATTGAGCAATATCACAGATTTCTCTCTCTCTCTCTCTCTCTCTCTCTCTCTCTCTCTCTCTCTCTCTCTCTCTCTCAGACATAGGCCGCATAGCTTGAGGCAACGTAAGGGAAACCATCCCCGATGAACTGGCTTCTATGAATGATTAGCAATGCCTTACTACCACTAGCTGAGGTCTCCATGACTAGAAGACAAAGGAGTGGCAGACATTGTCAAGAGAACTGAGTGTGCAAGACAAGGTGTTTGATGCCTGGGTTGGCAGGTCAGATGAGACTCTGGTCACAGGAGACATAAAAACATTGACTCAGCAGGCATTCTGAGACTGGCACAGGCCAAGTGGTTTTCCTGAGTCTGACATTGCATCATGATCTTCACAAACTTTGATAGACCATAATGAACCTGAATACAAATTGTGTCCATAATGGTGCTAAGGGATTTAGGAAGAGATTAGAAAAAGGGAAACCTGGGCTGGTGAGATGGTCCAGTGGGTAGCGATGCTTGCTGCCACACTTGACGACCCAAGTCCCATTCCTGATACCCACATAGTAGGACAGAAATGACTGCTGGTCTGCACATGCACATAGTGTCACAGCAACCACCCACCCCCAAAGAAGGAAAGAAACAAACAAATAAGTAAATGTAATTTGAAAAGGAGAGAGGAAAGCAGGTAATGAGGCTTATTGTCCCAGAGCAAATATAGACGAATTCTGTGCTTAAAGCCTGGGTGACAGTTCACAGGAGGGGTGAGAGAAGGAGTGATTGACAGGACAGTAAAAGTGGAAAAGTTTGTGCTAGGACTGGTGTTTATTCCCCAGCCTCCTGTGTACATTCTTCCCCTACAGGAAAGGGTACTGAGAATAGAGATTGTTCATGACAGAGTTGTTTCAGAAATCAGGGGTGATTTTGGAGGTGGTGGCCAAGGAAACAGTGGGAAACCTGTCTGGTTGAGGGAGCTGGTTCAAGTCATGTGTGTGATGAATCACAGCTTGGGCCTGCTTTCCCCTGTTCAGGGCAGAGCATCACAGAGCAGCCCCACGGATCTATCAGGGCTGGAGAGATGTGGATGAGCATACTGAATGACATATGCATTATAATAACCATTGACCGTAAAGATCCAAATAAGGTGGTACCCCCATCCATGTCGCTAAATTGCATTTTGAAAAAACAGTTACCAGAAGTGATGGGATATTTTTCATGCTGTTTCACTAACTTTAAACATATCCCTTTAGATTGAATTTCAAGACCAATTAGCATTTGCTTAGAAGAGGCAGCAGTGGACCTTTAGAGGCCCTGCCCTCTCTTCTGTAAAAGGTTTTATTATGCAATGGTAAACTTTGTGCGTCTTACAGATTTGGGAAAGTGTCTGGAAGAACCGTAAAAATAGAAGTTGAGAAGCTTGGAGGAATGTACCCTGAGTGGGTAGGAAAAGACACCTGTAGGAACACAAAGTTGTTGGGTTAAACAAATATGAGTGTTAGGAGTTGTTACACTGCGGTTTCCAACAAATTCAAACATTCCTCAAGGAATGAGGGAGGCTGAGGAGATTAAGGAAACTCATCAAGATCACATAACTTACAAGGGTTAGGAAGCTCATAAAACCTCGTAAGACCCAGGACACTCATCACCATATTTATATAAGCAGCAAACAATTGAGGCAGGAGAGAAGAGTTTTCAGTGGAGCTTTCTGCAACTTGTTCAGGGGACTTCAATGATGCAGCCTTCATGAGTTATCAGCCGTGTCTGAGTGGGCTTTTCAGTGACACAGCCACCTGCCTCTGAGTCGCCTATGTCACTGTAAGCGATCCATCGCCTGTGTGAAGTGGAAACCTTAGGGTTCTTTGGAAAGTCAGTTGTGTTGGATGGTGTTGTGTTGGGGCACACAGCTGAAGGAGTCTTTTCCTGAAGCAGGCACAAGTGAAATGATGTCCTGCTAAAGCAGGAATGTTTCACTGAAGTAAAAGCAGGTGAAAGGTTAAGGTGGACTTGTGAGGGAATGTCCCACACGCGACCTCTTGCCAGCAAGAAACACACGGGGACATAGAAATCCTTGCTGTGACCAAACTTTTATTTTAATCTTAAGGAGAAGCCTTGGCGCGCCAACATGGTGCGCTTATATACACCCTAGCGCGGCGCATCCACACCTGATTGGTTGTTTACCCACGATCTCATAAGGCACGCCCGGAGTGGGCAAGACCTGGCACGAAGGCACTCTGCACATGTCTCACACAGATAACTTCCTGAAAGGGAGTCGGCTGGCGCGGCGAAGGCTAGCGCCATCTTGTAATGGCGGAGGCTATCCTGGCCTTCCACGTGGGGCGCAGTGGAAGCCAGCGCCATCTAGTGGTGGCGAATGTTATTGCGGCCCTCTACAAGGGAACATTTTGCTGAAGCAGACACCGGTAAAGGATGTTCTGCTAAAGCAAACAGGTGAACGGACATGGGATGAAGGATTCTTCGTTAATGACATGCATGTATTGGTCTGCTTTACATTGTGTAGTTGAGCTCTATTTGTTGGGACTCCACAGAGAGGAACACACCAAAAAGGTTCTGGCTTTTTGTCTCCAGACTTGGACTGATTGGCAGAGTGCTGTCAGCTGAGGCAAGACCCATGGCGAGACAAGACCCATGGAGGACCCACGATGTTTGGAAGGAATATAAATAGAACTCAACAGACAGTGACAGAAGCTGAGTTTGGCTTGTTTATAGAGCCAGCCGTGCAGTGCTTGTGGGTCTCGAGTCTTCTCTAATCTTTGTTTTGCTTAGAGAGGCACAGCTGAGAACGTTTTCTGGCTTCCCTCCTGGTCCCTCCTGCTGACTTGTGCCAATTTGGCTGAGGCCTGGCTGTCTCTGCTAGGTAATGCCATCACTGCTGATTCGTGTTTGCTATCCTGAATCTACCAAGCCGGGCTGCTGGTGTATCCGTGAGGTGTTTGCGAGTGAGTGGAGCTGCTGCTGCTAACCTGTGAGCTGCTGGTTTCCAGACAACACAGATGGGAGTTGCTCCAAAGATCCATTTCTCCAATATCCTTTCTTTTCCACTAGTGGGTGGGTGGTGGGCTAGAAGGAGGTTAAAATGTTTAAGAATCATCATTAAAAGTAAGCTTTGAAAAAAAATTAAATTTACACCTGTGTACTTGAAAGTAATTCCAAGAATTCATTGCCTCACCAAGATAAACTTGGATGAAGTAGTTTATCATCATCATCATCATCATCATCATCATCATCATCATCATCATCAGTGCACTATCTGGTAGAAATGGATGTTTTTATATATCTCCTCAGGAAGTCACACTATCCTTGGACAGTGTATAAGTATACTCACTGAGTTGATCTATTTCAGTGAATGTACGTTATAGCTGGCCTTTGCTACTTCGTGTGTTTTTCTTTTTTCCCATCCTATATCCCACTGGTTTTACCCCTATCATTAGATAGGAGAGAAATAAGGAGAGAGGGGAGAGGGGAGAGGGAGAGGAGAGAGGGCAGAGGGGAGGAGAAGGGAGGAGAGGGGAGAGGGGAGAGGGGAGAGAGGAGAGAGATCTGTGAATCTAAATTCTTTCCTCTTGTTTCTTTGCTTACTTTGTGGGTTCTTTTCGTTCCCACCCTGAATCTAATTTCTTTCTTCTTGTTTCTTCTTTGAACATGACTACTATCAAATCACAATTTGCCCCCTGAATGGCCAACAAACACCAAATATGCCTCTTGGAGCCCTAGCATTTATATACCCTCTGAAAAATTCTGCAGCTGACAAAATCACGCCTCAGCTAGAGCATGAGGCAAATCATAGTCAGATGCCGCAAAGCAGCCCCACATCCCCACACTTGGGATTAAAATGAAAACATACTCTTTTAATAGTTCTTTTTTTTAAAATTTTATTTATTTATTCTATTTATGTGAGTACACTGTCACTGTCTTCAGACACACCAGAAGAGGGCATCGGATCTCTTTACAGATGGTTTATGAGCCACCATGTGGTTGCTGGGAATTGAACTCAGGACCTCTGGAAGAGCAGTCAGTGCTCTTAACCGCTGAGCCATCTCTCCAGCCCTCTTTTAATAGTTCTGTTTAAAAAAGATATCAAAATTCTAGAACTGTCACTACAGTATGTAGAGCAAAATCAGCCAAGGCAAATAGATCCAAGAGCTATGCGCTGACAAGATGGCTCAGTTGGGAAAGCCATTTGCTGTCAGCCTGAGGACTTAAGTTTGATCCCTGGGGGCCCATATGGTAAAGGGAGAGAACTGGCTCGAATGATTTCTGTATGAACTGTGGTATTTGTGTGCCTCCCTTATATAATAAATAAAATGTAATGGATACAAAAATAAAAGAGAAAGACAGGGAGAAAGCCACTTCCTGTTCAGAGTTTCACAGCACATCTTCAGGTCCTGGAGGTATTGTGGACATCACAGCCTCATTGTCCTTGTCTAAAATCTCAGTGCCTTAGTTTCTTTTTTTCAAGTGGTATTGTGGATGACAAATGTGACAATTGTCTAGTTCCATAGTCTCAGATTCTAAGTGTTTTGGGGTTTCAGGCTTCACAGGTTTTGTATTATATTGGCTGTTTCAGCTAGTTCGTTTCTTTTTCTTTTTCTTTTCTTTTTTGTTTCTTTCTTTCTCTCTTTCTCTCTTTCTTTCTTTCTTTCTTTTTTTAACAGACAAATAAAAAGATGTGTAATGTGTATTTTCTACTATCCCGATTTAAGCTCTGGGCAGACCATGCTACCAGCCACTGTCCTGGTTCCCTTGGATCCGTGGATCAAAGACACACACACACACACACACACACCCACACACACACACACACACACTCACTAGCGTATTTTTAATATGCTTTTTAGCACAATTACTGGGCACTTCTAAGACTCCCATGGCTAATGTGTCCTTACCTTCACTACCAGCTCAACACCTCTAAATCCTCCCTCAACTTATTTGCCTGGTTACCTTCTCCTTGTTCAGCACCCTAAATCTGCCCTCAGCTTAGTTGCATTTCTAATCTTCAGCCTGTTACCCCAGGCCCAGTCAGGGAAGCAGCCAATGGCCACTCCACCCAAGATCTCACATGGCTTGTGGCTCTCTCTCTCTCTCTCCAAAGCATGGTGAATCTCCTAGCCTGCCTTCAGGAACCTGGAAGTCCTACCTCTTCTGCCCAGCTATTGTCTACAAACATCTTCATTGATCTATCAAGAACCAGTTGGGGAAAAGGACCTTCAGTGTTCACACACAGATTCCCCATCAAAGCATCAAAACCACCCCCTACAAAGTTGCTTTATAAAACAATATTCATTATGTTTACCTGATAAAGTGAAACCTGAAGCCCAATGTCTTAAATACTTACAAAATAAAATTGATAGATAAGGTGATTTACAAATGTATAAAATAAAAGATGACCTGAGAGAAGACAAGACAGTGTGTTACAAACTTCTGAGATGGATTGCATAATCTTCTTGTTCATAATGAACTAATCTCATGAAAAACATTTCGAGGATTTAACATTGACTAGGCCTGGAGAACTGAAAAAAATGGGGTAAGACATGGTCACATAAGCAATTCTCTCACTAGTCAGAGAGACTATTGAGAACATAGAACTGCTATGTAATCACCACAGGATGTGGTCATTGTTGCTACTATGCACTTAGGTACGAAGTGATGTACAAGTAAAAATACAGTGACATGTAATTAGCTTTGGTTGGGGAATTTGTGAGAGATAACAAAGAGAAGATACTTAGTCTGACTCTAAAGACAGACTTGGTATGGGCCAAAGTGTGTTTGTGTGTGTGTGTGTTGTGCATGTACATGTGCGAGCACATGTTCCAGGGAGGTTATGGAAATGATTTGGCAGTTCATAGATCCATGATAATTCTGTGTGATTGGAACCAGGCAACAGTAGGACTCTACATTTTTAGGGAGAAAATCCTAGAAAGGAAAGAGGCAATTAAGTTATAGCTTTTTATGTGTGACAGTTCAGGTAGCACATGGTGAGGTCAGCAGGCTTGCAGGGGAACTATGCTTGAGAATTAGGTAGATTGAGGGGGTGGGCTTGAGAGGAGCCACATAGAGGAGTTGGGATTGACAAAATCCAGGAACCGATTAGATAGAAGGGGGATCTGTGGTGGCAGGAAGAAGGAAGGGTGGAGATTTTTCCTACTCAGTTAAGTGGGTGTTTTAGCCTTTCTGTGACTCCCAGCTTCTTAATCCATGGCATGGGATCTATCTTTTTAAGGAAGTAGACGGGTGTTGTTTCTCAAGAGCTTTAAGTGGGTTATATGCAAAAAAAGCACAGGGAGTGGCACATGACGTACTGAATCAAGGTTAGTTTTTATGCTGCATGCACCATTACCTAGCATGGGGGAAAAAGGAGAGAAAGGTGGGGTGGTTGCAAAGGACTCAGTTCAATTTGGGCATAGTAAGTTAGAGGTGGCTTGACATCTGTAATAACATCAAACTTGGAGATAAACAAAAATGGAAGGGTGAAGACTGGTGCATGCTTAAGAAATAGTCTTGACCATGACTTATAAGAAGAAAAGTGTCTCAATTTCTCATTTTCAGTCATGGCCATGTTTAGGTCAGAGAGTTGACCCACCTATACCCAGAGACTCCTCTGAGGCTGTTCAGAATGGACTGGACCGTCAGCCAGCAAAAGTTCACTACCATCAAGAATTTCTTCACGTATTCTTGAAGTAAACCTCTCAAGGTCTGAAGCCGCTAGATAATACTCTGCCCTTTATTTTGCTTTCTGGGGTTAGAGGTCAAGACTTCTACTAACTATTACTTGTCAAAACATCTGAACACTTTAATATATTTTGAAAAATTGCACAGGCTTCTTATACTCTCAAGCATTTAGAACCGGAGTGCAATCCTCCAAACTCTTACCTCTTCTGTTCCTGTTATTCTTCTGATGCTAATGGTAGGAACGCACACTGTTCCCCCTCATTTTGTCAAAGCTTACCAGAAACATACATGACAACGATCCTCGATGATCTGAACGTTATTCTTCCGGCTTCCGTCAGACCTATACAAGCTTCTTTAGTTTGATGGGCATTGCCGACAGAGACGTTGTGCTTTAAGATAATAGTCCATGCAAGCATTCACTTAGCAGATGTTTGGTGATTTATCTGTTATGCAAAATTGTCAGATATGTGCCGTGTCTGAGGCCAAGTGTCAAGTGTTGGGGACCCGCAGCAGGTAACTGGAGGCTGTGCGTGTCAGGGTACAGCGGCACACAATCTCACATTCAATTCCTGTCTTCCTCGCTTCCTGACTCTGCCGACACATTTAACCCCTTCGTCTCAATGCAAGCTAGAAGAATTCATTTCTGCTTTTACAGGGCTGTGGTATTGACAACAGTACACATTCCTGCAAAATAAGCCCTCGGTGAATTGTTACAAAATCCTTGCCTTGCAAGATCTCTGATTATTTTTTAGATATAGCCCCTCTCCTGTCTCTTTGAGGAGATGGGTCAGTAGAGTGTGTGTGCAGAAGGAATAGATGGGGCCTGAAACAAAATAGCCTTAGTTACAAGGACAGAATTAAAAGGACCTAGGACTTTACTGTTTTCTGGCATATTCTTATAGTCACAGCTCACTTAATGGTCACAACGACTTTGCTAAGGTAGGTACTTTTAACTATTTCCATTTTACAGATGAGCAACCCAAGGCACAGTTACTTTCTCAAAGGTCACTAGAAACTAGGTTTTAGATTTAGGTACTTCAGTGTCAGAGCCCATATTTCTAATCACTCATAGGGTTTTTTTTTTTTTTTTTTCTGTTTGTTTTTGTTTTCAAAGCTTCTTATACCCAGTAGAGATTATCACAATTCTTGGGAAAATTATGCAAGTCATGGGATGTAGTGAGCGGCGCGGCGAAGTAAAGATGGCGCCGACAGCCAGCCCCGACCGAATGTGAATAACTTACCGCACATGCGCAGGCTTGTCCCCTCGTCAGGGCAGCTGTATGATAGTGAGGTGATCCGGCGCCCTCCTGTGGTGAACAACAGTACTGCGCATGCGCGGGGTTTTGCACCTGCCGTCAATCTGGCTGGGGCGGTACTATGCTAATGGAGGTTCATGCCGCTCCAATCTCTGGAGGACAAGTAGCTGGGATGACAGTGGGGTGATAGTGGGGTGACTCGTGCCCCGCCAATCCCTGAAAGAATATTAGCATACTGTTGTGTATATAAGGCAAGCGCTTTTGCTGCTTGCGTCCCCGTGTCAACAATGAAGGTGTCCTGCAGTAAAGGCTGTTGAGAAGAATCCAACCGTGTTGCGTCTTCCTTGCCCGCCGAGGTGGGCGCGACAATGGGAAATTCAGGAAAAAGTCAAACGGAAGAATAGGTATAAGATTTGGAAGGAACTCTAGCTCAATCATTTTTCCTCACCGAGTTTTAGAAAAGACTGCTTTCTGTTGACATAACCCAGGCCACACAGGCAGTCTTCATGTCTGTAGCCACTTTCCAAGGAGGCCCAGCTAAACTTTCCTCTTGTGGGCTATTTAGTTTATGGAATTTCTTTTAGGTTAAAAATATCTTAAATAAGTTTAATTTTCCATTCTTTGGGGAGCATAAGTCACAACTATTCATTCACTTAGTTGAGTCTGATGAAGACTTGTGTTTGTAGAGGGATCATCCTATATCACCCGCACTTTCCACTAGAGGGTACTTGGTTGGACATCTCTGTAGACTAGTAATGGGTATCGTTCTATTGAAAGCATGCTTTGATTTTTATGGACCTATTGGTCACAATTTAGTTATTATAGAAAGACTTAAATGGGAAAATTGTTAGGATTCAGGCCCAGGACAATCGGCTGAGGTGCCTTAAAGAACGTTTGCCTCTGGTCTTTTATACTTGGCATTGTATGCCAGAGCTTTAAGATGCTGGGGATTTGAGTGAGCTCATCAGGGAGGGGAAAGGGCAAGACGGAGAACGAGGTCTGGCCAGGAGAGTTCTCTCAGCTCCACTCTTCATGTATAGCTCCCCCTTCATCTGACCTCATGTACCAGCCACGTTCCAAGGAGGAGAAAAGAGCCTTTCTGTTTGTTTGTTTTAAAGATAGGAGTCTCATGGAACCCAGGCTTGCTTTGAACTGGTTGTGTAGCTGAAGCTGGCCTTGAATTTTCTTGCCTTTGCCTCTTCCGTGCTGCAATTATAGGCATATATCACTACACCTGGCTAGAGCTGGCCACTTAGTCTGTTGCAAAGTCTTTTCCTCTCCAAATGCCCTTATACTAAGACTATAGCTAATGTTTGCATCTTTATGATTAACGGTTACTGTGATTTGGTTTCCCTCTTCTATTGGTTTCTATGTATCTTTACTTTCAATGCGTGCCTTCCTTTGAGCTGGCTAGTCACTTTGAAGTCTATTCAACAGCCCTTCTTACTCTCACATAGGCTACAATGTATTATGTTGAGTGGCCACAAGTGCAATTGGAGATTAATAGATAATCGCTCCTTCTGTAAGTCAAGATGAAATGAGTTAAAATGAAGGAAGACCAATATGTATTGGGAGTTGGTTCTAATGCTTTGTCTTAATTCAGGTCCCAAAAGCTGTGCTTCCAGATGCTGAGGGTCCCTGCCCCCAGGGGCTTCGGTTGGCAATAAAGAATTTCCGTACAGCCAATGGCTGGGCAGGGAGACAGAGGCAGGACTTTTGCAGGCAAGCAAGGGAGGGAGAGGGATCAGATTTAAGAGTTCCAGGAGAGAAATCATCCAGCAATGTAGGCAGAAAGGGAAAGCGGCCCTGTTTTGGGGGAAGGAGGTTGCCCAGAAGTTAACAGGGCAGCAAAGATAAAATATAGATTTAGAAGGTGTTAAGCCAGAAATATCGGAGGGGGAGGGGAATGTGTGCTAGCAGAAGGGAGGTTTAGAAATACTAATTCATTGATGGGCACTAGTTAAGGCATATCAAAATTAGCTGGTTTGTGTGTGTGTGTGTGTGTGTGTGTGTGTGTGTGTGTGTGTATCTTAACAATTCATTGCTACAAACATGGGGAGAAAAATGTGCAAAATTTTAAGTGTTTATCCCAGGGAAAGCTGCATAGGTACCATTTGAGGGACTAGGACATGTGAATGGGCAGGGGTGGGGCAAGCATCCTGGTTGAGGCACTGTGTTATGAATGAGCTAACAGTGTGGTACACCTGGGAACCTCCCCAGATACAAGTGCAGACTTTGGCTAGTTTTTCTTCCTCCCTCATCAGGAGGTCTTCTGTCCCTGCCTTTTTCCCAGTTTCCCTTCTATGCACTGAGGTCCCACGTCAGCCTTGTATACCCCCCCCATTAGGTCTTTTCTGTCTTAGCTCATGTTACGGCGTAGGATTTAGATGTAGTTAGTGTCGTTATGAAATACAATACAGCGCGTGGGCAGTGGGTATCTGGCGGTTCCATGCCAAGGTGCGCCCCTCCCCCGAGAAATCATGACACGTAACTTATCTGGTATGAAGGAGGTATATTTGAGGGGGAGGGAGGGAGGGAGGGAGGGCCTGCAGATGAGGAAGAAACAGACAGATGGGAGTGGAGCCAAGAGGGCAGAAAAGAGGGGACAGAGGAGGACAGAAAGAAGAATAGATAGAAAGGGAGAGAGAGAGAGAGAGAGAGAGAGAGAGAGAGAGAGAGAGAGAGAGACTGACTGGCTGGGAACATGGAGACAGAGAGAAAAAGAGAGAGAACTGGGGTGGCAAGAAGTCTTTTTTTATACACCAGGTCACCTGCACATGGAGGTGTCAGGTAATGGTGTCAGGTGATGACATAAGCCGTTGCTAGGTCCCTGGGAGGTGTTGGCATTCTGTCTAAGCTCCACCCCCACAGTTACCTGGCAATAGCCAGGTATGCTGTGACCCACAGTTACCTGGAAACAGCCAGATATGCCTGACTCACTATAAAAGGGGCTGCTTGCCCCCTCCTCACTCTCTTCTCTTGCCTCTTGCTCACCCTCTTGCCCTCTTGCCCTCTTGCCCTCTTGCCCTCTTGCCCTCCATGTGCTCATGGCTAGCCTTTACTCCTCTCTTTTATTCCTCTTCTCTCATTAAACCTTTCCATGTGGAACCATGTTGGCTTGGTGTGGTTTGTCCGGATACAAGCCAAGATTTCTACCCCAACATTGGTGGCCCATACAGGGAATTGACTTCCTGTGACCATGCCCGGCGGGCCAAGGCCCTTCCCACTGCATGCCTCCGCTGCCCACTGCCACCGCCACTCTGGCAGCGCCGCATTGTCTGCCGGCTGGCCACCCGCCGTGGGACCCCTGGGCACGGGGTGGGGTCATGTTGGCTTGCACAGGGCTATGGCAGGGAGGGACGGAGACTCGCGCCTCCTCTGTGTGAAGCACCCAAATTTGATCGCTGCAGCGTGTCCCGCTGTTGTGTCCCACTGCTGCATCCGCTGCGTCTGCCGCTCCATTAAACACCACCACCTGCTGGCCGCTGTGGGACTCAGGACTTCCACCACGTGAGTTGCTGCTGCAGCTGGTGTGCATGCAGACTTCTGCGTGAGCCGCTGCCTTCCGTGGTTCGCCATGTGGTTTCAGCTCTTGCCACGTGGGTCACTTAGACAGGCCCTCACCAGCCACATGGTTTCACTTTTCCTGCTACCAGACCACTGCTAAAATTCCCTGCACAAACCCCAGCAGATTGGTAGATTTTATTCCTCCAGTTGGCAAGGAGGACTCCTGATTACCCAGATAGGGCCTGGCCAGCCTTTATGGGATAAAGGGACCTCCTAGCTGACATAGGAGATAAGGCTCCCATCATTGGGCGTAGATTCCCTTGAAAGTGGTTCCTCAGTCCCCTCCAACTCTGGGCTCTTGCAGCTGGTTAGAAATTCCCGGGTCTGGGTAGGAACATTTTCTATTGGGTCCCGGACCCGCCGTGTATGGCCTCCAGGAGTCTAAGTGATGACTCAGACACCTGGCCTGGCAGAGTGCTGTTATTGAATTAATCCTCTGGGACGCCAGTATGGATAACTCCCCCAATGGGTAATTCGATGTCTTCGAACGTACCTCCAGATTCCCCTCTGGGATGTCTTTCGGAGAATTTCAAAACTTTAAAACTAACGCCTCACCTGAGGACATCAAACTGATACACCTTTGCAATAATGTCTGGACTCAGTATACATTAGACAATGGTTCAAAATGGCCACATAATGGCTAGATTCCTCAATTTTACGGGATCTTCATACTTACTGCCATCAGTCTGGTAAATGGGAAAAAAAAAGTCCTTTATGTTCAAGCGTTTATCTACCTTCACTTTAACCCCTCTCTGTGTTCCACTTCCAGCAGGCCTTCCTATCGCCATGATGCCCTGCATGCAGCTGCCCGACAAGGAGAGCGCCCTCTTCAAGCTGATGCTGGTCAGTGGTGACCCACTCACCTCTGTGCGCTTTCTCTACCTCAGAGCTTGGCTTTCCATGATGTATATATGGTCCTTACTAATAATTTACTTGTGAAGAATGCCGGCGAGTTTGGGAGCAGGGGAGAATACATGTGGTTGAGATCCATCAAACAGATGGATCATAGCCAATTAGACCTGAGGCAGTGCCTGGCCAAGATCCCCGATGGAATTGTAATTCCACAGGTGGTATTTTACCCAGAGAGAGATTCATGACCTGTTTCCTGGCCCGTCTTTACAGGGCATTCTTAAAACCAGTGAATTTTGAAAAACTACAAGAGGTCATTTAGGGAAAACAGGAAAACCCATCCCAATTTTTAGAATGCCTTACCAAGGCTTTATTACAATACAGTAATCTAGACCCTGAAAACGCAGAAGGTAAGCAACTTCTGGTGACCGATTTCTTTTCCCAGAGCCACCCCAACATAAAAAAAAAAAAACTTAAAAAGCCAGCAAGAGGACCCCTAACTCCACAAACAGAAGTTTTAGCACTGGCCTTTAAAGTGTGCAGTGGAAAGGATGAGAAGGCTTGCAGACTAAAGTACCATATGCTGGTAAATGCTGTCTGACCAGCCTCAGCCACTGCCCCGGACTTCTGGTCCTCTAAGGCTAAGAGACCACCAGGCTCCTGCTTGTGGTCAACAAGGTCATTGGGTAAGAGCTTGCCCTAACTTCCGAGGGGCCATGTTCTAGGTGCCATCAAGAGGGACATTGGGCTGTCGATTACCCTCATGTTGTGCAGGACAGGGGGACATCTCGTCCACGTAACCCTCCAGTTAATCTCCTAGGCTTGACTATGGACGACTGAAGGGGCATGAGTTCTCTGGACCTGACCACTGCCATCAGCAGCAGGGAGGCCCCAGTAACCATCATGGTATGTTGGCAGCCCATCTCCTTCCTCTTGGACACTGGAGTCACTTACTCAGTCCTAAGGGAGTTTTGGGGAACCACTTCTCTTTTCTGTTTCCCTATTGTCAGGGTAGGGGGGCAACCTTACCTTTCTCACCAAACCCCACGGTTTAGCTGCATTTTTAGGGGTGAACCTCTCACCTATTCCTTTTTGGTAGTGCTAACATGCTCTGTCCCCTTATTGGGAAGGGATCTTCTAGCTAAGTTGGGAGTCTATTGCCTTTGCTCCCCCATTTGCCTAAACCCAAGATCGCCAGCAGCCTTTCTGCTCCTTCTAGTCAGCCAACCTACTAACACAAACATGTTGCTTCCTTTACCAGCTTCTCAGGTAGACTCCTGAGTCTGGGAGGTTCAGAACCCCTCTGTTTCTAAGCAGTCTTTCCAAATAGGATCTGGAAACTGCTTTCTCTATCTGTCCTTTTGGTGTGGCAAACTGTTTTCAGACCTCTGGGATGCGTTCTGTAGGAACGCTATGCTCCCTAGACTGCAGTAGAACCACAACCCTTGATACCTCATCTCTACCTTAGGGCACTCCTTTTCCCTGAACTAGGAGTAGACTTTTACCCTTGGGTGAGTATTCCCTCAAAATTGACCCTCGATCCCCTCCTACTTCTGGGCTCTTGTAGCTGTAGAGCCTCCCAGGCCTGGGTAGAGATGCTTTCTGGCCTCTCGAGGGTCTGAATGATGACGTAGACATCAAGCCTGGCAGAAACTTTGGGTGTTGAGATTATTCTCTGGATGCCCCTACGAATAATTCAATACCTCTCCCCATTGTCTTCCAACACGACTTCCCTTAGCTATGAGATACACACCAGATGACAGTACAGAGCTCGATCTAGCTAACGAACTTTCTGAGAGAGGAAGCAGACTGGGTTCCTATACCTCTAACTCCTCCGCCTTTATTACAGAATTTCAGTAAATTACTCAGTCTTACAGCTTGACTTTCCACGATTGGTTAAGTGCTTCCTATTTCCTCTTCTTGCTAAACTCAACCCTATATGATCAGCTGTAATCACAAATTCTTCCTTCTGCTTCACAAAAAGCTTATCTTAAAGAATGTTCATGTTGTTAACTCACATTATCTCTTTTGTAAACTTACAAGCTACAGGAAATCCACTCAGACCTACCTCTCATAGACCAAATAGACTCCAGCCAGATAAGTCCATCTGCTTAAAGTTTCCACCTACGACCTAATCCAAGGGTGGGATTCCTCTGGGTTTCAAATACATCTAAGAAAAAAAAAATTTCTTTTCTTCCAAATACACTTAATCTTATTCACTACAATATGTGTGTGTGTGTGTGTGTGTGTGTGTGTGTGTGTGTGTGTGTGTGTGTGTGTTTCAGCATCTTGTCAAATCCAGGCACTTACTACACCCGGGACAGCTCCAGAGAAGCGACCTCCAGGTGTTCAATCTCCTCTCACAGACACAGACGCTTCTTCTTTTTTTTTTTTTTTTTTTTAATTAATTTTGGAGTATTTCTTATTTACATTTAATGTTATTCCTTTCCCGGTTTCCGGCAAACATCCCCTAATCCCTCCCCCCCTTCCTTGGGTGGGTGTTCCTCCCCATCCTCCCCCATTGCCGCCCTCCCCAACAATCACGTTCACTGGGGGTTCAGTCTTAGGACCCAGGGCTTCCCTTCCACTGGTGCTCTTACTAGGATATTCATTGCTACCTATGAGGTCAGAGTCCAGGGTCAGTCCATGTATAGACTTTGGGTAGTGGCTTAGTCCCTGGAAGCTCTGGTTGGTTGGCGTTGTTGTTCATAAGGGGTCTCAAGCCCCTTCAAGCTCTTCCAGTTCTTTCTTTGATTCCTTCAACGGGGGTCCCGTTCTCAGTTCAGTGGTTTGCTGGACACAGACGCTTCTATTGGACCTGTTCCTTCTGGCCTATCCTCAGATGGTTCCACAGACCCTGGACAACAAGGAAGCAGCCAACTCTTAAGACTGGACAGACACCCCATACCCATTTTTCTAGGTTCCCTAGAGACACATCGCCCCAAAGCAAGCAGGAAGTAGTCAGAGATCACAACGACCCTATTCCTGCTCCACCATTGCCTTTCTAATTTTTCTTTTTAATTAAACCAATATGGGGGAATGTTGGTATTCTGTCTAAGCTCCATCCCCACAGTTACCTGGCAACAGCCAGGTATGCCTGACTCACTATAAAAGGGGCTGCTTGCCCCCTCCTCACTCTCTTCTCTTGCCTCCTGCTCTTCCCCTCTTCCCCTTTGTCCCTTCTCTTCCCCATTGCTTTCCCCTTCCCTCCATGTGCTCATGGCTGGCCTTTACTCCTCTCCTCTTCTACTCTTCTTCTCTCATTAAACCTTTCCACGTGGAACCATGTTGGCTTGGTGTAGTGTGTCTGGACGAGAGCTGAGATTTCTACTCCAACAGGAGGAGCCTAGTGAAATCACCTGCAAGCTAACAATGTCAGTGCTGGAATTGCCTCTTCATTTAGACAAGGGCAAGATAATAATATTCATCTTATATTTTGGGCCTTGAAGCCTTAGTAACAGTAATTTGTGCTAGAATGTTCTATGGGTCCGTTCACTGGGACACAAAATTTTCTTTCCTTCTCCTCCTCCTCCTCTTCTCTTTCTCCTTTTCCTCTCCTCCTTTTAAAGCTTTTTATTAAAGTTGTTTCTTGACAATTTCAAACACTCTGAATGCTGTCTCCTCCATATACTGAGAATTCTTACAAGGAAAGCCTTGTAAACAAGCCACTAGGAAAAGGAGCATAAGGTATTGAGTGCAAAATCGGACATGGCTGTTCCTAGGTCTGGTTGAGGAGAAGGTTTTTATTGTCCGCATCAGGGAGAAAATATCCAGAGGCGTCTGGAAGAGTCCAGAGCAGAGAGAGAAAGTAGCAGATTGAACATGGTTAGCAGCCTAGACCAGGTCATGAGGGTGGGTGGGGTGTTGAGCAAGAGAGGAAGAGAAGAGTGGGCTAAGAGGACCAAGAGAGAGGGAGGAACCAAGAGAGAGGGAGGAACCAAGAGAGAGGGAGGAACCAAGAGAGATGGAGGAACCAAGAGAGAGGGAATGGGCAAAATGGCTGGCAATTCAGAAGCTGAAGGAGGGGAAATTGCTGGTCTGGAGAGGGTTAGGAGAGGGGGTTGAGGTGAGGAGAGCAGGGAGGAGCTGCAGGTGCTGAATGAGCCTCTGCTCTTTGATATGCTAATTGGCACCCCAGTTAGCCCTTTGTCCGGGGTTTCTTTGGGACCTGACAGGTATCCACAAAATGAATAAATCATCAATTCACGTTTGGGCAGGAGTTGTATTTCACTTAGAGATGGTTAAAAATGGGAGGAAAAAATGGCACCTGTCAGAAAGTCAGAGCAAGGCTTAGCCTTCATGGGACACACGATTTCATTAAACCCAAATAGAGGTCATTTCTGCTGTCCAGCCTGGTTCATGGCTGTACAGTTCATGGGCATTTAGGATTTTGCTGGTAAGGACAGTTAACACAAAAGACAAACAAGTCCTTGAATGATCACATGTTGTCCTGTCCAGCTAGAGGATGTCTAGCCAGCTGAGAGTGACTTTGTGGAGATGCTGGAGTGAAGGAACTCAACGTCAGCTTGAACCCTATGCTTCTCTGAGCTGAAATAAAGGAACAGGAATGAATCAGATTTCACCGTCTGCACAGTCAACTCTCAAGTTTCCTCTTAGGAATGTAAATGACTCTTCATTCTTCAAGATCTCTTGTTTGGTTGGCTTGGTTCCACCCACTTCCCTCAAAGTGTCAGAAAAGTAGCTGGTCAATTCTTTTTGGAGAGTGAGTCTCTTGGGCAGGATGTGTCTTCGTGCTAAGGCGGACTGAAGTAAAACTTAGGGAAGGAAAGCTTGGCTAGAAAGGAAATCCCCTGCGGCTTCTCACAATCTCTAGCATTCTAGTCTGTGCAGAAAGTACATATTTTAGTGCCACACTAAGAGAATGTATCTACCTGGCTTAGGGCCACAGCCCACAGCTTACAAAGAGTAGGGCGCCCTCCAGTGGTGAACAACGGTACTGCACATGTGCGGTTTTTGCACCTGGTGTCAGTTGGCCGTTAATATGCTAATGAGGGGCGGTACCATGCTAGTGAGGTGATTCATTCTCTGCCAATCCCTGGAGGACAAGTAGTGGGGTGATAGTGGGGTGACCCGTGCCCCACCAATCCCTGAGAGATTATTAGCATACTGTTGTGTATATAAGGCGAGCGTCTTTGCCGCTCGTGGTCCCCTGTCCCTGTTCAAGAGAGCTGTACAGTAAAGGCTTGTTCGCAGAAGAATCCTGTTGCCGCGTGTCGTTCTTACTGGCGAGACGTTGGGCGCGCGACAACAAAGTAGCATGACCGTCTGTATTTGGTAAGAGTGGCAGTTGTGTCCTGCACGATGGTTCTTTTTTTTTTTTTTTAGTTAATATTCCTTCTTTCTTAATCCATAATAGGAAAAAATGGAACAAGGTGTACATATGAAAAGTAGAAAGTAAGGAGCAAGATAATAATAACCAATGTTCATATTAAAGTCAACAATGTCTACAAAACACTAATACATTCAATTCAATAGTATATTAAAATATTACTACTACTACTACTACTACTACTTCTACTACTACTTTTACTACTACTACTACTACTACTACTACTATTTTTTTTTTAACTTGAGTATTTCTTATTTACATTTCGAGTGTTATTCCCTTTCCCGGTTTCCGGGCCAACATCCCCCTAATCCCTCCCCTCCCTACTTTATGGGTGTTCCTCCCATCCTCCCCCCATTGCCCTGCCCCCCAACAATCACGCTCACTGGGGGTTCAGTCTTAGCAGGACCAAGGGCTTCCCCTTCCACTGGTGATCTTACTAGATATTCATTGTTACCTATGAGGTCAGAGTCCAGGGTCAGTCCATGTATAGTCTTTAGGTAGTGGCTTAGTCCCTGGAAGCTCTAGTTGCTTGGCATTGTTGTTCATAAGGGGTCTCGAGCCCTTTCAAGCTCTTCCAGTCCATTCTCTGATTCCTGCAACGGGGGTCCTGTTCTCAGTTCAGCGGTTTGCTGCTGGCATTCACCTCTGTATTTGCTGTATTCTGGCTGTGTCTCTCAGGAGCTATCTACATCCGGCTCCTGTCGGCCTGCACTTCTTTGCTTCATCCATCTCATCTAGTTGGGTGGCTGTATATGTATGGGCTACATGTGGGGCAGGCTCTGAATGGGTGTTCCTTCTGTGTCTGTTTTAATCTTTGCCTCTCTATTCCCTCAAAAGGGAATTCTTGTTCCCTTTTTAAAGAAGGAGTGAAGCATTCACATTTTGATCATCCGTCTTGAGTTTCATTTGTTCTAGGCATCTAGGGTAATTCAAGCATTTGGGCTAATAGCCACTTATCAATGAGTGCATACCATGTGTGTTTTTCTGTGATTGGGTTACCTCACCAGGATGATATTTTCCAGTTCCATCCATTTGCCTATGAATTTCATAAAGTCATTGTTTTTGATAGCTGAGTAATATTCCATTGTGTAGATGTACCACATTTTCTGTATCCATTCCTCTGTTGAAGGGCATCTGGTTCTTTCCAGCTTCTGGCTATTATAAATAAGGCTGCTATGAACATAGTGGAGCACGTGTCTTTTTTTATATGTTGGGGCATCTTTTGGGTATATGCCCAAGAGAGGTGTAGCTGGATCCTCAGGCAGTCCAATGTCCAATTTTCTGAGAAACCTCCAGACTGATTTACAGAATGGTTGTACCAGTCTGCAACCCCACCAACAATGGAGGAGAGTTCATCTTTCTCCGCATCCTCGCCAGCATTTGCTGTCACCTGAGTTTTTGATCTTAGCCATTCTCACTGGTGTGAGGTGAAATCTCAGGGTTGTTTTGATTTGCATTTCCCTGATGACTAAAGATGTTGAACATTTCTTTAGGTGTTTCTCAGCCATTCGGCATTCCTCAGCTGTGAATTCTTTGTTTAGCTCTGAACCCCATTTTTTAATAGGGTTATTTGTCTCCCTGCGGTCTAACTTCTTGAGTTCTTTGTATATTTTGGATATAAGGCCTCTATCTGTTGTAGGATTGGTAAAGATCTTTTCCCAATCTGTTGGTTGCCATTTTGTCCTAACCACAGTGTCCTTTGCTTTACAGAAGCTTTGTAGTTTTATGAGATCCCATTTGTCAATTCTTGATCTTAGAGCATAAGCCATTGGTGTTTTGTTCAGGAAATTTTTTCCAGTGCCCATGTGTTCCAGATGCTTCCCTAGTTTTTCTTCTATTAGTTTGAGTGTATCTGGTTTGATGTGGAGGTCCTTTATCCACTTGGACTTAAGCTTTGTACAAGGTAATAAGCATGGATCGATCTGCATTCTTCTACATGTTGACCTCCAGTTGAACCAGCACCATTTGCTGAAAATACTATCTTTTTTTCATTGAATGGTTTTGGCTCCTTTGTCAAAAATCAAGTGCCCATAGGTGTGTGGGTTCATTTCTGGGTCTTCAATTCTGTTCCATTGGTCTATCTGTCTGTCTCTGTACCAATACCATGCAGTTTTTATCACTATTGCTCTGTAATACTGCTTGAGTTCAGGGATAGTGATTCCCCAGAAGTCCTTTTATTGTTGAGGATAGTTTTAGCTATCCTGGGTTTTTTGTTATTCCAGATGAATTTGCAAATTGTTCTGTCTAACTCTTTGAAGAATTGGATTGGTATTTTGATGGGGATTGCATTGAATCTGTAGATTGCTTTTTGTTAGAATGGCCATTTTTACTATATTAATCCTGCCAATCCATGAGCATGGGAGATCTTTCCATCTTCTGAGGTCTTCTTCAATTTCTTTCTTCAGAGTCTTGAAGTTCTTATTGTACGGATCTTTTACTTACTTGGTTAAAGTCACACCAAGGTATTTTATATTATTTGGATCTATTATGAAGGGTGTCGTTTCCCTAATTTCTTTCTCGGCTTGTTTCTGTTTTGTGTAGAGGAAGGCTACTGATTTATTTGAGTTAATTTTATACCCAGCCACTTTGCTGAAGTTGTTTATCAGCTTTAGTAGTTCTGTGGTGGAACTTGTGGGATCACTTAAATATACTATCCTATCATCTGCAAATAGTGATATTTTGACTTCTTCTTTTCCGATCTGTATCCCCTTGACCTCCTTTTGTTGTCTGATTGCTCTGGCTAGAACTTCAAGAACTATATTGAATAAGTAGGGAGAGAGTGGGCAGCCTTGTCTAGTCCCTGATTTTAGTGGGATCTGCACGATGGTTCTTGAGTGGAGGAATGAATGTGTAGCCTACACTAGGTTGGCTATGCCATGCTTTCAAGTAAGGGATAACATATACCTTAAAGATGCCATTCCTAAGTTACTTAAGGTATTGTAGCGACTGGTGGAGGCCTTGCCTCAGGGTTCCTTACACAGGTTGACTCTGCATAGAACATCCAGCTGGTATGCCATGGTGTGTTACAGGTATTCACAATATTAACTGATTTCTTCCCACAGCTGTTGGACAGTGATGTTACATATTGACAGGGGAATCTTCCATCTATCTTCAGTCTTCTAGAGACATGAACAACTTTGATGATGTCATCTTTTGTGCCAAAAAAATCAATTTTTATATGCCCTGCGAAGTGAAAGAGTTTGTGAGGTGCCATATCAGGGAGTGTGTCTTATTGTTCTCATAAGAAGGATTGATGAGTTAGGGAAAGTGTCCACAGCCTAACAAGGAATACAAAGGTTGTTGAGTACAAGGAATGCCCAACAACAGAAGGTTTCCTGCTCTGCTTGTATGCTGGAATGTGGTGATTTGCAATGTTCTGGTAAGGGGGTAGCCAGAGAAGGCCTAGGTCTTTGGGACCACTGTTCTCACAGTGGTTGTAACTCAGTTTCCAGAGGGAGAACACTGCCCGCTCACCTAGACAACAATTTCATTACACAAAGTCTTGGGTGGTCTCTCGTCCTTCATGTTGGTTTTCCCCGTCTGTGTAAGAGAAGAAATATGAAAAACATGTTAACTGAAAGGTGCCATTGGGGGAGAGTTAGGAAAATGGCACAGGGCGATGTCCTGTGCTTGGGGACATGTGAGGCAGAAAGGCCATTTTTTTTGAGAAGTCCTTTACCTCTGCTCCAGCACCCTTATTTGGGAGCCCCAGGGTACTTCTTAGCCCGGAAGAGATAAGTAGAAAGGAATAAGGATGTTCGAAATTGGTTTTGATTGTTAGACTTCAAGCAACATCCAGGACGCAGTATTTGTTTATAGTTCAGTCTTAGTTCTTTCTGTTTCCCAACAATTCCATTCTCATCTCCACACAGAGTCAAATGACTGCTGGGGACGAGTCACTACCAGATCATGTCTCACATAATCTAGTACTCAGGATCCTGTGGACAACTTTCCCATTGGCTCGAGGAGATTTGGGTTTTCAATTAAATACTGATGGATGGGGTACAGAAGGTGGGTAGAACACACGGGAAAAGAGATTAAAAGGCCACACAGGATTTACCTTCTCATAAAGCTGCACTGAGGAATAAATGGTGGTCACGGGCTCTTCCGTACGGGACAGCATCTGGAAAAAAGATTCTCTTCAGCGAGAATGCAGGAGACAAACCCTACGAATCTCTCTTTCTAAACCCAGTCTCTCCATCACCCCCTTCCTGACACAACTTTACTGTGTAGCCTTCTTTTCAGGCATCTGCTCTTGTTCTGTCCAACTCTGGATTAGGTTAAGGTAACGATAAAGATAAATGGGTGACAGCTGGACATAGCCTTGCAGCAAAAGGCCTCTAGGAGCAAGGAGGAGGGTTCTATGTAGTTTAGACTGAGTCTCGCTCCGCCTGGAGTTTAGTTTTGTGCGAGTTAATCTGACTCTAACAGCATCCCCATCAATTCCAGTACGGTGTCAGAGTAACTGGAAAAAGCCAAGTGTCTCCCTTCAGTCCTTGCAGACTCCAGGGAAGCAGGCTTGTGTAGACACGGAAGATGGTATTGAGTGGGTGTGAGCTAGGGGAGAGCAGACAAGAAGCAGAAGGTGTGGGCCAGAGTGGTTCAGAGTCTGAGAGGAAGAGCTGCTGCTGGACCAGCTAGTGTAGTTCAGGGCTGTCCTCAGAACAACCTTAGCAATGATGTTGCCCTGTTGGTGATCCCATGGCACCCCTCAACTCACAATAAGGACTCTTTTATTGTCTCATCCCTCCAGGGAGCTCTTCTTAGACACAACCACTTCTAACCCACAGCTAGGCCTTCATGTGACGCTCGGGGCTTTATACCATGGACACCGTCGTAAGGAGACAATATACTATTTTTTTGTTTTTTCATGAGGATCATTTTCTTAGCGTGGTGTTTCTTTGTTGGTCTATCCAAATTCTTGGCTGTAGCTTCTATACACTGTATACATTCCATACAATGGCAAACAGAAGGCAGTTGTTGCCCAAGACTCCTATTCTAGTGGTCCTAGTAGTAGGGTGCATTTATGAATAGCATCAGCTTACCGTGGACTGTGGGATTTCATCATAGATTCTGGACTCTGTGAGATGGGCATTTCTTGAAACTGCAGAGTATATTGTTTTCTTTGAGACATCATCTGCTACAAATAAACACAGAACCATAGTCTGTGAAGGGTAGATGGGTTTTTAGAGGCTGCCTAGTCATTTTATTTTTCTGTAATAAAAAAAAAAATCTGCAGGTTAAATGGCTCCCACCCTATGGAAAAGGATGTTCGGATCCTCAGATGCTCTTTCCATCCCAAGAATTACATGTGCAGTAGGGCACATCTTACTCAAATCTCACCTAAAGCACATTGGGAATTCTTTTTTATGCCTGAGGCTCAGTTTAGCCTAAAGAGAATCTTCCTAGGCCCTGTATGAAATTCAAAGATAGCTCTGGCATTGATGACCTTGCATGGTTAGTAGACTTTTCATGTCAGGGCCTCAGTTGTTTAATTTGATTTATTCTAATTATACTTGGTGATTTCTTATCCTGGTGCATAACTGACTATAACCACAAACATTCATGAAGCAGTAAAGTATTTATTAAGCTTCTACTCCTTAATGCCAGACTCCACAGGAGGCTACAGAAAAACAAAGAAAGGGTTTATAGATCTTTGCTTTAAAATTTTTTGAGCTACATGAGGTATTAATCTCAACACATTCTTTTTCTTTAGTATTAACACAATGTTTTAGGGTCAAGTTGAAAAGCAACAGCCAGAATTTTGCACCTTCTTATTATAGGACACAAAAACATCTACACACAATGGATCTAATCCAAGATTATCATAGACTTCAGCATTTCTGAGCTTGTCTTGTCTAAGTCTTGCCACCAAAGTTCCCAAAATGATACTCTTCTCCCCAGTCTGGGTAAATAAATAACCTTACTTCTTAGAAGAAAGGAGACACATTCTCACATTTTACCTTCCAGGACAATCCTACCTCTCCTTCTCTTGTACAAATGGAACAGAAGTGCCACCACTGGAATGAGCATAAGCAGAGAGAGCGCGGCCAGCCCCCTTGGCAACACACCATGGTGAGGATGGAAGCTTGGAGAGTCTGGAAATAGAAACTGTAGTGAGCGTTGGCTATCAGGAGACAGGCCCACGGTTCTGTGCAGGTTTGTACTCACTCAGAGCCACTGTCAAAATGGGATGCCCTTGGGAGAGGGCCAAAGCTCTTCAATTTACTATCAGAATCTAAGAGTCAAACGGGCTCCTCAAAAATACCTGAGAATGCTTAATCCTTCACAGAAGAAGGGTTTGGTGTTTCCCCAGGAGGTTGCCTGGTTGAAGATACACCCAGGGCTAGTCTCACCATAAAGGAGGCATGCACATATCAAGATAAGGTTAAACCTTAGAGCTTTTCAGAGTGAGTTCTGAGGCTTTCCAGAAAGGAACTCGTTACCTGTACATGGCTGTTGCACAGTGACAGAGTCAGAATTGTTGCTGACAGGGTTCGAGGCTGTACATGTGTAAGTCAGTTTTTGGTCCATAGGGGAGTGGAAGATTTGAAGGACATTGCTTTCCTCTCCAGAGGGACTCCAACTATACATCACATTCTTTTCTTCTTCCTCCACAGAGCACGTCAGTGTGACATTACAGGTATTGTTCAAAGATGGTATTGAACGCTTTGTAATTTTTGGTTTTGCAAGCCGAGCTATGAGGGAGAAAACATAGGAGTCTACAGTGAGCTGAAACCAGCATATAAAAGCTTGTGAGAATCAGTTGTTAGCTTTTCAGAAATTTGTGTAATAGATGTTAAACACAGCATTAAATAAGTCATGAAAACAAATAAATTATATTAAAATTATTTTTGGTGCTGGCGATGAGTTAGATATATTTCATCCATGCTTTATAATGATGTGAGTACATCCTTTCAATCCTATAGATCTTTAAATTAGCCATAGCAGAAGGTTGTTTTTTTTTTAAAAGGGATTTTCCTATATTTATTTTTCTGTCACTCACATTAAGTAATCAAGGACATTTTTTCTTAGCTGAGATTATATGTAATTACACCATATCTCCCTTTCCTTCCTCCAAACCCTTCCACACATGCTTCCTTCTTCAAACTTATGGCCCTCGTTTTTCATTAATTGTTGCTACACATTCATATATACACACGTATACACATATCTATTTTTTCATTTTCCTTTTTATTGAAAATTGATTATTTTCTCATATAATATATCCTGAGACAAAAAGGGAGGGGGAGGAGCTGAAAGGAGTAGGGAGGGGAACCTCACCATAGCAGAAGTTCTTACACCGCATACATTTGAGGATGTCGTAACTTTGGGCTTGATTTATTCTTTTGGTCACTGATGCTCTACACTTGAGAAATCAATGGAGGGAAGGTTTCTAAAATAGATGAAACAGCCAACTCTAAGACTGGACAGACATCCCATACCCATTTTTCTAGGTTCCCTAGAGACACGTCGCCCCAAAGCAAGCAGGAAGTAGTCAGAGATCACAACGACCCTATTCCTGCTCCACCATCACCTTTCTAATTTATCTTTTTTTTCTTTATTAACTTGAGTATTTCTTATTTACATTTCGATTGTTAGTCCCTTTCCCGGTTTCCGGGCCAACATCCCCCTCACCCTTCCCCCTCCCCTTCTTTATGGGTGTTCCCCTCCCCATCCTCCCCCCATTGCCGCCCTCCCCCCAACAATCACGTTCACTGGGGTTCAGTCTTAGCAGGACCAAGGGCTTCCCCTTCCACTGGTGCTCTTACTAGGCTATTCATTGCTACTTATGAGGTTGGAGCCCAGGGTCAGTCCATGTATAGTCTTTAGGTAGTTAGTGGCTTAGTCCCTGGAAGCTCTGGTTGCTTGGCATTGTTGTTCGTAAGGGGTCTCGAGCCCCTTCAAGCTCTTCCAGTCCTTTCTCTGATTCCTTCAACGGGGGTCCCGTTCTCAGTTCAGTGGTTTGCTGCTGGCATTCGCCTATGTATTTGCTGTATTCTGGTTGTGCCTCTCCAGAGAGATCTATATCCGGTTCCTGTCGGCCTGCACTTCTTTGCTTCATCCATCTCATCTAGTTTTGTGGCTTTATATGTATGGGCCACATGTGGGGCAGGCTCTGAATGGGTGTTCCTTCAGTCTCTGTTCTAAACATTGCCTCCCTATCCCCTCCCAAGGGTGGTATTGTTCCCCTTTTAAAGAAGGAGTGAAGCATTCTCATTTTGGACATCCTTCTTGAGTTTCATGTGTTCTGTGCATGTAGGGTAATTCGAGCATTTGGGCTAATATCCACTTATCAATGAGTGCATACCATGTGTGTTTTTCTGTGATTGGGTTACCTCACTCAGGATGATATTTTCCACTTCCATCCATTTGCCTATGAATTTCATAAAGTCATTGTTTTTGATAGCTGAGTAATATTCCATTGTGTAGATGTACCACATTTTCTGTATCCATTCCTCTGTTGAAGGGCATCTGGGTTCTTTCCAGCTTCTGGCTATTATAAAATAAGGCTGCTATGAACATAGTGGAGCACGTGTCTTTTTATATGTTGGAGCGTCTTTTGCGTATATGCCCAAGAGAGGTATAGCTGGGTCCTCAGGTAGTTCAATGTCCAATTTTCTGAGGAACCTCCAGACTGATTTCCAGAATGGTTGTACCAGTCTGCAATCCCACCAACAATGGAGGAGTGTTCCTCTTTCTTCACATCCTCGCCAGCATCTGCTATCACCGGAGTTTTTGATCTTAGCCATTCTCACTAGTGTGAGGTGAAATCTCAGGGTTGTTTTGATTTGCATTTCCCTTATGACTAAAGATGTTGAACATTTCTTTAGGTGTTTCTCAGCCATTCGGCATTCCTCAGCTGTGAATTCTTTGTTTAGCTCTGAACTCCACTTTTTAATAGGGTTATTTGTCTCCCTGCGGTCTAACTTCTTGAGTTCTTTGCAAATTTTGGATATAAGCCCTGTATCTGTTGTAAGATTGGTAAAGGTCTTTTCCCAATCTGTTGGTTGCCATTTTGTCCTAACCACAATATCCTTTGCCTTACAGAAGCTTTGTAGTTTTATGAGATCCCATTTGTCAATTCTTGATCTTAGAGCATAAGCCATTGGTGTTTTGTTCAGGAAATTTTTTCCAGTACCCATGTGTTTGAGATGCTTCCCCACTTTTTCTTCTATTAGTTTGAGTGTGTCTGGTTTGATGTGAAGGTCCTTGATCCTCTTGGACTTAAGCTTTGTACAAGGTGATAAGCATGGATCGATCTGCATTCTTCTACATGTTGACCTCCAGTTGAACCAGCACCATTTGCTGAAAATACTATCTTTTTTTCATTGAATGGTTTTGGCTCCTTTGTCAAAAAATCAAGTGCCCATAGGTGTGTGGGTTCATTTCTGGGTCTTCAATTCTGTTCCATTGGTCTATCTGTCTGTCTCTGTACCAATACCGCAGTTTTTATCACTATTGCTCTGTAATACTGCTTGAGTTCAGGGATAGTGATTCCCCAGAAGTCCTTTTTTATTGTTGAGGATAGTTTTAGCTATCCTGGGTTTTTGTTATTCCAGATGAATTTGCAAATTGTTCTGTCTAACTCTTTGAAGAATTGGATTGGTATTTTGATGGGGATTGCATTGAATCTGTAGATTGCTTTTGTTAGAATGGCCATTTTTACTATATTAATCCTGCCAATCCATGAGCATGGGAGATCTTTCCATCTTCTGAGGTCTTCTTCAATTTCTTTCTTCAGAGTCTTGAAGTTCTTATTGTATGGATCTTTTACTTGCTTTGTTAAAGTCACACCAAGGTATTTTATATTATTTGGATCTATTATGAAGGGTGTCGTTTCCCTAATTTCTTTCTCGGCTTGTTTCTCTTTTGTGTAGAGGAAGGCTACTGATTTATTTGAGTTAATTTTATACCCAGCCACTTTGCTGAAGTTGTTTATCAGCTTTAGTAGTTCTGTGGTGGAACTTTTGGGATCACTTAAATATACTATCCTATCATCTGCAAATAGTGATATTTTGACTTCTTCTTTTCCGATCTGTATCCCCTTGATCTCCTTTTGTTGTCTGATTGCTCTGGCTAGAGCTTCAAGAACTATATTGAATAAGTAGGGAGAGAGTGGGCAGCCTTGTCTAGTCCCTGATTTTAGGGGGATTGCTTCAAGTTTCTCTCCATTTAGTTTAATGTTAGCGACTGGTTTGCTGTATATGGCTTTTACTATGTTTAGGTATGGGCCTTGAATTCCTATTCTTTCCAGGACTTTTATCATGAAGAGGTTTCATTTTGTGAAATGCCTTCTCAGCATCTAATGAAATGATCATGTGGTTTTGTTCTTTCAGTTTGTTTATATAATGGATCACGTTAATGGTTTTCCATATATTAAATCATCCGTGCATGCCTGGGATGAAGCCTACTTGATCATGGTGGATGATTGTTTTGATGTGCTCTTGGATTCGGTTTGCCAGAATTTTATTGAGTATTTTTGCGTCGATATTCGTAGAAACTCCTCCTGGGTGTAATTGCTTCTTTTTGTTCTAGAGCTTTTAGGTGTGCTGTCAAGGTGCTGACATATGCTCTCTCCTGTTTCTTTCTGCAGGCACTCAGAGCTATGGGTTTTCCTCTTAGCACAGCTTTCATTGTGTCCCATAAGTTTGGGTATGTTGTACCTTCATTTCCATTAAATTCTAAGAAGTCTTTAATTTCTTTCTTTATTTCTTCCTTGACCAGGTTATCATTGAGTAGAGCATTGTTCAACTTCCATGTATATGTGGGCGTTCTTCCCGTAATGTTATTGAAGAACAGCTTTAGCCCATGGTGGTCTGATAGGACGCATGGGATTATTTCTATCTTTCTGTATCTGTTGAGGCCTGTTTTTTGATCAATTATATGGTCAATTTTGGAGAAAGTACCATGAGGTGCTGAGAAGGATGTATATCCTTTTGCTTTAGGATAGAATGTTCTATAAACATCTGTTAAGTCCATTTGGTTCATGACTTCTCTTAATTTGTCTACGTCTCTGTTTAATTTCTGTTTCCATGACCTGTCCATTGATGAGAATGGGGTGTTGAAATCTCCTACTATTATTGTGTGAGGTGCAATGTGTGTTTTGAGCTTTAGTAAGGTTTCTTTTACGTATGTAGGTGCCCTTGTATTTGGGGCATAGATATTTAGGATTGAGAGTTCATCTTGGTGGATTTTTCCTTTGATGAATATAAAGTGTCCTTCCTTATCTTTTTTGATGACTTTTAGTTGAAAATTGATTTTATTCAATATTAGAATGGCTACTCCAGCTTGCTTCTTCTGACCATTTGCTTGGAAAGTTGTTTTCCAGCCTTTCACTCTGAGGTAGTGTCTGTCTTTGTCTCTGAGGTGTGTTTCCTGTAGGCAGCAGAATGCAGGGTCCTCATTGCATATCCAGTTTGTTAATCTATGTCTTTTTATTGGGGAGTTGAGACCATTGATGTTGAGAGATATTAAGGAATAGTGATTATTGCTTCCTGATATATTCATATTCGCATGTGAGGTTATGTTTGTGTGCTTTTCTTCTCTTTGTTTTGTTGCCTAGATGATTAGTTTCTTGCTTTTTCTAGGGTGTAGCTTGCCTCCATGTGTTGGGCTTTACCATTTATTATCCTTTGTAGCGCTGGATTTGTAGAAAGATATTGTGTAAATTTGGTTTTGTCAAGGAATATCTTGGCTTCTCCATCTATGTTAATTGAGAGTTTTGCAGGATACAGTAACCTGGGCTGGCATTTGTGTTCTCTTAGGGTCTGTATGACATCTGTCCAGGATCTTCTTGCTTTCATAGTCTCTGGCGAGAAGTCTGGTGTGATTCTGATAGGTCTGCCTTTATATGTTACTTGACCTTTTTCCCTTTCTGCTTTTAATATTCTTTCTTTATTTTGTGCATTTGGTGTTTTGACTATTATGTGACGGGAGGAGTTTCTCTTCTGGTCCAATCTATTTGGAGTTCTGTAGGCTTCTTGTATGTTTATGGGCATCTCTTTCTTTAGGTTAGGGAAGTTTTCTTCTATGAGTTTGTTGAATATTTACTGGTCCTTTGAGCTGGGAGTCTTCACTCTCTTCTATACCTATTATCCTTAGGTTTGATCTTCTCATTGAGTCCTGGATTTCCTGTATGTTTTGGACCAGTAGCTTTTTCCGTTTTATATTATCTTTGACAGCTGTGTTGATGATTTCTATAAAATCTTCTGCTCCTGAGATTCTCTCTCCTATCTCTTGTATTCTGTTGGTGATGCTTGTATCTACGGCTCCTTGTCTCTTCTTTTGGTTTTCTATATCCAGGGTTGTTTCCATGTGTTCTTTCTTGATTACTTCTATTTCCATTTTTAATTCCTTCAACTGTTTGATTGTGTTTTCCTGGAATTCTTTCAGGGATTTTTGTGATTCCTCTCTGTAGGCTTCTACTTGTTTATTTATGTTTTCCTGTGTTTCTCTAAGGGAGTTCTTCATGTTTTTTTTTTAAGTCCTCCAGCATCATGATCAAATATGATTTTAAATCTAGATCTTGCTTTTCTGGTGTGTTTGGATATTCAGTGTTTGCTTTGGTGGGAGAATTGGGCTCCGATATGCCATGTAGTCTTGGTTTCTGTTGCTTGGGTTCCTGCGCTTGCCTCTTGCCATCAGATTATCTCTAGTGTTACTTCGTTCTGCTATTTCTGACAGTGGCTAGACTGTCCTATAGGCCTGTGTGTCAGGAGTGCTGTAGACCTGTTTTCCTGTTTTCTTTCAGCCAGTTATGGGAACAGAGTGTTCTGCTTTCGGGCGTGTAGTTTTTCCTGTCTACTGGTCTTCAGCTGTTCCTGTGGGCCTGTGTCCTGAGTTCACCAGGCAGGTCGCTTGGAGCAGAAAAGTTGGTCTTACCTGTGGTCCCGTGGCTCAAGTTTGCTCGTGGGGTGTTGCTTTTGAGCTCTCTGTGAGGGCGGCAACCAGGAGAGGCTGTGCCGCCTTTTCCGGGAGCCCTCCGTGCACCGGGGTCCCAGATGGTGTTAGGTATTTTCCTTTGGAGTCAGAAATGTGGGCAGAGTGTAGTCTCTTCTGGCTTCCCAGGTGTGTCTGCCCCTCTGAAGGTTTAGCTCTCCCTCCCATGGGATTTGGGTGCAGAGAACTGTTAATCCAGTTCCTTCAGGTCCTGGCAGTGTCTGGAGCGCAGGGGACCTGCAGCTCCGGTGCCCCTATCTTCCGGTTCCCAGAGGCTATATACAGTTTCCTCTTGGGCCAGGGATGTGGGCAGGGGTGGGCAATATTGGTGGTCTCTTCCACTCTGCAGTTTCAGGAGTGCCCACTTGTCCAGGCAGTGAGCTCTCTCTCCCACGGGGTTTGGGAGCCTTCTGTATGCTTCTTATATCTTACAGATACCTTCCTCCTCCTCCTCCTCCTCCTCCCCCTCTTCTTCAAGATTTATTTATTTTATGTATACATATACACTGTAACTGTCTTCAGACACACCAGAAGAGTTGGGCATCAGATCCCATCACAGATGGTTGTGAGCCACCATGTGGTTGCTGGGAATTGAACTCAGGACCTCTGGAAGAGCAGTCAGTGCTCTTAACCACTGAGCCATCTCTCCAGCCTGATACCTTCTTCTTTCGGTGAGAAAGTCTTCTGTGATTTTGTTGAAAATATTTTCTGGGCCTTTGAGGTAGAATTTTTTTCTGTCCTGTATTCCTGTTATTCCTAGGTTTTGCCTTTTCTTAGTGTACCAAGTTTTCTGTTTTTTTTGTTGTTGTTGTTTTTTTGTTTTTTGTTTTGTTTTGTTTTGTTTGGTCAGGACCTTTTATTGGTTTAGCATTTTCTTTGACTGACACATTCATTTTCTCTATTGTATCTTCAATGTCTAATATACTTTCTTCCATCTCTCATATTTTGTTGAAATTTGCCTCTGTAGTTTCTGTTCAAATTCTTAAAAATTTCACTTCCAGAATTCCCTCAGTTTTAGTTTTCTTTATTGATTCTATTTCCATTTTCATGTCTTATACCATTTTATTCATTTCTTTCCACTGTTTGTTTGGATTTCATGGATTTATTAATTTTCTATTTGAGGGCCTCTATCTTCTACTCCAACCTTCCTTCTCACAATTCATTCCAGTAAACCAGCCTCCAGTACCAGTGTCCCCTGTGAATGCACTACCTGAGCAGGCCAGGGTAACGTGTAAGCTAATGGAAGGCTTCCTCTCCTCCAAATTTAAAGCTCCAGTTTCATCCCTTGCTCTGCAACAGAACACCTGCTGCAGCCTTCCTTCTAATGTCCCCACTCTTGCCCACATCTATTGTGGATCCATAGATCTTCCCTGCCTACCCATCCTCTCCCCCCACTTATTGGTTTACCCCAGCCCCCAACCTCATCAGTCACTCCCTGCTAACTCAGACCATTCCTGCCAGGAAGGCAGATAGGATTCTGTGTATCTTCCTGTTTCCTTCTGTTCCTCTAGATCCAACACTCCAGTCTCATCCCCAGTATCTAGAGCAGACTCTCTGGGGTGATCTCTCTTCACTGTCTCCCTGATTCCAAGGGGATGAAATAAACAGATCCTGGTTAAACATTCTTCTTCTCTCTCCTATGAACCCCTTCATACCCCTAGCCTATCGCAGGTCCTAAGTGTTAGCTCCCAATACCCAGAATCATCTTTTATCTGGAACCTCCAGTGGCTACGACAACCATCACATTCAAAGAAAACATCCTACTAGACAACACAGGACCATCACACTCTCTGAAAACCCAGAGAAGAAACAAAACCCGAGGAACAAACCACCCACCCAAAAAGACAAATCCCCAAATAATCACCTAGATTTATAATCATCCCAGTCCTAGATGCCTAGATGCCAGCATAAAACAGTCAATGACAGCCTAGACAGTGTGTCTTCACTGTAGCCCAGCTATACTACCACAGCAGGCCCCGAATATTCCAACATAGCTGAAACACAAGAAAAAGATCATCTTTTAATTATTGTACGAGAAAGATGTGTGTGTGTGCGCGCGCGCGTGCACGCATGCAAGCGAGTGCATGTGCACATCGGGGTGGGTATTGGGGCAGCCATAGTGGTGAAAACTATAATCTCATTTCATTTTCTTAGTAGGGACAGAGATGTCATTTGCACAAAACTGTTAGGTAGAAAAAGCTAGAGTCAGGGCTAACAGATCTCCACCCTCCCAAACTGAGACAAGAAAATTTTGGAATAGTGCCTTACTTAACTACCTTGCTTGTGGTATCCAGTGCTACATATGTGATTATATTCTATAGGAATATAAGTGATTCCTTTCATAAATAAGTGCTGGCACATTCTAAGAAAGTTCTATAGATTGCACTAACATCAATTTTCTGTTTTTGACCTTGAACACTGTGTGCATTTCTGAAAGAATTAGCATTTACAGAAATAGGAGTTCCTCAGACACTGTTCATCCTTCGTCTTGGCATTTTTTCCTTTCATCCTAGGTATTTAGGGGTGGGGATGGGAGGGGGGTGGGAGGTTGTTTTGAGACAGGGTTTCTTTGTGTAGTTCTGGCTGTCCTGGAACTTGCTCTGAAGACCAGGCTAGCCTTGAACTCACCAAGATCCTTCTGCCTTTGCCTCCCAAGTGCCTCCCTGGATCTGCTTATTTTATCTCTGTGGAATCAGGAGAGATAATGAAGAAAGGTCACCCTAGAAGATCTGAATAGCACTGGGGATGAGACTCAGAGTTTGGATCTAGTATAACAGAAGAGAGAAGAAGTGAAGGGCACACAACAGGTCCTTTCATAGTTCTTTGCATTCTCTTATGAATTCTGTAATTATTCTAAAACCAGAATCTTTTTAAAGACCACTTTGCATATGGTATCTTACTAGATTGTCATGATAATGCTTGCAAATTGATTAGTACGGTTGTTGATATTTTATAGGAAAAGTAAACAAAGATCAAAGGACAAATTCTGTTGTGAAACAGAATATAGCTAAAGTCTGTCAAGACCAGAACTAAAATTAGACCTTTATAAGTACTGATGTGCTTATGTAATTATAAGGATAAAAAGAGTTAGGAAACCCTGTTTTCAGAAATATGGGCATGGTTTAGATCACAAATCTCCAAAGCAAAAAGGAATCCAACCCTGCCCACCACCACCCCCCTACCTCCCTACCCCGGTCTTCCCATAACTTACAGTAGATTTGAAGGTGGTAGATCTTGGTGATGGTTTTCTCACGGTTCTCTTCATTGATGTCTGCTTTGTAAGTTCCTGCATCTTCCATCCTCAGGTTTCTAATGATCAGGTTATAGGTCTGATTTGTGACTTCTAGTCGTCCTTTATAAATGTCCTGGGTTACGGTAACTTCATGTCCTCCCTCTTTTGGTGTTACAAAAGCAACAGATGATTTAGAAGTCCAGGCAATGTTATTAATTTTCTGGCCATCTTCAATATTTACGGGGAGAGTAACTGACTCCCCAAGAATCCCATTTAGCACCTCCTCTCTTTCTGTTGCTTCAGACCCTAAGGATATAAATAGAAAACAGTAACCATCAAACTGTTGAACTGTTTTGTGTTCTTCTCTTTTTGAGTATTACTGAGGAACTTCCTCAGACACTGCTCATCCTGTGTCTTGGGATTTTTTTTCTTTCATTCTAGGTAATTTTTGGGGATAGTGGGGGTAGGGGTTGGTTTGAGACAAGTTGTGTGTGTGTGTGTGTGTGTGTGTGTGTGTGTGTGTGTGTAGTTCTGGCTGTCCTGGAATTTGCTCTGAAGACCAGGGTAGCCTTAAACTCACAGAGATCCTTCTGCTTTTGCTCCCAAGTGCTGGGATCAAAGGTGTGCGCCACCACCACCTGGCTTACTCTAGGTATGTTTAATGTGCTATGACAACCAAAATTTAGTTGAAAACCTGCCATGTTCTCTGAAACTGTTCCTGAAGAATACATGTGGCTGTTCATAAATTAGTGAACTTAGCCAATTTTGTAAATTGCTTCAAGAAAGTCTATATAACACAGAGTGAATTCCAGTACTTAACACACTCAATAAATCATTAAACATCAATTGTGTACCAAACACTCTACGTAGGCTGTAAAGATAGAAGTGATCAGGAAAGATCCCCAAACTCATCAATTCAGGAGATAATTTCACCAGCGCCTGGAAGATTTTTTGATTTTACGTTCCAAGGATAAAAGCAAAAATGTAACATATTTCTCTGAAGACCACAGGAAAACCAAAACCAAAACCAAAAAAAAGTAGTTTCCCAATACTTCATCAGCCCACATATCCAAAAACTTATCCCAGGCTCTTTCACTCCCAGTCAGAAGGACAGGAAAAGGGACACACTTGATATCTTGGATCTAATGAAGGTTAATGGTCTTTATTCCTTGAATGCCTTCTAGCATCCAGAGTTTAGACATCTAGATAAATCTCACTGAGATTCTTTAATGATCCATAGTGTTTGGGATTGTCATGGATGATACATGAAGTATTCAATAATGGATATGACTTGGCAATTGGTCAGTCAGAAAGGGTATTAATCACAAACAACCAGCTGAGCTATTTTAATATGAACTAACTATGTGTAAGCCCCAAAGGCCAAGTCATGTTTTCTACATAAATGGGTTCAAGTTAACCCTAAAGTTTGTGCAGAGGGTCCATTGCGAATGCAGGTCTCTAAAATGAAAGGATTTATTAGCCCAGTATTGCTCTCACTTGTGTCTACCTTTGCCCTTCAGCTTAGTAGCTGCTGCAGGATTCCAGGACTGCTAAGATGAACCTCTTTCCTTTCAGGTCAGTGGAAGCTTTGCCCTCAGGAGGAACCTCCTGGTGATTTAGTTGGAATGGGCAAGACAAGTCAACATGTATTATCCCACTATAGGTGGGATGGGGGAAATTAGGGACACTTACCTGCCAACACTTAGCATTTATTAAGTGCTAACTTAATACTATGATAGCTATGCTAGGACTATATGTCAGATGCTATGTTTGGACCAGGGATAATAGGATACAGCCCTGAGGAGCCCAAAAGCTGGAACACAAAAGCTGGCATGAGTGGCAAGTGAAAGGGTAGCCAGAAGAAAACACAGAGAACATAAAGCTATGCTGATGTTGTCACTGGCAGCCACACTTTGCAGAAATCCCCAACACTAATTGTCACCCTATAAATTATCCTACTGGGCCGATAGAGTTCCCAAAGGGCCCTTGCAAAATCTTAGCTTGTGTCTCAGGTATAGCATGCACAGAGGCTAAGCTCGAAGGATCCTGAACTTGGTTTTCTGGTGCTGTGTGCCTTCCAAATACTTAATGGATTTTGACCACTGGGTCCCAAATTTCTGTTTTGTACTGGGTCCTTCAAATTTTAGCCAATCCCGGTCTCAGATCTCCTACATGTCTTATGGCTTTTTTGAATGCAGGTCCTATGGCTTAATGGTCATTCTACTCTTTGGGTTTAACTTAGGAAGAAGATACATCAGATACATGACACTCAACTCTGGCTATAATGTGTCACTAACTTCTTAAATGTGGATGGAGACCATTTGCTATGGCTGAGAGCTTCTTGGTATTGGAGTAGCTGTGCAACAAGTGGTTGAATGTGCTATCTGTTCACAGCTATTTGCCACTCCCCGAAGCAGAGTAATCCAGGAAATGGTGGACTATCAAAAAGCAATCTAGCAGGGTGGGTATGAGGAGGCGAGGATGCTGCAGGGCAAGTGTTGCACAGAGCTCTTTGCACTGTTGCTATCATTGCAAGGTCCCTGACCTCTCTGAGCAAAAGCACACCCCAATCAGGTCTGAGCTAGATTTTTCAGCTGAGTTTAAAGGCATGAAGGCACTCCCAGAGAGGTAGCTGTGAGACTACAGCATGTAGCTGAAAAAAATACACGAGACAAGACTCCACACTGGGCATCTACTTATACACTGGGCAAACTCAATAAAGTTACCAAACCTTTCTCAGTCTATATCAGCCTAACATTGGCCCCATCAACTCCTTGAGCAGCAAATGGGGCAGCATGAGCAGAGGTGCATTGTTAACTGGCAAAGTAAAATTAATATGAACCGTCCCTGTGTTGATCATGACCAATTGGTGTGTGTGTGTGTGTGTGTGTGTGTGTGTGTGTGTGTGTGTGTGTGTGTGTTTATTTACATTTCAGTTGTTATTCCCTTTTCCAGTTTCTGGGCCAATATCCCCCTAACCCCTCCCCCTCCCCTTTTATATGGGTGTTCCCCTCCCCATCCTCCCCCCATTACTGCCCTCCCCACAACAATCCCATTCACTGGGGGTTCAGTCTTGGCAGGACCGAGGACTTCCCCTTCCACTGGTGCTCTTACTAGGCTATTCTTTGCCCAGGGTCAGTCCATGTATAGTCTTTGGGTAGTGGATTAGTCCCTGGAAGCTCTGGTTGCCTGGCATTCTTGTTCATATGGGGTCTCAAGCCCCTTCAAGCTCTTCCAGTCCTTTCTCTGATTCCTTCAACGGGGATCCCGTTCTCAGTTCAGTGGTTTAATGATGGCATTCGCCTATGTATTTGCTGTATTCTGGCTGTGTCTCTCAGGAGAGATCTACATCCGGTTCCTGTCAGCCTGCACTTCTTTGCTTCATCCATCTTGTCTAATTGGATGGCTGTATATGTATGGGCCACATGTGGGGCAGGCTCTGAATGGTTGTTCCTTCAGTCTCTGTTCTAAACATTGCCTCCCTATCCCCTCCCAAGGGTGGTATTGTTCCCCTTTTAAAGAAGGAGTGAAGCATTCGCATTTTGGTCATCCTTCTTGAGTTTCATGTGTTCTGTGCATCTAGGGTAATTCGAGCATTTGGGCTAATATCCGCTTATCAATGAGTGTATACCATGTGTGTTTTTCTGTGATTGGGTTACCTCACTCAGGATAATATTTTCCAGTTCCACCCACTTTCCTATTAATTTCATAAAGTCATTGTTTTTGATAGCTGAGTAGTATTCCTTTGTGTAGATGTACCACATTTTCTGTATCCATTCCTCTGTTGAAGGGCATCTGGGTTCCTTCCAGCTTCTGGCTATTATAAATAAGGCTGCTATGAACATAGCAGAACATGTGTCTTTGTTATATGTTGGAGCATCTTTTGGGTGGTATGTGTGTTTTAAATATTGCATAGTCTTCCCTATGACTGATCAGTTATACTGAGGTCATATTGGACCCCACTTAGAGCCTATCTATGGGATAATTCAAAGAAAGCTCAGCTATATGCTTTTAAGTCCTCTACTTAGTGGATTTTAATCTACTTTTAAAAGCACTTTGGTCTTGAAAGAAAGAATCACTCTGTCAGTCAACTCCAATATTTATTTTTGTACATGCTACAGAGACTCAAATGTTATAATATCACTGGAGGGAACTTCAGCAAAATCCAATTTTGGAGAGAGCTTGTGGCACAAAAATATCTTGAAAGGAGGCTAAGATTTGCATGTCATCCATGAGACCTCAAGTTTGAGCCTCAGGGGAATTAATACCAAGTTGGGGAAATAAGATATATGTATAAAACTTTCCTTTGCAGAATGAAATGAGACAAATCAGACAAATGAATCATATTCAATGATAGCAATTTCAGTTAAAACTCAAAGAAGAGGGGTTGGGGATTTAGCTCAGCGGTAGAGTGCTTGCCTAGCAAGCGCAAGGCCCTGGGTTGGTCCCCAGCTCAAAAAAAAAAGAACCAAAAAAAAAAAAAAAAAAAACCTCAAAGAAGAAAAAGAGTACTTTGAACTGTGGCTGTTAAAAAAAACTTATTAGAAAAAGAGAATTCTCTAGATGTAAGGGACGGAAAGATGTCTCAGGTCCTTGGGTTCTGAATTCAAATTCACAGGCGTTGATACCAATTGATATGGGGTGTGTGTGTGTGTGTGTGTGTGTGTGTGTGTGTGTGTGTGTGTGAGAGAGAGAGAGAGAGAGAGAGAGACAGAGACAGAGACAGAGACAGAGACAGAGACAGGGACAGAGATAGAGGGACAGAGACAGAGGGAAACAGAGGGAGAAAGAGACTGAGACAGAGACAGAAAGAAGAAGAAACATACACTAGGCAGGATTAAATTTGAGTTTATCTTATATGTGGAGGGATCTACTAAAGTTTTATGGATTAATATTAAAATAATGTGTTGGGAGTAATTGTAATATAGCACTTCTGTATAGAAAGAAAAAGAAGCTTTGGTAATAGAGAAAATAGGTATGCTGTAAAGAAACAAGAGAGAACTTAACAAGGCTGATGTAGTCATCAGGGTATGAACCAAGGGGGAGATAACATGACTGAAAAGGAAGGGCTGAGTTTGAGAGATAGTGCAAGGAGGGGCAATGAGGAAATAGGCACCTAATAACCTTCACTTTTAGCTTCTGCTCTGTGTCAGTGGAAAATTAATAGTACAAAGCAGCCTTCCTTCCAAGGAGAAAGTATGGTTTAGGGTTATTGATGGCAACAGAACCTGCTAGCGATTTCCCAATGTTTGTTCTCACCTTCATCATAGTGGCAGAAACTTTGATGGTTAAAAGGGCAGATGACCACCAGACTACACCACATGATCCTTCTGTCTGCTAGTGAAGTGTGATCGTGCCATGACATTCAGGCCAACAGAATATAAGTAAAGATAACCCCTGTGTCTCTGATGTGTTTTGGAAGAGGAAAATTGCTCTCTTCGTCCCTTTTTCTTTACATTTTATTTTGCCATGGGAGCTGGACCTCTGAGAAACATTAGGAATCATAACAAGAAAGCCAAGTACTGAGGCTGGTGATGTAGACAGAGTCAAGTCAGGAACTGGAAGGCTTATGTCGGAGCTGAGCCTGTGAGCAGTGTCCACCGTAGTAGAAGAATCATCAAAACAACATACAAAGCAAACAAGCATGCCAAGTGTCAAACGCGTTATCAACAGGGAGCCTACTACAGTCTCAGGAAGGGACTGTCTGTGACACAGTGGTTGAGAGTGTTCAAGTGAGACAAAGGCTGAAGACATCTCTTAAGTTTATTATGTCTGGGGATAGTATTAATGATCTTTGAGATTGGAAAGCATGGGAGACAATCCAATCAGGAGCCAGATTGTCCCACTTAGAGAGGTGGAAGGGATGTGGATTTGAGCCGGGTGGGTCTGCGTTCATTTGATGAGCCGTCAAGTTTCCTACAGTATGGACTGTGAAAGCATCTGTTCCACAGAACTGTTATCAAGGCACACGGACGGTGCTTAAAACATAGTAAACATGCAGTGTGGACAAACATAAACTGAAAGATAGCCATGCTTGATGGCCTTCACACCTTCAGTCATGTAGAAGGTGAGACCAGCCTCTAAGAATAAGAAGACCAGGATCAAACTTGATACAATGTACGTCAGTGATGTGTATACGTGTAGGATTCAGGTGTACTTGAACCCGCCAGCATAATCTTGAAAAATATTATTGAAATCCAGTGGTCCTTAACTCCTCATTTCTAAACATGGACAGCAAATGATGCATTATGAAACAGCACTTATTGATGTGCGATACAAATAAATGGTGGCTTCAATTATTTTGATGCAAAAAAATCTTGAGACACAGGTCTTACGAGCTAACGAGAAATTGATGACGTAGACCAAGTAGTTGCAGAAACCTTGAGATCCGAGTAAAGAAGAAGTGTTTTGCAGCTACAACATCAGCTGACTAGCCTTATTTCCCAACTTCCATATAGCAGACCACAAATGGGAAGAATAAGACCAGGCCGTGCTTCCAAAGGAGAAACAAAGACTAGAAATGCTACCACCGATGCAGGTTTGAATGATGTGTTCAGAGTCTGTTGCTGTGGAAGAAGCTATAGCACGAATCAAAGGAGGACAGATTTAGTTTATAGTCACTTGGCTTCACAGCTGTAAGCTTGGGGCAAGGTGGAACACCATGGAACATGGTGACAGGGGCTAGCTTTTCTCCTCATGGTACCCGGTAACCAGAGACAGAATGGAAAGGTCTGGAAACAAGCTCTCCCTTTCTACGGCATAATTTCCAGTAATCGGTGTCTTCTGATTAGACACCCATCTCCTAATTTCCATCACTTTCTAATGTGCTCATCTGATTTTGTACACATCAAAGGATTAACCCACTGGTGAAGTTAGAACCCTTGTAATGGATCACTTCCCAAAGCCCGTTAGGTCAAAACTAAGCCTTTATCAGATGAAATTTATGAGTTGGGGCAGATATGTCATATGCAAACTACAAAACGTGGTAAAAGTCTGTTTGCAGTGATCTTTTGATAGCTCCAAGGAAGACGGAATCTGGAGCAGGTATCACAGGATGACATCAGTTTGGACGGAGCACAGTGGACAGACTTTGTAAGAGGCAGCCTTTCTCTTTTTGTTTCTTCAGGCTCTATAGTACTTGTGGAACAACAGATCATTCCACGTATCAGATGGTGACCTGTGTTTCATCATTTTTCCGTGTCTAGATGTGGACTTTACCAACACACATTCAGTGAATAAGTAGTTGCCAAAAGCTGCTACGGAAGCAGACAACAGAGATGGTTAGAAAAGAGAATTTAAAAGAATAAACAAAAGAAAAGTGTCAGGACATCACTTGAATTTGAGAACTTGATGGGCTAGGAGGTCTCTAACTGGATAGAGGAAAATTTCTTGTAGATCTTCTTAGAGTCTCTGAAGAGCATATACCATTTCCCTGCTTGTCAAGTTACAGTCTTCTGTCACACAGGTCACCATCATCCATGTCCTGCCTCATTAGACCCAAGTCACTCTTCCCATTCTTTCTCTTCCCCCATCGGCCATATAGGCCATGGACACTTCATCTCAGAGCACACTTATGTAGGTCTAGTCACCAACATCATCTCATCTATCCTGACTGTCACTGCTCTAGAAGTAGTGAGACTTGAGAGAGCAGAGCCTAAAAATGAGGCAGACTAAAGTCTCACACAGAAGCTGATTTCATTTAGGGCCTCAGATAATTTATATTCTGATTTCCTCATATGAGCAACGTTCACAGGAGTTCAAACTAGATGCAATCACATGGACAAGCTGTGCATGACTGAATGACTACAGCAAAGGCAATGGCTTATCTGAAGCAGACCTACTGTGAGTACAGACACCTATGAGGGGCACAGAAGCACATCCCAAGAGTAATCCTGTGCTTCGGAGGGCTGAGGTCACAAGCCTCTTGCCTTGTTTTCTTGGAGTTTTCTCACATATACTTAGAACTCTCCTCACACAGCTTCATCCATGGACTGTGTTCTGACCTGACCACCAGTGCTAAGAATCCCACTCACTATTTTTTCTTTTTTTGTGCCAGACACAACTACTAAAGTCTCAAGTATGTGTATTAGTTTGTCATCACGGCTCCTTCCCTGAACCCACCCCACTCAATACAGAGGCTTTATTTCTATCACTGATGTTTCTTTTATTTTTTTCCTTTTTTTCGGAGCTGGGGACCGAACCCAGGGCCTTGTGCTTGCTAGGCAAGCGCTCTACCACTGAGCTAAATCCCCAACCCCTGATGTTTCTTTTATAACCAGTGGATGGTTTTTAAGTATTTCTCAGGGCTGGGAGATAGAATAAACACAAACACTTTCTCTTGCTATGGGTACAATGAGTATTTATAAATAGAAAAATGAAATAGAACAAACAAGGTAGAAAATCCAGCTGCAAAATTAAGAATGAGGGACCAGGGAGAACTCTTCCCAGGGAGGTCTCTGGGTCTTGCTTAGAGTTTAAACTGATTAATAAGGAGTGGTCAGCAAATTATAGCTTCATTCTAGCAGAATATCTACTGTGTTTGAAAAGAAAAGTCCATATAGGACCCACACATAGCAACGTGCCTCAAACTGCCAATCAAGAAACACATTCACTGCATGGCTCTATTGCTGTCCAGCTAAGTGTCCAAGAATGTCCTGAACCAGCTCAGACCCACAGTCTTAGCTGGCAAATGAAACTAATCGGAGCTGTCATTTTGAGGGACTGTGAGGACTAGATGAGGTGACAGGTCTCCACAGTGTGTGTACTAAATGGAATGACATTAGAGATCCTCAAGAAATCTCGCAACGAGGAGTATCCTTGGCCTGTCCCTTTGTAAGCCACCATTACCTGCTGATTAAGAACATGACTTCCTGGCTGCGACTCCTGGTTTTATGGGGAACTAGCTGTCAGTCCTAGAGAAAGTTAGCAACCCCTTCATGCCTCAGGTTCCCCAGCTTTACAATAACTTTGGTGATAACATTGACCTCATAACTAAATAGGCCAATATCTGTGGGCTGGCATATCCTGACAACTATATTGTTTCTTAAATGAGTAAGAGGCTGGAGGATGACTCAGTCTGTCAAGTAATTGCTCTGTAAGCATGATGACCTGAATTCATATCTCTAGCCCACATCTGTATTTCCAGCATCATGGGAGGCTTGGGGTGGGGAAGAGACAGGCAGATTCCTGAGAGCCAACCTAGCTGAATCAGTGACCTTCAGGTTCACTTAGAGAACCTGTCTTAAAAATATAAGGTAGAGAGCAATTAAGGAAGACATTGTGTGTTGACCTCAGATCTCCTACTGCAGGGGCATACATATGCACTTGCATGCACGTAGGCATATACCCCTCCCCCATGCACAGGCACACACATATGCATGACACATTCATAAATACCCCCAAACAAACAAACAAACAAACATTGTTGAAGGGACTAAAATAATACCATAGACCACTCTGAGAGAATAAAAGAAGGGTTGGGACATTGGAATGAGATGGAACTGAGGCGGGGATGGGTGTTGGGGGGAGGGTGTAACAGAGAGAGAGAAATCAGAGAGGGTTAAACTGTTGCTTAACACATACTGCTTACCCTTTGTCTCTTCATGAGTCTTTAAATAAGTATTTCTTGTTTTTGTTCTTTTTTTGTGGGAATGGGGCAGTAGCTAAACTACCCCTTTTTTGTTTTGTTTTCCACCCCACAGTTAACTGTGTGGTTAGAAGCTCCCTCCATATCTGAAAGCTGGGAGGTTGGACAGAGAGAGCTTGGGTATACAACACTGAAAGAAGAGTTATAATTAGTCAAAATAAGTCAAGAGATTGTTGATAGCAACAAGGAAGGAAGGGGCTGGACAGCAGAAATCCTATGTCACTCTCCATAATTATAGAAACTCCTGGGTCACAATTGTTTTGTTTTGTTTTTAGAAACCTACAACACTCTACAACCAGAGGTGCGGTCTTGCTTTATTAACGTTTCTTAATATTAGCATATACTTAATCTTTGAATAAAACAAAACTCCTCACTTGACCTCTGAGTGTCATGTATCAATGTTTTCATCCGAAAATGTGTGTTTTAATTCTATCCATCTTATAGTGTATCCTGGGATTGAACAAAGTAATAACTGTGCAGGACTTAGAATTATGTCAGACAAATAGTGAGTGCTTCCTACGTGGTTAATTTTTGCTATTACTGGTGGAAGAAAGGAGAAAGGATCAAAGGGCAAGGGTTGAACAGATAGATGCAGGAATGGGAGGATAAAAGAAAATAATCAGAAGAATACTGGAAAGACTTGTAGAGAACACAAGCAAGAAGCAAGGTGGTAGACTCATCTGTCTTGTGTCCCTGGAAACTTACTGGCCCTAGGACACATGGAAGACAGTCACAAAACCACAAGAAAGTTGAATCAGAGCATAAGACTGTAAGTTTTGGTTTTGAAAAAGCTTTTCCAGCACAAAGAAGTCATGAGTTCACCGTCTCCAACTTCCCTGGTATCAGTGATTTCAGGGAAGTACAAAGGGCTCTACATACAGTTCTCCTTAGCCCACTATTCCAGTGCTCTGAATGTTGGGGAGGGGTAGAAAAGCAGTATCGAGCTCCATGTTCAGCCCTGAATAGAAGGAACCGCTCCACCAGGGATGGCAGCCGGGGAATCTAGAACATATTATGCCCTTAGGAAGTATCTGCAATAATCCTTAATAGGGGAAACATAGGTACACTTAGGGTAATAGGTACTTCTGACTTCTTTAGGAAAAGGCTGCATCTCTCATTTTGAATATTCATTTTGACAAAATTAATATCTCATCCCTGGTTTCTTTCCAGAACCCCAATACCCTGTACTCGAGTTCAAACTGCTACCATTTTTCAGCCTTTTTAGCTCACTTGGACCATTACACAAACAACAAAGTCCTGACTGGGATCTCTGTACAACAGAGCCAGGACCCTTCCTAACAAAGCATGAAACACAAGTGTGAAACACACAGCATTAGAATCAGCTGATATATACGTGTTTTTAAGACGGCTATCACTATGAATGGAGGTTCTGGCCTGGAACTCCTTATGTAGACCAGAATGGTCTGGAGTTCCTCTGCCTCTATCTCCCAAGTAATAGGATTAAAGGTGTATACCACTATATGAGGCTAATATTTTTTCAAAGACTTGTTATATTCAGACATGCACACACACACACACAGACCACCACCACCATGAACAATAACAACAGTAATAACAACAACAAAAACAAAATAACAGGAATCAACAATCATTGGTTGTTGACATATCTCAATATTACTAGTCTCAGGTCTCCCCATAGAAACACACGGGCTAACAGAATGAATATAAAAACAGAATCTATCTTTCTGCTGCATCCAAGAAATGAAGAGATGGTTTAAAAAATATATATATATCTCATATATATAAAATATATATTAATATATAATATATATTATATATCATAAATATATATAAATATAAAAAATTATTATATATAATATATATATCATATAAAGAAGTGAATGAAAAAACACATGATCATCTCATTAGCTGTAGAAAAGTCCTGGAGAGAGACCAAAGACACAAAGGACAGACATGCACATAATAAAGGCTTCTTTACAACAAAGCCATATCTAATATCAAATTAAGTGGAGAGAAAGTCAAACGAATTCCACTAAAATCAGGCACTAGGCAAGCTTGTCCATTTCTCCATACCTAAGCAACAAGAAACTGAAGGAGATCAAGGGGACATAAACTGATAAGGAAGAAGTCAAAATATCTTTATTTGCAGATGATATGATAGCATACCTAAGTGACCCTAAAAATTCCACCTGAAAAACTCTACAACTGATAAATACATTCACTGAAGTAGCCAGATACAGAATTAACTCATAAAAATCATAGCCATCCTATATGCAAACTACAAATGTACTGAGGAAAAAAAAAATCCAGGAAACAAGACCTTCCATAATAGGCTCAAATTATATAAACTATCTTGTAGTAAGTCTACCTAAGCAAATGAAAGACTTGTATGATAAAAAGTTTAAGCCTTTCAAGAAAGAAATAGAAGAAAATATCAGAAGACAGATCCTCTGTGCTCATAGATCAGTAGGATTAACATAGTAAAAAAAAAAGAATGTGTCCGTCCTACCCAAAGCATTCTACAAAATCAATTCAATCCCCATTAAAATCCAACACAATTCTTCAAAGACATTGAAAGGACAATTCTTAATTTCATATGGAAAACCAAAAAACCCAGAATAACTAAAACAATTCTGAACAATAAAAAAAAAATGCTGGAGGTCTCACCATTGCTGAGCTCAAGTAATATTACAAAGCAATAATAAAAAAGTAACATGATATTGACATAAAAACTGACAAGTTGATCAATGGAATTGAATTGAAAACCCAGACATAAATCCACAGGCCTATGGATACTTGATTTTTTTGGTTTCTTGTTTTTTTAAATAAAGAAGCCAGAAACACACATTGGAAAACAGCATCTTCAACAAATGGTACTGAGAAAACTGGATGTCTGCATGTAAAAGAATGCAAAGAGACCCATACTTGCAAGTTGATCAAAGACCTCAACTTAAGAACTGGTAGAAAGAAAGTTGGGGCACACTGTTGTACTCATTGGCACAGGAGAAGACTTGAACAGAACACGGAAGGCACAGGCAGGAAGATCGACAAGATGGGACTTCTTGAAACTGAAGAGCTGTAAGGCAGAGCGCCCTGTCATTTGGACAAAATGGCAGCCTACAGAATGGGAAAAGATTCTACCGACTCTACATCTGATAGAGGACTAATATCCAAAATACATAAGGAAAAAAAAAACAACTCAAGAAGCTAGATATCAAGAACCTAAATAACCCTACTTGAAAATGGTGGTACACTCCTTCTTTAAAAGGGGAACAAGAATACACTTGGGAGGAATAGGGAAGCAAAGTTTAGAACAGAGGCTGAAGGAACACCCATTCAGAGCCTGCCCCACATGTGACCCATACATATACAGCCACCAAACTAGATAAGATGGATGAAGCAAAGAAGTGCAGGCTGACAGGAACCAAATGTAGATCTCTCCTGAGAGACACAGCCAGAATACAGCAAATACATAGGCGAATGCCATCATTAAACCACTGAACTGAGAACGGGACCCCCGTTGAAGGAATCTTAGAAAGGACTGAAAGAGCTTGAAGGGGCTCCAGACCCCATATGAACAACAATGCCAACCAACCAGAGCTTCCAGGAACTAAGCCACTACCCAAAGATTATACATGGACTGACCCTGGGCTCCAACCTCATAGGTAGCAATGAATAGCCTAGTAAGAGCACCAGTGGAAGGGGAAGTCCTCGGTCCTGCCAGGACTGAACCCCCAGTGAATGGGATTGTTGTGGGGAGGGCAGTAATGGGGGGAGGATGGGGAGGGGAACACCCATATAGAAGGGGAGGGGGAGAGGTTAGGGGGATGTTGGCCTGGAAACCGGGAAAGGTAATAACAATTGAAATGTAAATAATACCCAATTTAATAAATATGGAGGAAAAAATGGTGGTACAGATCTAAACAGAGTATTCTCAATAAAGGAAACTCAAATGGCTGAGAAACACTTAAAGAAATGATCAACATCCTTAGCCATCAGGAAGATGCAAACCAAAATGATTTTTTTTTTCAGAGCTGGGGACCAAACCAGGGACTTGCGCTTGCTAGGCAAGCGCTCTACCACTGAGCTAAATCCCCAACCCAAACCAAAATGATTTTAAGATTTCATTTTATACCTGTCAGAATAGCTAAGATCAGTAACACAAGTGACAACTCATTTTGGAAAAGATGTGGACAAAGGAAAATATTCATTGGTGGTGGGAGGGCAAATTCGTACGGCCACTATGGAAATTAATATGGAAATTAAATTAAAATTCCTCAGAAAGTTGAGCATCAATCTACTCCAAGACCCATTTATACTTCTCTGGGGCATATACCCAAAAGATGCTTCATGAGACTACAGGTACACTTGTTTAACCATGTTCACTGCTGCTCTATTCATATTAGCCCTGAACTAGAAATAATCTAGATGTCTCTTCACAAGAATAAGCAGAGACATTGTGGTACATTTATACAATGGAGTATACTACTTGGCTCTTTAAAAATTGATATAATGAAATTTAAAGGCAAATGGATGGAACTAGAAAAAAGTCATTCTGAGTGAGGTAACCCGAATCCAGAAAGGTAAATATGATATGTATTCAGCCATTAACTAAAGGTTTACCAACCTACATTCCATAGACCCAGAGAGGTTAGGTATAGAGAAAGGAAAAAGGGAGACACATGGATCTCCCTGGGAGAGGTAATAGAATAAATTTTATGGGTGGACTGGGGGTATGTGGGGACAGGAACATGAGGGGAGGAACAGGTGGGGAGCTAGGGTTGAAGGAGGCAATGTAGGGAGAGACACCTGTAATTGACGGGCATTTGTGGATGACATGGAAACCTAGTGCAGTGGAAATTTTCCTAAAATATATGAAGACAACCCTAATGAGGTCCTTTAATAATTGGGGAGATAGAGCTCCAACTGTCCATCTCTTGTCACTCAAGGAAGTTTCCAGTAGCACGTGAGTCTCATGAAAGTCCCCAATGACCTAGGCTGTGGCTAAGTCAATGTGGTTGCTTTTTACAAGGTGGGACCCCGTTGCCAAGGACAATACCCACACAACTCATTAAACACGGAGAAGTTGAGCTGGTGCCTACATGGAGCCTTTGCCCATATGTTCCAGTGTCTCTAGTGTGGAAAGCTAACTCTGTAAGCTACCAAAAGGGAAAGTAAACCCAGCCACAAAACCTTTTATGTATAATCTGACTTGTATGCAAGACATGCTAGGGCAATGGTGACACAGAAGTTGTGGTCGTAACCAACCAATGTCTCATTTGCTTTATGAGGTGGAACCCATACCTAACACTGCTCAGATGACCCAGAGACTAGATAGCCCAGAGACCCTGGGTCAAACCAAACACTGCTGGTTTTAAAAACAAAGTAATCCCCCCCCCAAAGACTCCCAATGACATTCTTCTATACTCACAGATCAGTGTCTTTTTCAGTCATCACCAGAGAGGCTTTCTCCTGCAGCAGATGGGAACATACAGAGACCCACAGCCAGACACTATGTGGAGAGAGAGTCCCTGGAACCCACAGCTCTAAATGGGACAACTCTACCAAATATCTCCCATCGGAACTCAGGGAACCCCACAGGATAGGAGACAGGAAGAGTGTAAGAGCCAGGAGGACACCAGGGTAACAAGACCCTCTGAGTCAATCATCAGGGCTGACCTGAGCTCAGAGGCTGGAACAGCAAGCACAGGACGTACCTGGCTCTGCACGTGCTTTAGTGTAGTAATTTTATGGGACTCCTGAGTGTGTGAATGAGACAGTCTTGTGTCTGCTCTTGGCTTCTTTTCCTCCTGTTGGACTGTGTTGTTCAGCCTCAGTGTGGTGGTTTTTGTTTCATCACATTATATTTTATTTTGACATGTTTGCTTGTTATTTAGAAGCCTGTTCTATTCTAATGAGGGACAGAAAAGGAGTGGATCTAGAAGGGAGGAGGACACTGGGAGGAGTTTAGGGGGTGAAACTATAACCAGGACATATGTAGAAAATACTTCTATTTTCAACAAATTGGGGGTGGGATAAAAAAAAGGGGGGCTGGAGAGATGGCTCAGTGGTTAAGAACGCTGACTGCTCTTCCAGAGGTCCTGAGTTCAAATCCCAGCAACCACACGGTCAGTAGCTTACAAACATCTGTAATGGGGTCTGATGTCCTCTTCTGGTGTGTCTGAAGACAGCTACCGTGTACTCATACACATAAAATAAATAAATCTTAAAAAAAAAGAAAAATAAAGAGTAGCATTGGTTCTTAGCCTGCTTGCTGGTGTTTTCCATTATACAATTCGCGTGATCAGCATTAATTAATTAATTAACTACCCAACAAATATTTATTAAGTGCCTACTTTGTCCCAGACATGCACAGATAAGACCAGTTACGACAAGAGAATTGAATAAGTAGATGGAAATACAAAAGAATCATCAAGCTGAAATGAAGCTGGAAAAGAGAAACTTAACTCAAACAAACAGTGCAGCAACCAAAAGGACGATAGGAAGAGGGGAGAGCAGGGACTGGGACAGCAAGTGAAAGAAGAGTGGTTTAATGCACTGAAGCACATTGTTTGGCTCTTAAGTTCTCCCTCTAGTTCAGTAGTTTGAGTATAAATGAACAGACACCCAGGAAGTTCGGTTGAAACTAGATCAAAGGGACATGCACCTGCCCTCCCAAGAGTAATTTCTAAAAAGTTATGAAATAGGAGTTGAATCCTAACAAGGTTCAGAACTCACAGGTTTGCAGGCAAAGGAACCAGATCCATAGATGGTGCTGGGCCATCTCCAGTCAGACTCCCGACTTGTGGAGAAAAATAACTGTTCTAGTAGCTGCTTTCACTTCAGTTTGATGTTTCCGGAGGCTAGAGAGAGGAGGAAGTGTGAGTTGATTAAGAAGCATTACTTCTTAGCCTACTTACTAGTGTTTTCCATTATATCACTACAGTGCTTGTTGATTTTTTTTGGTTCTTTATTTCGGAGCTGGGGATCGAACCCAGGGCCTTGCGCTTCCTAGGCAAGCGCTCTACCACTGAGCTAAATCCCCAACCCCCAGTGCTTGTTGATTATTAGTTAATTGTCCAGAATATTTATTAAGTGCCTACTATGTGCCAGGCATATCATGGATGTTGATAATTACACAGGGAATTTCAACAGATGGTAATATGCGTTGCAGCGAAAAGAAATGCAGGGACCTCTGAGGGTGGAGGCATGTACTCCAGGCTGGGGTGAGTTGGGGAAGATTTCTGAAAGGAAGTGACAATTTAGCTGAGACAAATACACAGAATGAATTAGTATTTTTAGGCAAAGGGTTAATTACATTTTGAATCACAAGAATAAGCCATGTTCTTTGAGTTCAGCATCTCCATGTTCCGCCATCACCTAGTTAACTCCCCTACTCATGTACCAGCACCAATCGTCTCTACAACTGAATGGCACGTAGCCCGTAGTGAGACAAGACCAACTAAGATGAGAGAACCCTACATTCTGAAATCCCGGTGCAGGTGTGTCAAATTCCAAAAGGCAGACACACATTCCCAGGTAGCAAGGCAAAGACAGAGTCGAAGATGGATCTCAAGTCAGAGCCACGGCCAAACTAGATCCAGAGGAGAAGACCTTGCCAGAGCCCAAATCAGATTCAAACCCAGAGCTGGTCCAGAAAGGTGCTCACCTTAGAGAGAACAGGAAAAATGGTTAGTCACAGAGGATCTCCAAGCATCGAGACAGGTTTGTAGGAACTAGAAAAGGAATATGAGAGATGCCACAGAACATCCGGCAATAAATGGGCCTAGTCCTGGTAGTGACGGTTAGTGAAAAATGGTACCCTACTTTCAGAGGGGGATTAGAGAGACAGAGCTTAGTACCCTAGGCACAGAGGGAAATGACACCCCGGCTGTACTATAACCATGTCCCTCTGGAATATTGCAAATACTCACTGAAACAAAATTGACCTAAGAGAAATTAAGCTTGACACCTTAATTTCTGTGAGCTGTGAGCTCCACTGTAAAATCACATATAACACATACAAAAAAAATTAAAACGACTTGTCTTGTGTTGGAGAGCTAGCACAGTGGTTAGCACTGTCTGCACTTCCAGAGGACCTGATTTTGATTCCCAGCACCTACAACTGTCTGTCGCTCCCATTTCAGGGGATCAAACACTGTCTTTTGACCTCCGAAGGCACTGTACGCATGTGGTGCACGGACATACTTGCAGGACAGTTATACCAATAACATACAAATAAACAAAACCCACCTCTTCCCTAAACTACACACACCCAGAGCAGTGACTCTTAATCAAAGTGACTTAGAAATGAATTTCAACAGAGTGATTATGTTCTCATTTCCTTGACATGATCAAAGAAATGAAGGCCCGCTTAAGGAAATAAAAGTAGGCATAAATAGTTTAATGAGATAGGAAGCTAATTGTTAGATGAGACGTGGACATGAAATTAAATAAAGAGGTGGAAATACAAAAGAAAAAAAAACCGAACTGAATCAATGCTGAAAATGAAAAACTTAAGTAAAATAAATATTCAGTGCAAAGCCTCCGCAACTAAATGAGTCACGGGGAGGAGAAAGTAACAGGAATTGAAGACATAGAAAGGAACTGAGATGTTAGGTCAAAGGTAATGACTGGTTTAATAAATAAGTGTGTAAAATGTGTGATATACTTAGGACACCATGGAAAGACAAAACTAATTGGATTCAATATTATTCCACATAATCATACTCTATTTATAATACATATACCTGTGGGTATGCATATGTGTGTATGTACATGCATATACATCACATACACATGAAATTTGTAGGTAAGGCCATGTGTTGAGGTTTATGGGACAGTGGTTCAGGGAAAGTTGGAAGGGGGAAATGGAGTGGGTAGATATGATCATGATACATTATATACTTGTATGACATTCTCAAAGGATACATTTTAAAATATTTTTAAAAGACGAGGAATGTTGGAGGCCTCACCATACCTGACTTCAAGTGATACTGCAGAGTCATAGTAGTAAAACCTGTAGAATAGAACTGGCACAGATCTAGGATTCAACTGGAGTTCAAAATACTCACCCTCACGATTAGGCTCGCCTGAGTTTTTGATAAAGATGCCAAAAATTATTGGAGGAAAGACAGCCTCCAACCTACAGAGCTGGGAAAACCCTTAGGATCTGGCTGTAAGGCATCTTTTAAATTAGTGATTGAAAGGGGGCCCAGCCCATTGTAGGTGATGCTATTACTGTGCTGGTGGTCCTGGGTTCTGTAAGAAAGCAGACTGAGCAAGCCATGATGAGCAAGCCAGAAAGCAGCACCCCTCCATGAGCTCTGCATCACTCCTGCCTCCAGGTTCCTCTCCTGTTTGAATTCCCGTTCTGATTTTCTTTGTCGGTGAACAGTGCTATAGGAGTGTAAGCCAAATAGACTCCTCCCCAACTTGCTTTTGGTCATGCTATTTTGTCACAGCAATGCAAACCCTAACTATAATAGAGTAGCGATAGGATTTATCATTTTAGAGGTCTCTAGGGCCTCCCTGGCCAATAGCTTGTGAAGAAGTAACTCACCACTGGTACTGGGCTTTTCATTTAACAACAATAACTTTTGGGATTTCCTTTTCCAACCCATGTAGGATACCTTTAAAATAAACAGAATGAAACAAACTTGATTTTGCTGCCTTGGTGGGGGGCAGATATCTCTGATTTATTTTGTCACATACTCAGAGGTTAGCATTAAAACCAAAACAAAATTAAGTGAAACAACAAACAAACAAACAAGTAAAACAAACTCATGTAATACCTTTAAACAAAGGGTGAACAGGTTCTCCAAAACTCTGCAGCAGTTCACTTGTGTCACCAGTTGATCTCGAGAGTTAGCAGCTAAGGGAAAATGCTAGCAAGCTCCAATACAAAGTGAAGATGTATCCCTTCCTCAGCTGTCTGGTTTCCTTCTCCTATGGCACCCTATGAGGCTTCCACACATTTCCCCATCCTTATGGACGTGGTGGGGCCATCTTAAGCAGTTCAGGTCAGGGCCCAGGCAGAAGAGTTGAGTTCGCCTGCCACAGCTGTGCCTGACTGGGTCTGATAGGCTTTTGGTCATAACTGTCACCATGGCCACACCCATTATCTATCACCCACAACACAAATCTTGCACATTTGTCTTCACGTGACATGAGAAGGCATTTTTCTTTGTTCTCTATTCACTCTACATTAGCACTTCATAAACCCAACTTACATGGCAATCTTAGTCATCTAGATCCACCAAACCCCCATCCTAGCTCATAAAGTCCATGTTCCCAATGGGGTTCATTGAGGCTACTGAAGTTGCCATTCTAGTCCCAAGGTCTCTGGGAACCACCATTCTCATTCTTATATACTAGGCATCATGCACTCGGTTAATTTCTTTCTTATCACTTCCCTCAGTGTTCCCTCTCCAATGTCTGACTCTTCCTGAAGCTTTCAAGGATCCCAGGATGATCCCTCTGGGGATCCAAACTCAGGTCCTCACGTTTGCAAGGCATATGTTTTGCTGAGCTCTCTCCTAAGCACAGCATCTGCTTTTACTGAGGTAACATAAGACAAAAATTCTATTTATTACTGTTTATCTATTATGCTATATGTAGAGAGCTATCTGTACACCAAAAATAATAATTTCTGGTACATGGTCACAGAGTTCCACCAGTGTTCTACATCATCCTAGTACCCAGTCATTGCAAATTATTCAAAATAATATATAATTTTATTGTATCTTAGTTCATTCTCTTGTAAACGAATTGCCTATAAACATTTTCAAGTTCACACTTTATGGTATTTAAAAATCACTGGAATAATAAATGAGTCCTCTCCATATTTTTCTCTGAGACAGTAATCTCTACAATCTCTTTTGGCTAAAGAACCAAGAGTCTACAAAATGGGAGATGCTTTGTGTCTTCATCTGGTTTCTTCTAAAGTGTTTCATTACAATGAGTTATAAACTGAGTGACTTCCAAATAGTTTTTGGCCCAGTTTTTGAGGCCAGAAAATTAAGAACAAGGTTCTGGCTTATTCAGGGTCTGGTGAGAGCCTCCTTCCTCAAAAGGTCCCTGTCACTGTGGAGGAATCAAGTCAGAAGAAAAAGGCAACTCTCCTGGACACACACACACACACACACACACACACACACCCTATACACACACACATACACACACACACACTACACACACAGAGACACCCTGCATATATACACACACACGCACACACACACACCCTACACACACACACCCCCACACCACACTCTACACACATCCTATACACACACACACCACTCTTCACACACCCTATACACACACACACACACACACACACACACACACACACATACTTATTTTGTGTATGGGTATTTTGTCTGAATGTATGTCTATGTTCTACATTTTTGTCTGGTATCAGTGGAGATTAAAAAGTTGTGTCAGTTTCAGTGAAAGTAGAGAAGTAGAGATACAGATGGTTGTTTTCTGGGAACGGAATCTGAGTTCTCTGAAAAAGTACCAGCCAGTTAACCATGTCTCCAGCCCCTCCAGGGACACAAGTCTCAATGAAGAGTGGTAATTTGCTTCCCTCTAGTGACCTAACTGCCTTCAAAGGCCTTACACAATACCACCATCTTAGAGGTCAGGAGTTCACCATCAATTTTGAGGAAGCCTAAGTCATAACTTTCTGAACTCATCTATATAAAACATGTAAACCATAGTTTCTGATTCTATGTTAATACTTCCACTCAAAATACATTTCTTATAAGGATATTTTATGATGAAAACTTATTAAATAAATTGTACTTAATTATCATTTTTGGGTAAACTTGGCAAACTTAAATGTCACAAAATTGCAAGCTTTATTAATTTAATTATTATGGAATACAAGATTTTGACTTGTAAATTCTTCACAGATATCAAAAGATATGGAATAGCTTAAGTCTTAAATTCTGAGAGAAATGACAACACTTGATAGGACATCAGTGTTTAATGTTTTTCACATGAATAAAAAAAAAATAGATAAATTTGAAGCTGTGTTTTTAAAGCCACCAGCGAGCTATGGAAACAACAGTACATCATGATCTAGAATTCTACGAGCCAACAACCACCAGCCATTTCCCCACTTTATGGGGCATGGAGAGAAAAGACTGAGTCTATGCATGGGCTGAACATTGAGCTGGGGGAGGGGCGGCAGGGAAGAGAGGGGTATAAAAGAATAACTGAAGCTGTTGAAGAACCATATCAGAAGAAAACGGCAACTCTCCCAGTGTACACTCTCTTGAGTATAGAGAGAAAGTTGGACATATGAAATGGTCCTTTTTTTTTCTCAATGGGAAAGGAATATGTGGGAGGCAAGGAAGCTAGAATGATAATTAGTAAGAGGCAAGTTACAAATTTAGTTTTAAAGGCTTTAATTGGCTTTTTTTCTGGTTTTTGATCCAGGAAACCTTTTATTCCAGAGAATAGAGTAAGCGTTCCGATGAGCTGAGCGGAAGTAGCAGGCTTTACCGACAGAGCATCCCCGAGGAAGGCAGAAGCAAGGAGCAAGGTGTAGATTCGCGCCTCAGCTTTGGTTCTAAAGATGCTTTCCCTAAAAGCTTGGGCCAGGAGACAGAGCAACAGCAAGATAACTGGTGAGCGCTGGCTTACTTTTTATTATTATTTTTTCCTTTTTGCTACATATTAAAGAAAATAGAACTTTATTACCATGCCAACTGAACGTAGCTTGTCAGGACTGGGGCCATAGCTTGGTGGTGGGGGTTGCCTAGCACGAGTGAGTTTGAGCTGCAGCATCACCAAACCAAACAATTCAGAACAAGAACTGCCACGGGAAACAACCCAAACGGGCCCGTTTGGAAAACGTTGCTGTTATTTCTCTCTCTTCTGATTTCTGAAACTGGGTAATAAGTTGCCAGTTAGGGAGCTTGGTACAAGTGACTCCATTTCTAAATCCTAGTTTGGTCTGTCAGGAACTGGGTATGGGAACTTAATCCCAAAAGACAGTGTCATATTGTGAAATCATGGCTCATTCCTACTTCTGGGAGAGCTTTCCATGGTTCTCTCCCTTAACTAATTTACCAGGTTGTGTGAAATACCACACTCAAGTGGTGAGATTGGGTCTTGAAAAGGAAGAGCAGCTAGCTCTGCCATTATCTCTCAGGTGTGAAACAACAGAGAGTTGCCAGGAAGTTGATCAAAAGGCTCAGGAGGCCACACCCAAGGAACTCGGCAAAAAAAAAAAAAAAAAAAAAAAAAAAAAAAAAAAAAAAAAGGAGTCTTACTTAAATTGAAACTCAACCTGACTACATAGAAAAAGGAAGCAGGTTGTCTGATAGAAATATACAACTGGAAGCCTTGGATTCCTCTATATACAGTGTATCTAATTAAAAATTCTGTATACATATATGTGTGTGTGATATGTGTATATATATACATATATAAATCTGTGTGTAGATATATATGTATATATGGTGTGTGTGTGTGTATATATATATGGTATATATACAGTCATATACACACAAAATATGACTGATCAGGCTGTCTGTTGACTGCCTGGTCTGGCCACAAACAAAGCATCTGTATCCCTCCAAGGCTCAGGAAACATCCCAGAAGGAGGGGTGGAAAGTGTTAGCATTCTGTCTAAGCTTCATCCCTATAGTTACCTGGCAACAGCCAGGTATGCCTGACACTATAAAAGGGGCTGCTTACCACCTCCTCACTCTCTTGCTCCCTCTTGCTCTCTCTTGCCCCTTTGTTCTTTCTCTCCCCATTCCCCTCCCCCCTTCTCTCCACAGCTCATGGCCAGCCTCTGCCCTACCACCCTCTTAACTCCCCTCCCCATGTCCTGAATAAAGGATTCTATGCTCTATGGTCGTGTGGCTGGTCCCTCAGGGGAAGGGATGTCTTAGCATGGTCTCACTGAGGTACCCCCTTCCCCCAGACCTCCATAGAAAATATCTATCCTCTCTTTATCTTTTTATAAACACAACAGAAAGCCCGTAAGAACAGGAAGGAGCAAGGGGAGAAGAATGGTCCGGCTGCTGCCTTTTTGAACTCGCAGCAGCTTTGATTTTCTACACAAGTTTATTTTTAGCTGAGCGAGTACGTGATACAGAACACTTAGAACACTTGCTTTCTTTTTCGTCCCTCTGATCCCCGTTGGCAGGGATGGAGATCATGGATGCTCTCCACGCTTGTTTGCATTCCGTTTCCCACTTCCGGTACCTGTCAGTATGCTATCACCGAAGCAGGAAGGGTTCCAAAAGCTCCGACTTACCCTGAAGACTGACATGCAGATAATAGCTCAGGGTAGAGGGAGAGAGCTGTCCTTTAGTGGTGTAACCGTCGGCGGCGGGATGCGCAGACTACTAGAAACAAATCCCCACCCATGCTCCTGCGCATCTTACGTGAACTCTTAGGGACGCACGCACAAAGGGGTTGAAAGCAGAAATGGGGTTCAGTTGGGAAGAGAAAAGTGAGACATGGGAAGAGTAATTAGGAGTAGACATGATCAAAATACGTCATAATGAAACCCATTAGTATGTATAATTAATATATGCCAATGAAACATTGAAGATGTTATTGATAATAACAGTCAATAACAAGAGGAAAGAGATAAAACAGGGGCTTGGAGAGCAGGGGAGTGGGAGAGTAGAGGCCTAGCGTGCATGAGACCCTGCAATCAACTCACAGCACTTCTTCCTCAGTGAGAAAGACAGAAATCAGACGACGATGTAAAAGAAAACCTTCACAATCTCGGTAATGTGGAAAAAAGTTGAAAAGATGCAGAAGCATAAATAATAATGTAATATTGTAATTTCAGCAATATTTGGCTTATGCTTAATGAAAGAGAAGACATTAGAGGGGGTGTGGCGCAGACTAAGTTTATCAGAAAAGCGTAAAAGCCTGTGTCTGCTCAGGAACATTAAGGCTGGTCTGACGGGAGAATCAGTCAACAGTATGTGTGAGTAACTCGTCGTGGTGAAAGCCGGAACGCAGATAAGTATTGAGAGCACCACCATCTCCCTCCACACCATTGGTGATCAGAGATACAAAGTGAACACAAGTCTTCTTCTGTCTCGAGTACTTGATCAGCTAAAAATAAAGCAACCCCTCCCCCCCCAAACTCAGATACTGTAGCGCCAAGTGCTGGTGAGGAGGTGGGAAAAGAGGAGATTTAATGTACGGACAGTGGGAATATGCATTTTCCAAAAGAACTACATACACTCAGGAATTGAATATTTCCATAATTTTCCATACAATAATTCCACCCTGGTGTCCACTCAGAACACATCTATGGATCCAAAGACACGAAAAGGTGAGTGTGAGATTATTCACAATAGATTTTTCACAACAACCAGGAGTTAGAGAAACCCGAATATCCACAAGGAACTTGGGCCAGGCACATACAAACCATCACTGAAATCTACCACAAAATATGACATATCCATCAAATAGAACACTCTATTCAAAAACATGCAAAACTAAAGCCACTTGAAGAGGTCTAAAGAGTACCATATGGAGTAGCAGACAGAAACCCCGAGGAAAAGAATAACATTATCTATTTCTATAACTTTAAAGCAATTTTGAATATGCACATATACATGCAAATGCAAACAAATAAATGTATATGCAATGAACCAAAGGGCACGAATTACGAGACAGTCAGGGACTGTGGTGGGCTGCATCTGATCATCCCACACAGGTTCATTCTAATGTCTGTTTCTCAGATGGCAATGATGCTAGAGGCTGCTGAGCTTTAGGGCGTGAGGGCGATCTGCCTGAAAACGATCACAGGGGTGAGCCCTTGAAGACTGCACCTGCCCATAGCTCCGCCTTGCTCTTGGCTTCCTGGTTCCCACGCGTTATGTGGCGTGCTCCTGCTACCATGATCTGAGTTATTTTACCTTTCTCTCCTGCTACGAAGGATCGAAACCCTCTGAAACTGCACCAAAATAAATATTTCTTTCCTTATAATGCTTGTGCCATGTATCATGGTCACAGGATACAAAAATAAAGAATACAAAGATGGCCATAGAAAGAAAGAGTAGGCACGCTCTCCTCTCTGGCCTTAACTTATAACTTGCTACCCATTGAAAGCATGGTCCGAGTTTCTCAGTCCCTGTGGGAGCAAAAGACAGATGCACTGCAGCGGCTCCCTCCATGGTCTGTAATCCACTGGAAGTCTGCAGTATGTCTTTAATAATTATAATTGACCACAAGAAGAAGTTTGTGTCATGGTAGTCTCCAAGAACAAAATTGGATGTCCAGCTCTTGGGGAACACCACTTAAGGACAAAAATAAAACAAATTCCCAGGCCTCCACTCTTGCATGTTCTCTCTCTCTCTCTCTCTCTCTCTCTCTCTCTCTCTCTCTCTCTCTCTCTCTCTCTCTTCCCCAAACTTTATTGCAAGGCTGAGATGCTTATGCAAGAAAGAAATATCAAGAGGTAAAATGGAACAGTTCTTGAGATAATCTGACTGCCCATTTTTTGAAGTTGTTGATGTAGAAAAGAGGATGCTTTCCAACCAAACCCCGGGCTCAGTGGAAAATGCTTCAACTTTATCCTAATCCTACAACCCATGAACATGAATAACAGGCTTGCTTCTGCTTTCTGAGGGAAGCACATCCTGATTTCACCCTCAAGTTGCCTTCCTTCTCTTGGAAATAAAGCCTAATTTGCTAGTCAAAACCTTGTTTCATATTTATGAGTTTGGTTTATTTCCATTATCTCTGGGCCAGAAGTTCTCATAAGGTGATGGGATGGGTGTCTACTAAGAAGCGGATGGGTATCTGTGAAGGGCTAGGGAGATACAAAGCAGAAAGAGGCTGCAACAGGAAGGGACATTTTTCATGGTAGGGAAATCATTGCAGAGTCTGTGGCAAAAGGCTCCTCACATCCGGGTGGACAGGGAAACAGAGAGCCCGGACCAGATGCAGGCTTGACATTGACCCCTCTCCACCAGTGACTCTCTTACTCTAGTTAGGCCCCATCTCCACATTCTACAATCTTCTCAAATAGTTCCAACACCAGGGGAGTTAATTTTCAAACATGAATTTCCTATGGGGGGACATTTTAAACTTGAATTATGATATTCTGTTACATGCCCCTCCCCCCAACTCATGGCCCTCTCATAATTCAAAATGTATTCATCCTCAGGAGTCTCCGACCTCAGTTCGATGATTGGGTGTAACTATCTGCATCTGTCTTAGTCAGCTGCTTGTTGGGCCTCTCAGAGGGCAGTAATGCTAGGCACACCATAGCATCAGTAATAGCATCAGGCCTTGGGGCCTCCCCTTGAGCTGGATCCCAATTTGGGCCTGTTGCTGGCCCGCCTTTCCCTCAGGCTCTTCTCCACTTTTGTCCCTGCAGTTCTTTCAGACAGGAACAATTCTGGGTCAGAGTTTTTTGACTGTGGGATGGCAACTCCATTCCTCCACTTGATGGCCTGACCCTCTACTGGAGATGGACTCTACAAGTTCCCTCTCTCCAATGTAGGGCATTTCATCTAAGGTAGCCTTCCTTTGAGTCCTGAGCATCTCTCACCTCTCAGGTCTCTGGTACATTCTAGACGGTCCTCCCTATCTCCTGAGGTTGCCTGTTTCTGTTCTTTCTGCTGGCCTTCAGGGCTGCAGTCCTGTTCCCTCCACCCTAATACCTGATCATGTTTCCCTTTTTGCCTCCCTGTCTGCTCCCCAACACAGGTCCCTCCCTCTCTCCGTCCCCCCACCACCATGGTTGCATTCTTCTCTCTCCCAAGTGGCATTAAGGCATCCTCACTGGGCCCTTCGGTTTGTTAACCTTCTTGAGTTCTGTGGATTGTATCCTGGGTATTCCGTACTATTTTGGCTAATATCCACTTATTAGTGAGTACATACTGAGTTACCTCACTCAGGATGGTATTTTCTAGTTCCATCTATTTGCCTGCAACACTCATGATGCCCTCATTCTTAATACCTGAGTAGTATTTCATTGGGTGAATGAACCACATTTTCTGTATCCATTCTTTTGTTGTGGGATATCTGGGTTGTTTCCAGTTTCTGGCTATCACAGTTTTATTCATTAAATTATTATAACAACAACCCCACTCTTGGTACCATTTTCTCTATTATTTTCCTTTCCCATTTCAGTCATAGAATATTACAGAAACAATTTAAGAGAAAGCACAATCCATCGCAGTAGGGAAATCATGGCAGGAATTATTAAGGCAGAGCATATGGACTCGTTTTTCTGATACTCTGGAAATTAGAAATCTTGGACTAGAAGCAAGGATGGGCTATATTTCATGATGCCTGCCTCCAGTGGCCTACTTTAGCTAGTCTCTACTTCCTCAAGATTGCACAACCTCCTAAAATTGATCATATTTTACATTTGAAATACTGTCAGTCTTAAAATGTAAATTTTTGAGACACATTGGCAAGCAGAATGTGTTTATAAAATATGTTTATAAAAAAGAATGAGGAAGAGGTGTCTGTACATGTATTGGATAGTTAAACAAGAGAGATACAATAGAATTTTAAGGGAGAGGAAAGCCTCAGGAATTACCTTCTTAGCTCTCACAAGTGCATTTTTAAGAATGGAGGACACAAAATTCGAGAAACTCATGATTATTCATAATTACTGGTCACATAACAATGACAATTATTGTCAAATATTTGAAAACTTGTCATGTGAAAGGGAAGTTAGCTTATCAAAAATCGCTAGGGCAAGAACAGGCAAACCTTAGGAGGCATTATTATATTATAAATATGTAATATTTATATGTAATATACATGTAATTATTATGCACTATTATAGCATATAGAACAGGAGAAACAACTGTTGAAAGGCAGTCCAGGGAAAGTAGATGATGTGTGGGTAGAGAACTTGGGTACAGCAGTTTCGTTTTTGCTTTCAGGCTCAGTCTTAAGATCCACCTTAGCTAAAAACCTTACGTGATGCTTATATAGAAATTCAAACAAAGGTGTCTTCAGCAACTGATGAGTGGCCACCAGAATAATCGCTAAGCCTACAGTGTCTGTCTTCAGCGTACACACTAATCTTATCTGAAGATTACCAGAAGTTTTTGGTTCTATATATGTAAAGAAACACTACTGCTTAGGACTCCTGAAGAATAACTTTCTTGTTTTGTTGTTCTGAAACAACAGTGATTATCCTAATAGTTTAGATTACTTTTCCTAAGAATTTAGAATACCTAGCAAAGAGAAAGAAAATAAATACTAAATTTGTAAAAGCTAAGCTTACCCATTAGGCAGGGTCAGTTCCAGGGAAGGGGGCATTAAATGAGGCCTTCTTTACCCTTCCTGAGTTTGGAATTGAGTTTTGAAATAGAAGAATCACATAGGTAGAGAAAAAGTTTCAACTCCCTTACTAATAAATATGTTTGTCAAATAAGACTAGGTGAGGGGGATAGATGTAGTTGTCACTCAGCACCATGCCTGGTGTTTAAAAACAAAACAAAACCAAACAAAAAGACCTTCTAGGTCAGTGGTTCTCAATCTGTTGGTGTGACCCCTTTGTGGGTAGAATGACCCTTTCATGAGGGTACCTTATCAGATATCCTGTATATCATATATTTACATTAAGATTCATAACAGTAGCAGAATTACAGCTATGAAGTAGCAACAAAAATAATTTTATGATTGGGGTCAACATGACATGAGAAATTGTATTAAAGGGTCGTGGCTTTAGGAAGGGTGAAACCACTGGTCTAGGTTAATATAAACCATCTTTATTGTTATAATGAAGAGATGAGGTGGGGAGGGGAGACTCGGGGGAATAGTTTGGAAGGGCGCAACAGGGAAGTCAACATGCTCACCCAACTCTATCATCCGAGTGCTAGGGGTCAGAACTCTGATCCTCATGCTCATTCAGCAAGCATGCTTTATCCATTGAGCCAACTCTCCAGAACCTAATATTCTTAAGATATTTTCAAGGTAGATACATGTCTATAACCTCACATGTAGGAGCCTGAGACAGGAAGCCTGAGTTCAAGGTTAGCTGGGACTATAGTCTTTCTTCTCTTCTCTTCTCTTCTCTTCTCTTCTCTTCTCTTCTCTTCTCTTCTCTTCTCTTCTCTTCTCTTCTCTTCCCTCTCCTCTCCTCTCCTCCTCCCCTCCCCTCCCCTCCCATCCCTTCCCTTCCCTTCCCTCTTTTCTCTCCTCTCTCTCTCTCTCTCTCCTCTCTCTCTCCTCCTCCTCTCCCTCCTCTCCTCTCCTCTCCTTTCCTCTCCTCTCCTCTCCTCTCCCCCCTCCCCCCTCATCTCTGTTTTAGTTTAACTTTTCTCTACTTGACACTTTGTTAATACATTTCTTTTTATTTTCTGAGACAGGGTCTCCCTATTTAACCCTGTCTGTCTTGGAACCCCCAAATAGAGTAGGCTGGCCTCAAACTCACAGAGATCTGCTTGCCTCTCCCTCTAGAGTGTTAAGATTAAAGATGTGTGCCATTATACCCAACTATTAAGACCTTCTTAATACACCCCTGCCCCAGCTAATATAAACTTCATCTAGGATAAAAGTAACTCTTCCCAAGACCAGCTTATTCATGAGTTTTTCTCTCCCACAGCTGCCAGCAAAGAGTTGTTCTGCTACTGTGCCACACATCAGAGTATACCCAGAAAGCCACACGAAGCAAAATCCTCAAGCAGGCTGTCCTTAGGTTCTAGGCAGGGGTACAAGAATATACCAAGCTCAAACTAAAAATTTTAAATGACATTGCCTCTTTTATGACCTTTCTGTGAGACCATTATAGGACCTTCTTACCCTGAATCACCCACACATTGGCAAAATTTCTAAAAAGAGAATTTGTTATTACAGACAAGAATGGGATAGTTATAGGATGAGGATAGGAATAATGGAAACATGTTTTTTAAGTGTTCAAGGAATTTAAATGTGGAAGAAAGGATGGTTTTTATTTTATTCTGCTCTAAACAGAAGAACGGTGTGGATTCTGATTAGGAGACTGCAATGTGATCATACACACAGAGAAGCCAGTTTCCATCCATGCTTCCTGGCTCATTTTTCCCACTGCCCCCAGCATTTCCAAAGTGACTAGGATCCTGTCAGGTGTTGTGTGACCTCGCTCTGTGACTTTCTGCCCTAATTCACCAGTTCCCTGTTCTCTGTGGAGAGCAGCCTGCATGCTTTGCCCTGACAGCAGTTTTTCCTGAGCCAAGGCAGAATGACTAGGGAGCAGCTGACCACCATCCTGAGACACAGAGCTGACCAGAAACAACAACTGCCACTGTCACCCACTATTACTTATTAGTGCACAGACTAATAACTAACTTATCCACGCTGGTAAAAAAAAAAAATCACTCCCATACACTTTACATGGTATTATATAGCACTGAATTCTCTGCCCAGACATAAAAAAAAATTTTTTTGATCTCTGACCTCATACTGAGTGTGCCCAGAAATGTGCCCACCTCTACATGTGGCAGCCAGTGTTTCCTATATGAACACATGTAAGTTTTCCCCTTGTTTTCTTTGTTTCAGAACATTGATTTGAGAACACCTCCATTGCTCATTTGTGTTCTCTCTCTCTCTCTCTCTCTCTCTCTCTCTCTCTCTCTCTCTCTCTCTCTCTCTCCACACCCCCATCTCTACTCTTTTTATCTTCTGCTCATGTTTATTGGCTTTGCCCTCACCACAGCTCAGCCCACTGAATTTGGTGTAGGTCAGCGATGGGCTCAGGGCTGCCGGAGAGGGAAGGTCTCCTCGCTGCCAGAGGCAGTGACGTCAGCGATGATGTGGAGAAGACATGGATTTAGCCAGGCCCTGGTTGCCTCTGCGATCCCTTCCAATCCTATCTATCTACAGCTGTATAAAGCAAAATGCTTGCTCTTTGAGCCCTGAAGATCTTTGAGGCAAAAATAAGTAAGTAAAGGCAAGAACTTTGAAAGTGTGCCACTGCTCGTTTAGCCCAACACTCTCTACTGATTTTTAATTCTCCCATTTCACTTCCTTATCTTCCAAATCATGTCATGCAATCCTAGTCTCTTTATGATCTGATCACATCATCATCTTTGGGCAGTTTCTTGTACAGGTCACTATTTTTTTTAACTTTTTATTCTTTCTTTGTGAATTTCACATCACACAACCCAATCCCACTCAACTTCCATCCCTTCCTGCCCACCCTCTCTCTGCCTCTGCAATCTCTCCCTAGAAGAAAGAAAAGGAAGAAAATGAACACAAACAAACAAAAACAAAATCTTTCCTTGGAGGCTGTGGTGTAGCACACAGTACATCCCGTTACCCAAACAGCTTAACTTGCAAATGTTCATCGCAGTGAGTGTTCGGTCTGGCTCGAGGCCTCTGGCTTCTATTACACCATCAACACTGAATCCTCGCTGGGCTCCTCTTGGATATTCTGTTGTCATCCTGTGTGGTGGTGATCTTCCAGCTTTGGAGCTACAGGACCTGCCCCTTTACAGACCCCAGCAGTTCATGGTTGGGCAGACATTGGGGTAGACCAACTCAGAGTTCTGGATCTGGACCTGGCGGAAGCTATGTTTGTTTCCTGTGCTGCAGCCAGCAGGGCGATCTCTCTGGCTTTCACACCCTTGGGGCTAGCTATGTCTCCACTATCAGGGCCATTTCTATTGTGTTGCCCAGGTGAGGTGCAGGCTGCTCTCCAGAATGCTGCAGTCAGTGAGGGGTGGGCAGGTAACTATTTTATTTTCTTTAGATCTTTCCTTATTTTCTGTGATTTCAAGTGATCTTATAATTAGGGGACTGCCATGCAGTGGTTCTATTTCTGATTCTTTGGTTATTTCATTACATTTCTCTGCATTTCCATAGCCAGATCAAACATTGCACATAAAATAATCTTACCTTCTTAACTTCTAAAGTCTAAGTTGGATGTCCCTCCTATCTGTTTACCTAGGACCCCATACTAGCATTAAATCGACTTCACATTGTAACTTTGTATGAATGACCCGTCCAGCAGGTCCAGTTACTCAGGGTCCCGAAGAGGCGCTACCTGAGGGTCAAGGAGGGGAGAGAAGAAGGAGACCAAGCAAGGTTCTGTTGTCAAGGTCTCCTTTATTGAGAGGAATGTACAGCATTTAAAGCTCTGAAGCAGGAATTGAAGCAAGAACTGAAGCTTAGGGCGGGGGAGTACTGGGAAGTGGCCAAGGACATAAGGTGAATCTCTAAACTGCAAGATATCCTCCTTAGACACTGAGGCAACAGTCTTCTGGGGACAAGTTCTTTGAAAAGATCAAGCCCTTCTCAGGAATCTGCTCAGGGCAGGGCTCTAGCTTTGCTTAGTTTGGACATCCGGTCCCCAACATTATCAACGTCTGCTTCTATTTTCCAGTGAGCCCCAGAATACAATGTAGCAACTTTCTTGTAATACCTCACTTACATATTTCATAACCATGTTTTGGTTAAGCAGCTGCAGATACAACAGTGGCCCCATAAGATTAGAGTAGGAGTGAAAAATTCTCAGCAACTCTGTAAATGCATCATTCACATATCCGCAGTGATCCGGGTGCTCTCGAACCTACCACACTGTAAGTCCTATGGAACATATGCATGCCGGAGTAATCTTTCTATGCACCGTATAGATTGCCTTTGTATTATTCACATGTTGATTTCTGTACCAGCATGATTACAAGCCAGAGTTTGGTATTGCTTTCCTTTTGGCGACATCATACTCTGTAAACACTCCTTTCAATACCTTTTGATTGGTTTAATAAAGAACTGATGGCCTAGATGAAGGCAGGAAAGGATGGGGGCTTCCGGGCAGAGAGATAGGAACTCTAGGAGTCAGATGTGAAATACTCTCCAGCCAGATGTGGAGGAAGAACCAAGCACTCAGGAGGTAACAAGCCTCACGGCAGAATGTAGATTAGTATAAGTGGACCAATTTAAGTATAAGAGCTATTTGGGAACAGCCTAAGTTAAGGCTGGGCTTTCATAATTCATAAAAGGTCTCTGTGTCATCAGTTAGGTGGCTAGCAGGTCTGAGACAATCCAGCGATGCAGGCATATACAGCATAAGTGTGATAATAAGTGTGATGCTAGTTAATGTGCTTACTATACTATAACTACTGGTTGCTGTTTTAGCGTTTCTGCCTTTCACTTGTTAAGCAGTTTTGCTATCAACCGTCAAGCAGAGCACAGCAACAGCCATTCATCTGTCTGTGTCGTGTTTCTTGAGTGTATCATTTGTTTTTTTTCTCTCTTGTGTTTGATCTAATCTACTATTTTGTTCAGTATGAAGTGAGGAACAATAAGCTAACACACACACACATGTATCACACACACACACACACACACACACACACACACACACACACACACACCATACCATTTGGGCTTGTGAGAGCATATTTTAAGGTGGTTGAGCAATGGTGACATTGCCTACACATTTCTAAGAACTTATCCTCGTTGTTAAGTGCCACATGACTATTTTACTTTCTGTGCTCAATGTAGCTCCATTGCTGGGGTTCGAATTCTGGGCCTCACACCACAGGCAGTTTCTTTGGCTTTTTCCGCTCATACAGAGGGAGAATAGAGGATGTGATACTGACACCTAGTGGGTAGAGCTCGAGGATGCTGTGAAGTGAGCAGAACAATACATCCCGACAAGCTCTTACGTACAGTGGGAATTTAGAAACTGTATGTCAAGTGAGTCAGTAAGTACTGGGATTCTTCAGTGATATGACTGACTGCAGTTAACTATGCTTAGACCCTGTCATCAACCCATATTAGGCCTTCTTATCTGGGGGGGTGTCCTCTCCCCTGGCTGTGTCTTGAGCTAAGGTGAACCTAGTTATAATTTCAGCAACTCCACAGCCTTCAGATGCAGGAGAGACAATGGTGGAGCCATGGGGTCTTTTAAATGATGTTGTCACACTACTTCATATGGACAATGTGTAGGACTTGTTTTTATTTTGAACATTGATCTTTCTTTTTGCCTTCTTTCCTTCCTTCTTTCTTTTCTCCTTCCTTCCATCTTCCTTCTTTCCTTTTTTCTTCCTTCCTCCCTACCCCTCCTTCCCTCCCTCCATCTCTTCTCTCTCTCTCTCTCTCTTTCTTTCTTTCTTTCTTTCTTTCTTAGTATCTGGGTACTTTTAGTACTTTGAGTACCTTGGTAATACTGAAGGTGTGTGATGGTTATTCTTGATAACGCCTTGACCACACCTGGAACTAAAATTCCCAGAGAGAGAGAGAGAGAGAGAGAGAGAGAGAGAGAGAGAGAGAGAGAGAGCACACCTGTGAAGGAATTGTTTGCTTAGTTCGAAGCAGGAAAATCCACTTCTAATCTGGATCTTTGAGTTAGGAAGATGCACACGCACTCCTCTAATCCAGATGTTTCAAGCCAGAGAAAAGGCATGCCTTTAATCCAGATATTGAAGAGGGAGCCTTTAATTGGGGCCACACCTTCTGCTAGAAACCTATAAAGGATGTGGCAGAAAGAAGCGTTTGCTCTTTGCCTGATTGCTCTCACCTTGCTAGTACCACCACTCTTCTCTCCAGCAGCCCCAAAGCTCAAATTGCATAGCCCTCATTATAAATTTGACTGAATTACAGCAAATGTTCAAGTCCCAGCTTGGGAGTGTGTTAGTGGTTAAAGTAAGGGCATTAATTGGCTCAGAACTGGGGCACTACTTGGTTAAGAATGGGAACTTGTAACTTGGGATGGGATGTGCATGAGGATCCTAATGAAGCTGAGAGCTTTGAACCTTCAGACTCTCAAGGATTTATCTCACCTGAGGAAGTCGTACCCTCAGTCCCACACTTTGAAATCTTGCCATTTCCACCTTTGACTAGGGATATTAATTTTTCATTTTCTGCTAACCAGTGATGATGACTTTCTCTGAAGGCAATGCCAGGCTAGACAATACTGATGTCCTTGAGGGCCCACCAGTAGTTGCCTTTAGTCCTATAGCCAGACACAAGGCAAAGCATGCTCCTAGAGGGAAGAGAGAAAGTGTAACCCATGAGATTTACTGTACTACTAAAGAGCTTAATGAGTTTGCAATTCATTCAAGCAGAAGTCTGGGGACTATGTGTGGGAATGGATTTTAAGGGTGTGGGATAACAGCGGAAGGAGCCTAAAACTAGATCAGGCTGAGTTTATTCATCTGGGTCCTTGGAGAAGAGATTCTAGGGGTTTTTTGTTGTTGTTGTTGTTTCTTTTTTTTTTCCCGGAGCTGAGGACCGAACCCAGGGCCTTGCGCTTGCTAAGCAAGCGCTCTACCACTGAGCTAAATCCCCAACCCCAGATTCTAGGTTTAATATGGAATCTTGCATAGTTAAAAAGGAAAGGTGTCAGAATATGGTTGAGTGGTTGACTGAAGCATTTGTCAAAGGATGGCCTCCTGAAAAGGAGTTGGGGATGTGTGATATCCCCTGGGTTAGGATTGATGAAAGGGGAAATTTTAATGCTAGAGTGAGTATGCAGTGTAAAACCTAATCCTTCCGGAGTGGGAAGGCCCAGAAGACGTGCCTTTCACTAATCCTATACGATGCAAAATGGTGAGAATGGTGAAAGGGGCACCAGCACATGTGAAGAGCTTTGTTGTAGCGCTTTTCCTAGGACCGGACATTAGGGTTAGAGATGCTGCTACTCAGTTGGACAAATGAAACATAATGGGTTCAACTGGGCCCATGAGCTGTAGCTTTGTGGGGTTTCCCTATGATCAGTTGATTGAGAAAGGGAAGGCTAGGCCCAGTTGACTAATGATTCTATATGTTATGCTGGCACCACCCAGACGTGGGAAGCTGCAGCCTTAAAACCCCTTTCTGGGACAGCTCTGAGAGACGCTGGTGAAGGGAAATCTTTACAGTCGGCAGAACTTCTGGCCCTACACATGATCCTACATTTTGTTTGGAAGGAGAAATGGCCAGTTGTTCACTGGCTCGTGGGCTGTAGCCAATGAATTAGTTGGATGGTCAGGAATCAGAATGATTGGAAAATTGGTGAGAAAGACATCTGGGGGGAGAAAGAAGTCTAAGGATGTGAAGATACTTTTGTTCCATGTAAATGCTCATGAAAGGATGATTTCAGCCAAAGAGAAGTTCAGTAAGCATGTCGACTGGATGATGCTTTCTGTGGACAGTCAGTCCCTTTCCCCAGCCATTCCTGTCATTGTCCAATGGGCCCATGAACAAAGGACCACATGGCAGAGATGGGGTCATGCATGGGCTCAACTTCCATTCACCTAGACTGACCTGGATACAGCTGCTGCAGAGTGTTAGATTTGCCAACAGCAGAGACCAACACTGAGCCCCAGATATGGCGCCATTCCCTGGGGTGACCTGCCACTGACCTGGTGGCAGGTGGACTACATTGATCTACCTTCTCCATTAAAGGACACTGTCCTTACTGGAGTAGATACTTATTCTGGCTGTGAATTTGCCTTTCCTGAACATAATGGTTCTGCCCAAGCCACCATCCATGCACTTACAGAATGCCCTATTCACTGTCATGGTATTCCATACAGTATTGCTTCTGACCAAGGAACTCATTTCATAGTTAGAAAAGTACAGCAATGGGCCCACAATCATGGAATATACTGGTCTCACCATGGTCCCTACTTGCCTGGAGGAGATGTCCTGATAGAAAGACGGAACGGCCTTTTGAAGACATGGTTACAGTGCCAATTAGGTGGCAGCAGCCTAGAGGGCTGGACAAGCAGGATCTGTACAAGGTGGAATATGCTTTGAATCAGCATCCAGTACATTGGGTCCAGGATTCACAGGGTGGAAAGTTTTACTCACTATCTCCCCCTGGTGACCCACTAGGAAAATTTTGCTTTCTGTTCCTGTGACTTTGACCTTAAGTTCTGGTAGCCTAGAAGTTTTGGTTCCAGAGGGAGGAACGCTCCTGTCAGGAATCACAACAAAATATTCCTTTGAACTGGAAGCTCAGACTTCTGCCTGGCCACTTTGGGCTTCTAATGCCCTTAAATCAATAGGGTAAAAAAGGAATAGCAGTGTTATGAGGGGTGATTGATTCAGATTACCATGGAAAAAATTGGATTGCTTTTCTACAATGGAGGTAAGAAACATTTTATCTGGAGTACAGGGCACCCTTTAGGGAATTTCTAGGGGCTACTGTGTGTTGTGATTAAAGTCAATGGGAAACTACAACAGCCTAAGTAGGCAGGATGACAAAGGGTACAGACCCACCAGGAATGAAGGATGGGCCACTTCCCCAGGAAGAGTCAGGCCTGATGAGGTTCTTACCAAGGATGGAAGAGATACAGAATGGGCAGTAGAAGAAGGTAGCTATAGATGCCAGCCAGGGCCACGTAATGCTGCAGAACCAGGATCGTAGTAGACGTGTTTCTGTTGTATTTTGTTAAGAATGCATTTGTATAGACATTTGTGCTTCTTTTTCCTTACTTTCTTTATTATGCAGTCTAACATCAAGTAAGAGATGATTATCATATTTAAGTGTGAGATACTAAAAGAATGTCTCTCAAGGGACATTACCACCTATTCTAAATGTATAGTGTTTGTGGTTATGTGAGGGATAGTTACATCATGTTAGGTGTAATTATGACCTGTTTAAATATATAATATGTTTGGGACTGTGCATGTGATAGTTTTATTAGGTTTAGGGATGATTATGCTCTGTTTATTGTCTTCATTTGAAAATTAATCATGACAGTGAGATATAAGTCTGTGTCAAGTTGACAAGGGGTGGACTTGGGACTATTTCTGGTTGTCAACTTGGCTATACCTAGAACTAAAACCCCAAGATGGTGGACACACCTGTGAGAGAATTTTTTTTACTTAATTTGAAGTAGAAAAATCCACTTCTAATCTTGGATCTTTGAGTTAGGAAAACATACACACATGCACATATATGCATACACACACATGTGTACACACACACACACACACACACACACACACACACACACACCTTTAATCCTGATCTTGAGGAGGAAAGACATGCCTTTAATCTTTAACATATATATGGAGACAAAGACAGAGAGAAATCTATTCTAAAAGTTTTGTTACTCTACAGAACCCTGTTTAGTTTATTAGAAACTAATTAAAGGTACAGGGGTCAGTGGGTCTCAATTAAATAACTTGTCCACTTGGCAAAATTTGGTGAAACCTGGGGACACTGATTTTTTTCATTGCTGGGGTTCAAATTTGGGGCCTCACAACATAGGCAGTGCCCTACCTTCAGTTATAGAGAGGGAGGATAGAGGTTGTGCTAGTAGGAGTGAGTGGGTCTGTCCAATGAACAGAATAATCCATCGTGACAAAAATCTGCTCAGCTCCAAATGCCAGTCAAGAAGTCTGTCTCCAGATTTCTCTCTGAGGGGAATTTGAGGGAAGTTCAGCAAAGGGGATTACTGTGGCAAGGACAAAAGTCAAAGACTCTTTAGACACAGTTCTGTTCCTGTAAGGAAGGTGGATCCCGGGTTTACTAGAGGAAGAGGCCCTGACTCACTCTTGTCCACTCTCTCAGGGAAGCAAAACCTCACAGCTCATCTCACCAAAGCAGCCACCTTAGATAAGGCTGCGGAGACATGGCTATGGACCATATCCAGCCCCATTGCTATACTAAGAAATAGGAAACTGAAGCGAGCTTTTCTTGGCGGGTTGACTAAGTGGTATTTTATATGTACCCATAATCCTAGCAATTGGAAGGCTGAAGTAGGGGATTGGGCGTTCACCTGGGCTGATAGAAAAACTCTGTTCTTGTTTAAAAGGAAGAAGAACCACGAATTTTAGGAGGAGAATGAGCTCCCAATGTCTTCCTAGCCAGCATGGGCACCCTGTAACCATCACACACTGGCTGGCATCCTAAAGAATCAGAAGACTCCACCCAGGCACCAGAGCTTGTCTCTTAAAACTGAGAATGGATCTGTTCCTCCTGACTTCTGCAGAATTCAGAAAGGCTTGGTCAAAAGAAAACAACATTGGAAAGGCAACATGGGGAATTCTGACACTGTAGTCTCTTCTCCAATGCTGTCAGGCTGAGGGAAAGGTGAGTTTGACTCACTCAGGGCCTTTTGCGGGAAGACTGACGTACACAAGTGCAGTACTGGAAAGGTGGAAAGGGTTCTCTTCCATCTCCCTTAAAAACCATGAGTGTGATTGCAGGAAACAACAACAACAACAACAACAACAACAACATAACAACAAGGCTAAGTACTGTTGGATGGGTGACTGAAAATACTGCCTCTAAGACAGAGTTCTCATCATCAGTGAGATTCGGAGCCTAGGGATTCAGGAAAGTTTAGGTATAGAATCTCTTTCTCTTTGGTTTCTGTATCTCCATCAAATAAAATTCAGCCACAAGAAAAACCCAAGTATTAGGAGCTGACCTTGTAGAGCCATCTTAATTGCAGTAAATGAATGAGGCTTGTAGCTCCAGGCTGTAGACACGTCTGTTCTAAGTCGCTCTGTGGTTTTAAGACTAGACAGCTAGTCTTCCAGACACGATATAGTTGATGCACACATCATAGCAGCTATGCTTGTCTGCATCTTCATTAGAGTTACATAAAATCAAGTCAGTCAAAATTCTATCATGGTGAGAGTGATCTCTTGAAGCCCCACCCTTAGCTGATGAGTTGCCTACAGTTGAAGGCTGCTGAGGGAGGAGTTACTTTTCTTTAGAGAATGTGGCCACTGGTAGATTACCCTTGACCTAGTGGATGGCTCCATATCCATTCTCACATAGTAAGCACTAACTGGACTCAGAGGGCTACCAATAAGAGTAACAATGATAAAAAGGGCATTGAGTCAGAATGTAAAGGGGTTGGTGAATTTCTAGGGGACATGTAGGAAGGCAGTTGGGGTGGATAAGATCAAAAAATGTTGTACATATATAATCTTTTCAAATAATTAAACGATTCTTTGTTCTAAAATTATACAAGGGCATGCAGTGAATATTTTTTGATCTTCCTGGCACCTGAGTTTGCTTCTCTTTGAGGAACTTTTTAATTTATAAAAAGTAGAGTTTACCAGCCAGTACAAAAGTAGAAACTTTCAGATAGCACATTTGTAACCTCCCCTAGAGATGTGAGATGTAGTTATATCACCTAGGGCTGGCCAATCTGAAGCATCAAACTTTGAATTAGAAGCTAGAGATGAAAAGGTGAGGGGGGAAGCAGTTATTTTGGTGGTTGAGAATGCAAAAATGACAAATACTATAATCATGTCACTAAGCACAGAAGAAGCAGTTGGCAGGAGTAAAGTCTATGCCTAATGTTATAGACAATGGTCACAAAACAGTGACACCCAGCATCATAGTTCTTAGGGTAGCTTTGCTATTTTAGCCATGGGCTGTTCTTTCTTTAACCTCCTTACTTTCAGAGAAAGTGATGGCTACTCTTGGCTGACAACTTGACTACATCGGGAATGAACTACCTCCAGAAATGGAGAAAACCTGTGAGAGATTGTTTTTGCTTGGGTGAATCCACTTCTTGTCTGGACCTTTGAGGTAGGGAGACTCTGGATCCTGAGGCAGGAAGACACAACTCTAGTCTGGCGCATACCTGCTGCAACCCTATGTAAGGACACGGAAGACCTTCTGCTGCAAGTCTCTAAGGACATGGAAGAAGGAGCTTTTGCTCTTTGCCCCATTGCCCTCGCCTTGCTAACACATCCATTCCTTCACTGGCATTAGAGTCTACTTCTTTGAGATTCCAGCATCTACTGCAGACCAACTGAGACATACAGCCTTGTGCAATGAGAAACTACTGGACTCTTGAAATTTCTGGTTACAGCCAGTCATTGTTGGATTCGCTTGACTGCAGCCAGCAAATTATTCTAATAAATCCATACATATACATATATATGTATACATACGCATACATCTTCATATATATGAGGATATTTATCATATCCAATATATTAATATTCATTCTATAAGTTGTTACTCTAGACAATCCTAACGAAGAAGGTTTTTCAGAATATCCTAGTAGTTATTTGAATCGAATGACATATTTTCAATAAGTTTCTTTCTTACGTAAAAAAATCCAAAGCTAGCTTTTGTTGATTATAATTAGAAATACTTTGATATAAGTTAGTAACACAACATAGGATACATGGAGCAACAGGACTTCACTGTAAATTATCTAAATACAGAAAGGTACAGGGTAATGGGCCATCAGAGTTTTGAGCTGGGCAGTTGATGTTCTTTGTTATGCAATGATACAATGTTTTTTTTTATATGCATGTGTATGTGTATTACTATGTGCGTGTGGAGGGGAGTGTCTTCCTCTGTCATTCTCAGGGGGACTTGACATTTATGCCAGGCTGGGAAGGCTAAGGAGGAAGGTCTCAGGACCTGTCTGTCTCTGTGTTACAGGTACACTCAGCCACACCCATCTTTTTTTGCAGGGACACTAAGAGTTTGCACCCAGCTCTTCATGTTTGCAAAGCAAGTGCTATTATCCACTTAGATCACTCCCCATCTCCACAATGGTTATTTTTAAAGTATTTGCCAAAGTTGTGCAAGGACAATAAATCGGAAGATGGCCTCTCTGAGGATAGACAGCATGAAGAAAATAGGACTTTACGTAGAACTTTTCTACCCACAACCTGTTATTTAAGAGACTGAACATCTAATCCTTTGGAACTGTTCAATCAAAATAATTTAATGTTTCACTTGTGGTTTAATTTACTACTACACAGAGGTGCAGATGAGATAGGAAGCAGGCGGTGGACCTGCAGTTCCACAGGAGGCCTGTGTTATAAAATGGCCTCAGAGCCAACAGAGAGAGAATCTTGAGGACCAGAGTTTTGCTCAAGGGAGAGCAAATTCAACCAGAGAACTTAAATTCAAAAGTTCTTTGAAGAAGTGAAAAAACCTCCCTGGGACAAGTTCCTCTGAGTATCCCAGGCAACTTTACAACAGCATTACCAAACATGGTTGCTTTGATTGAAGCAGAATGCTGCTTGCTGACAACCACAACTGGAAGAACCTTAGATGGATTCCGTTCTGTTGTCTGAAGCTTAAGAGGCTCCAAAATCATCTTCAAGTCTACTGAGTTTTACTAGCTTGCGTTTTGCAGATAAAATATCGGTTCTTTTATAGAATGATCTCAGACAACAAAGATTTCATTCTTTATGTTTTCTTCCCTCTTTATCTAGAGGGTGGGAGAGAAACTGAGGCACAGAGCCCTTGGTCTTGAGGTGGTCAGGATCAGCTTCCAGAGTAAAGTACCGAGAGTCAAAATGAAAACATCTCCAGTCCCTGTACCTTGTGCTCAGCCATCTGAGATAGTCTATGTCCTTGTTTGTTGTTGTTATTGTTGTTGTTGTTGTCTTTGGGTTCTGTTATTGAACCAGGCAAAGAGTGAGATGCCTGGACTCACGTTATGCATTTTAACTGATGGAATGCCATATGAGGAACCTCCGTACCAGCTGCAGAGCAGGCTACACGCCCCAGAAGCCTCACTTCCTCATCGACTTCGCAGGCACGTCTGTGCAGATCCATTACCAGGGAACTGATTGGAGAAGGGTACAGATGTGCAGTTTCTGCCACAGAGAACTTGGGACCTGGGGCCCAGTTCAGTGTGGATTTCCATTCTTCTATCCTCCTTCAAAAAGTCCTTCCACTGGGTCTATGGGTCAGCTCTCTGGCAGTGTCACACTGGCATAAACTGTGGTGGGGTTTGGTTCCTGTGGGCAAAGAAGACGCTCATGGGTGAAGGGATAGAGAGAAGTTTCACAGGCAAGGAACAAAGCAGCATTCCCTGGGGAAAGGAAAGGCTTGGAGTTCGTGCATTATGCTTACAGTCTGCCACTGTCTGGACATGGCTAGAGCCAGCATTTGGGTCCCCATGAGCATGTCTGCAAATGCGGTCCTATCTCTCTTCCCGGCATAAGTGTGCCGTCAGAGAAATGAGAGAGATTTGTCCCTAGTCATCTGAAGACTTGCGTTGCCCTCCCTCCCCTCCCCTCCCCTCCTTCTCCTCCTCCCCCAACCTCTCTTCTTCCCTCCCCTTCCCTCCTTCCCCTCCTCTGGAAGAAACTCTCTTAAATCAGGACCTCTGTTATGCCATGGTATGCTGTGCCATCCCCACTGCGACAGACTGAATCCTCTGAAACTGTAAGCCAAAACAAAAGCCCCTTAACGTCATTCTCTTATGTACTTTGGTCATAGTAATACAGAAATAGTTAATAGACTTCCCGTAGGGCAAGGAGAGTCAAAGAGAAAAGACAAGCAAGTTCACACCATGGCAGATAGGAAACACCAAAGCAGGATAGCAAAAGAAACCACACCAACATCTATCCTGTTTCGAAGACACACCAGGGGTAGGCCTCTTTCTCCAACAAGGCCCCACCTCCTATCTTTTCCACCTTTTAACACTATGATTGCATTATGAGGCTATCATAGATCAGGAACCTGTTGATCAGGTCAGAACCCTCACCGTCTATTGCCCCTGGAAACACCCTCACAGACACACCCAACAGTGGGCTTTACCAACTTCTCGGGAACCTCTTAATCCAATCAAGCTTGACAACCAGCACTAACCATCACTGAGTTCTTCAACAATTCTTTTCTCCCTCTCCATTTTCCTTTAATCCCACTTATGGTCAGTCCTAGGGTATAGTTTGGAACAGTCAAGAAAGTTCTAGATTACTGAGTTTTTACAGGGGCTAGTAAGATCCTGATGTAGAGAAGTGGTACCCGTTTATCACTTTCAACAAGTATGCCAGGTCTTTTAGATGTGGCCCTTGGATGACTCTCAGAGAGATACTAGCCAGTAGATAGGGACCCATAGCTCGTGAGTCTGAATGGAGGGTTTTGTGTAAGTCCTCACTAGTCCTGGCTGCAGTTGCTCCTTGCGTGATCTAGAGCACTCTCCTAGTCCACCACTCACCGATCTGTTTCATTTCATCTCTACTCAAAAATAAAATAAAATAAAATAAATAATAAAGTCCTTCTTCCCCTTCTTCTCTGTCTCCTATCAGACATTCAGTGAAGAAGGGCAGAGAGGTATGTTACCTGGACAGACTCTGGGACAGGCTCTGTGGCAGCCACATAAATGGTCGTGCAGGGGTCCTGATCTGTCAGGGCATCATGAAGTTCCTTCTCTAGAGGCTACAAAAGAAGCAAATAAAGCATGTTAGTTGAGCAAAAGCTGGGTCCTATCCAACTTGCCCCACAGAAAAGCAGTTCAAGTTCAAAAGCTCCTTAGCCATTTGCTCTAACTTCCTCCCTGGTGAGATTTACTCCCACCTCCTATCTTTTCCACCTTTTAACACTATGATTGCATTATGAGGCCTGGAGCTCACTGTAGCCACTCCCTGAGTTATATCTCAGGGCTTACAACCTCCCAAGGCAACTCCATCCCTTGTCAGTGATTCAAAAAAAGTTTACCAAAATTGCCATACATTTGGAGTTTGGAGAAAAAAATTAACGTGATGAATTTCTGTCTAGGGATGCAATGGGAAAGGAACCCATAAAAGCTGCTTATTAGCCAACTTTTATTCTCTGATGCAACCCTTGTTTCTCTTCTTGGTTGGGAGAATTTTAGTGTGACCAGACCTAAATGTAGAAGTAAACGGCTTTAGGAAATAACTCACACTTTCTGCATTCCATTGGGAAAGTTTACAAAGAAGAGTGTGATAAAAATCACCCGGAGTTTGTTCCAGAACTACGTTGCTGAATTCCCCTTTTGGATTTGTATCTAGGCATAAGGAGAACTTTAAACACAATTTTAGCAATGTGAGCAGATCTTTGTTTCTCCTGTCTTAAGTTGGGGTCACTGACTTTCAGGAATTGGAACAACATCAGGCGTTTATTTCTGCATATTCTTTGTGAATGGAAACCCTTGTAGTGACTGTACAAGGAGGAGCCCTGAGAGGCTTTGGAACTGTTCCTACCGGATGAGCCAGAGCGGTTTAGTTTTCTATGTTCTTATGTTCTGGTTTTGTTTTTACGTGTAGTCTTGGCTAGACTGGAACTCAATATGTAGATCTGGCTGGCCTCAGACTCATAGAGGTCCACCTGCCTCAGCCTTCTGGGATTAAAGCCATGCACCATGAAACCTGGCTGTCTTATGGTCTTTACAGAGATATCATACAGTGATTATGATGAAAAGAAAAATGCTAGCTTTTGGATAATTCTGTTATCATCTTTATAATGATGTAAGCATAATAAACATAAATGAAAGGAATTATAAGGATGTGAGTCTGTACATATTGATATATAAAATAATAATGACGTCTTGTATATTTAAAACATGTAAATTAAAAACAATAAAATAGAATATAAATCAAGATGCAAAATTAAAGTATAGTTAAAATATTGTGCTGGAGGATAATAATAGGAACAAATGTGTGTTAAGAAGTCAGGGATGGGGCTGGAGAGATGGCTCAGCCGTTAAAGGCTAGGCTCACAACCAAAAATATAAGAAGTCAGGGATGTATTTTATAATCTCTGGGGTATCCACTAAAAATAGAGAAAATAGTTGTTTAATTACTAATGCAACAGAGAATAAAGTGGAATAATGAAAATACAATTTTAAAAGATCCTTTATCAAAGAAACTCCAATCTCAGAGACACTCACCAATAAGCCCTGCCAAATATATAAAGAGAGAAATGTGGTAAATCCCAGCCGAACATTTCTAGACAATTACAGGGAAAAATGCATCTGTTGGTGAGCTCACTTACGGCCCCCAAAAGATATGCACCAGCAGAGTCAGGGTGTGCCCCTGTGTGGGACTAAGGCCTCCTCAGGTGCAGATAAGGCCAGAGCATCAAGGTGAGGTCACTGGAGCCTCCCTCCACCTAGGGTGTGACGTCCTAAGAGTTGGAAGGGAGAAGGCAGAGGCATAGACAGGAAAGTTACGTGGAGATGGAAGCAGAAATTGTGGGGCAACCACAAACCAACCAAAGTGAAGGACGCCTGGCACCATCAGATCACACTGAGGTAACTGAGTCTCTCAACAGACACCAGAGGGCTGTGGCCCTGACAAGATGTCAGTTTCATTTTGGATCTGTGGTCTCTGAAACTGATGTAAACAAAATTCTGGTTGTTTAAACCACGGGGTTTGTCATGATTGGCTTCAGCAGCTTGAGGGAAAGAATAGTCAAGCCTCAACCTTTCGTAAGGTTAGCATAATTGTGATATCAAGTCTCACAAAGTCATTGTGAGGAAGGAAGATGACAGGCCAGTTTCACCCAGAAACTAACTGGGGAGAGGGGAAAACAAACTGTTAATAAAGCAACAGGGAAATAAAATTCCTGTTTGTTTATTTTTTTTAAAGGACCAAATTAAATTTGTTCTACTCCAGAGTGCAAAATATGTTTGGCTCCTACAGTGGCAGATAAATGAGGAGAAAATAACCAGAAAGTTAGAGCAACAGACACAAGAAGAGTGTTGGTAAAATAGACCATCAGCTTGTGATACTCTCTCTCTCTCTCTCTCTCTCTCTCTCTCTCTCTCTCTCTCTCTCTCTCTTCTCCACCCCCCCTTCCAACATTGGAATTAAAGCCAGGGCTTCATGAATGCTCATTACTATTTTTTAATTGGAGATTTTTTATTTATATTTCAAATGTTATCCCTTTTCCTAGTTTCCCGTCCATAAACCCCCTATTCTGTCCCCCTCCCCTTCTTCTATGTAGGTGTTCCCCCTCCCCATACACTCCCCTTCCTGCCTCCACACTCCACATTCCCCTACACTGGGGGGTCCAGCCTTGGCAGGACCAAGGGCTTTTCCTTTCATTGGTGTCCAACAAAGCCATCCTCTGCTACACTTGAAGCTGGAGCCATGGGCCTGTTCATGTGTACTCTCTGGATGGTGGTTTAGTCCCTGGGAGCCCTGGTTGGTTGGTATTGTTGTTCTTGGGGTTACAAACCTCTTCAACTCCTTCAAACCTTTCTCTAACTCCTCTAATGGGAACCCCGTTCTCAGTTCAATGGTTGGCTGCTAGCATTTGCCTCTGTATTTGTTATGCTCTGGCTGGGATGCTCAGTACTTTATCACGGAGTTATATCTCTAGCCCCAGACAATATTCTCTTTTTTCATTTAATATTTGAGACAGGTAGGTAGCCTATGTTGGCTAGCCTCAAATTTGCCACAATCTTGCCGTCACCTCCCAAGTGCTAAGATTACAGGCTGTTGTGCTTAGCCTGCCAATATATGTTTTTGATTTATCTTATTTTTAAGTATCAATGGGGATGGGGGGATAGTTGAGACCAACTATGAAGAGGTACATGCACACAAAAGTCTGCAGAGGCTAGAGCAGGGCATTGCATGCCCTGGAGCTGGTGCTACAAGTGGATGTAAACTGCCAGACTGGGAACTGAACCCAGGTCCTCTACAACAAGCAGTGCACACTCTTAACCCTTGAGTAATAGGCCTCAATAATATTTTTACTGTGGAAAAGGACTTACTAGAAAAACTTCAGCAAAATGCACACTGAAGGATGGTGTGCTAAAAGCTTTCCTTTCAAGCCTGGAACCTCATGAGACTGTCCGTGCTACTGGTTCTGGTCACCGCCATGTGGGAAATCTTAGCCCGTGAAACAGGGCAAAGGAGAGCCAGTAGAGATCCATGGTTTGAAGAAAAGCTCATTCTTTGGAGATGATGCAATGGTGTTGGAGAACACCCAAGGCATCCACAAACAAATAAGAGAACGTACAGATCAACCCAGCCGTGTGTCAAATAATAAAAATATTATTGACAACGTCGATATACAAAAGTTAGTTTTCGATATGTGGACAGCAAATAACTAGGAACTAAAATTTTTGAGAAGATGTAGTGTTGATAATGTTTTAAAATACAAAATGCCAATTGACAAGTTAGAAAGATATTATTATTTGGAAAACTATAAAATGTCACACAGAGAAAACTAAATAAGACTTAAAGGATAGGAAAGAATTCAAAACAATAATGATGTTTACTCTCCTCATTGGTCCTTTTGACGCTAAATTAGCATCCTAGTCAGATTTGGTGAGAGGGGCTTAACAAACTGATCTTGAACCATCTATCAAATGCAAAGTACTAGAATTGATCAAGGAAAAAAAAAAACCAAATGGGAAGACTTACTTTATCAGATATCACAATTTATATCTCTAATCAAGACAGTTCAGCCAGTGGATGATGGGGCAGAATACAGAGCATCAAATAGAACCACACACTCATGGGACCTCAGATTATAATAAACGAGGCATGGCAGGTGGGAACAATCTGTACAACAAACGACCAGTAGAACATAGCCATGTGGAAAAAAGGAAAGGAAATAGCCCTTCCTATACAAAACCCCAAAATATTTCTTAGGCATATAACAAATAAATGTGAAAAAGATGCCGGAAGAGTATTTCATTACCCAGAACTGAGAAAAGTTTCTCCAACAGTTATAAGAACTGATGACTGTTGAGGATGAGGTTATAGGTTGTTCTCCTCTGACACTAAGAAGTATTCTTTATCAGTATGTCTTGCTGAGAAATCACTAAGGCAAGCCACACATGCTATGGATCTAACCTCTGAGAGGCTCACTTCTAAAATGACCTTTTGGCTTACACTAATTTGTTAAAAGGCCTAAAACTCAAAGGTAAATGGGGTAGGAGGTTTCAAAGTGGGGGGGTGACTTTAATATAGCAATTAACATATAAGAAGTGTTAATTTATAAGGGGAAAAAGCCATAATAAGACCAACCTACTGGCATAGATGAAAGGCTGATAATAACAATTTTTGGCTAGCATGTTGTAGGATGATATCATTACGCAGCAAGGCGGGTCTAGGACAAGGCGTAGCCTATCATTGGATGAGAAGGAAGGGTAGGTGGGGAAAATCAAGGAAGAAGGGATGAGGAGAAGGGAGAGAATTCAAGATGGAGACGACAGAGCAGGATGATCCAGATCCAGGTGGACTGAGTCAATTTTATCTTGTTTAGGTGGGCGGGTTCTATCTTTATTAATTGGCAGTGAAGTTATTCTGTGGATGTATTGTAGATTGAGAATTTAACATGCCGATCTAGTTGCTAAATTACAAGTTTCTGGAACTTTGATTTACCCGGCCAAAGAGAACACTGTGTGAAAGAAATGACTGAGAGGCAGTTGGAGCGTGCGGATCTGGTTCTGTTGCCCTCGAGGAGTGAGAATGGGCAAGGGACTGCAGAATAAAAGGTGTGTGTGTGTGTGTGTGTGTGTGTGTGTGTGTGTGTGTGTGTGTGTGATGGCAACTACCGCCTAGGGGACTTCATGGAGAGGGTGGCTAAAAGGGAGACAGCCGGGAGAGGTTGACTTGCGGACCAAGTGGTAGAGCAGCAGTGGAGTGAGCAGATCTGGCTCATGGGAACTGGTAGAAAAGCATTCCTTTCTAATTTTTACCTCTACAGCATGTAAACTATTAAAACTCATTTATCAGAAAAGTAAATTGACCCCTCCCTCTGAAGAACAAGTTGGTCTTAACCAGCCAATTGGGGAATCCAAATACTCTCGTCATTCAGCAAATTTACTTGTAGGTGTTTGCCCATCAAATATGTACACATGTTCCTATGAATTTCACAACTATAATTTTCATAACGACCTCAAGCTGGAAACAACTTAGATGCTCATTAATAGCTAACTGGAGAAACATATTTTAAAACAGCACATTAATACATTGATAGCTGATAAACCAATGAGACTTCAAGAACATGCATGAATTTTGTATCCAGATGCAAGAAAAAATACTATTGGATTATAATTTTATAATGGTCAAGAAAAGAAAAAATAATTCATATTTCTAGAAGGAAGGATTGTGGTTATCTCTGGGGAGGAGACTGGTGGCTGTGGTGCAGAGGTGTTCTGAAGGGAATGGCCGTGTGGGTGGTGCTTTATGGCTAGAAGACTCAAACTGAAAGATAATTTCTTCTCAAGTAGGTCAGTAGGTTTGATGCAATCTTACTTTTATTGTTTTTTTTAATACTTGAGAAGCTGATTTTGAGAGACATACTCAGCTAAGTGTACAGTTAGGTGAGAGAGTACTGTTGGGTTTCTCGTGGTTTTAAATGGAGGTTTGTCCTTAATAGGTGTCTGTGGGTGGTGTAATAAACCCAACAGATCAAGCACAGGCAGTGGAAAGAAGCTTGCCCAGGACTGTCTTCTGGGCCTCAGAAATTTATTTATTGTATTACTATACAATTGTCTTTACTTTCATGGCTTTTACTCAAGAATATGCTCCCACCATATCATAAATGGACAGACTGTGGTTAAAACCCCCCGTCCCCCCCAAATTAGCTATGTCTAGAAAACAACGGGTTCTAACGAGGTTAACAAGGTAAACTCCCCATCTCTCACTGCTGACATATCTGTTCCCTGAATCCAGCATGTCTCACAGTTTCTCGGCACATCACTCCCTGCTTAGTTCAGTGGTCATGTTACCTCAGGGTTTCCCCATCTTCCTCATTCGACATGTTGTCATCTTTCATTTGAACCCTCTCTGACCAGAATTATCAGGATGCTCCCTTTCTGGTCATGACTGTCCTCATCAAATAAAGATGCCTTTATTTGGAGCAGGCCAGTGTGCCCCACAACAGCTTTGCCATATATCTCCCTCTTTCCCCAAGCTTGTATACTTCGAGAAAGAAGTTTGACAACTTCTAGGAGCTCTCAACCTAGAAGACCACAGCTGGGAAGCATCCAATGTCATCTGCTTACAACTTCATCTCATTACTACAAAAAAAAAGCAGGATTGCCCAGTGTTTTCTGTGATTTCAAACACTACAGGGGCCCAGTGACACTGGGGGAGCTCTTGTTCTTGACTTTTCTGCTTTCCCAAGTTCGCCTACTCTAGATCCCTCCAGGATCATGGATGTGTGCAAGGCAGCCTATCAGAAATCCCGTGGAAAATATGACAGACACCCCCCCAGGAAGAGCATAGAACTTACCCCTGATTTCTGTACTTGGGCATAGATAGTAAGGCTTTTTTCTTCTACAGGTGGCTGGCAGTGATTTGGTTTACCTGGAGAGAAAGAAATACAGTGGTTACCATCCTCTAGTCCTCACTGTGAGCCCTCAGCTCAGTTTCGTCTGACCTTTCCTCTCCGTGGTATAGTCACCTCCCCCAGCACGGCCATAGGAATGAGGCGCTAGTTCCCAGCCTCTACTCGTTCATTCACAGCATTAGATTGGTTGCTTCATCTGTCTAGGCCTGTGTCCCTTCCTAGCAAATAGAATTATTACTGTAGAAATCGGATAAGATGACAATTGCAAAGCACCTACACTAGTTACTCTAGCACATAGCAAATGTCCAATACGGGCTGAGCATTTTCTTCTCAACACCTCAGGCCCTCTCTCTCTTCCTCCTCCTTCCTCTTCTTCCTTCTTCTCTTCTATCCCTTTCCTTGCCAAAACATGCCCTCATTCTATAGCCCAAGCTGCCCTCCAACTCAAAATGCTCCTCGCCTCGGCCTCCCAAGTGCCGGGAATGGAGCAGATGTCGTGACTTACAGCTTTGGGCGCCATTTTATCGCTGTGACATTTGGTCGCTTTAATCTTGAGTTCTGTGTCTTATTTGTTCTCCTAAGAGGGTTCTAGGTTTCCTGAGGTCACAGCTTGTTATTTATAGCATGTCTTTTACTCTCCAGCTGGCTTCACTCACAGCTCTATTTCTGGAGGGCGTGCTGTGTGTGTGTTGTGTGGGATGGTGGTGTAGGGGGATGATCCACTTGGAAGTGTCTAGAAAACAGCTCGGCACTGCCACTCTTACACTCCTAATCTCGAGAACTAGCTCAAGGCCTGAGGTCTCTGTACATTCATGAGTTGTAAAACATTTTAATTCTTGGACAACACTTCAATTTTTCTTTTTAAGCTACAAAGAAGCTCCTCATCATAAAGACTCAAGTAGGATAGAAATATATAAGGTTATAACCTATAACTCCCTCTCCCTCATTAACCAACCACATTTCATTCCCAGAAGTAACCAATTAAAAGGCTTCCTGTATGTCCATCTTTGGGCAATAGAATGTTTTCTGTGAAGACATCAATAGTCCCTCTGCGTAGGCTAACACTCACCAGTGACAAGCGAGGACTTGAACTGTGTGAACAACGAAACCGAGAAACTGTTACTTAATAGTAATTTGATTAAATACTGGATGGTGCAGTTTTAGATATTGGTTATATTTTATAGGTTTTCCTCTTTTTCACACAAATGGTGTTCTCGGCTTTTCATGCTGTGTATACTTTTTCTAGCCACTTCTCTTGCATGCATCATGCACTAGCGAGCATGCGGAAAGCAGGAGCCTGACTTGCAGAAGACTTGCCGGGGACTGTTGCAAGAGCTGGGCCGAGTATGGACGCTCCGCCCAGACGAAGCTATAGTTTTTAGAGTAAAGTTACTAATGTTAAATAATTATCCTCTTCAAACGCTGGGAGCCTATCACTGAAAGAATAGCTCCAAGACATACACTCTGGTCTGGAAGAGAAACGCCTACTCTTGTGCTGTGAGTGGGGTGGAAGTGTTGATCTTGGGTGTGGTTCTCGGTAAAGAAACAACGGGTGGTCACTGGGGAAGTTCAAGGAATTCTAACGAAGTCAGTGGGTGGTTTTCCTCTGTGGGCATAGCATGCCTGATGGTTCTAATCTCACTGGTGGGTGAGTGAGTAGTGTGTGTGTGTGTGTGTGTGTGTGTGTGTGTGTGTGTGTGTGTGTGTATGAGAGAGAGACAGAGACAGAGACACAGAAAGAGACACAAGGAGAGACAGAGACAGAGAGAGACAGAGACCCAAAGACAGATACAGAGAGAAAGACATAGAAATACAAACACACACACACACACACACACACACACGAGAGAGAGACAGAGACAGAGAGACAGAGAGAGATAGAGAGACAGAGAGAAAGAAAGAGACACAAGGAGAGACAGAAAGAGAGAGACCCAAAAGACAGATACAGAGAGAAAGACATAGAAATACACACACACACATACACACACGAGAGAGAGAGAGAGAGAGAGAGAGAGAGAGAGAGAGAGTTAGCAGAGACATAGAGAGAAAGAGTAAGAATTGCAGGATAGGGGTCATAGGTTCTCAGAAGTGGTTGGGGATGGGAGGAGGGTGCAAAGTATTTCTATGAGATATACTTTCATTTCGCATCCACTAGAGTTTCCAAAGTGATACCTGTCTGCCCAGCCCCCTTCTAGGTATACAGATTGAGACTGTGCTCAAGTCTTTAGTGACTTTTCAACCTTGAGGCCCTCTCAGGTTGAAATTTAGAATTGGTAGGACAGTTCCAAATGATCAAAAAGACCACTGACTCAAGAAAATTTAGATTCTCTTTCTGTTCCCTCCCTCCCCCTTCCTTCCTCCCTCCTACCTTTTCTTCCATCCTCCCCCTTTTCAGTACAGAAACAGGTTTTCAGGAACCAGCTCAACTTGGCTCCAAGTCTTAGGATGTATAGAAAAGATCTGAGTCCTAGACCTTAGCCTTAAAGGTAGCATTAACATTTACTATACTGTAGGTGTAAAACTAGAGAAGTTTGTTTATTTGTTTAATTTTTATTTTTTGAGACAGGGTTTCTCCATGGAACCCCAGCTGTCCTGGAACTCACTCTGTAGATCAGGCTGGCCTCAAACTCAAAAGAGGTCTGCCTACCTCTGCCTTCTGAGTGATGGAATTAAAGGTGTGCCTTAGAAGTTGTCTTATGTGACTGTAACTTCAAACACTTTAAACCTGCTGTTAGTACGGTTTCCAGAATCTTCCAGTATAGCTCTCTGCTAGCCTTAAGACTTAAACCTGCTAACATCAAGAGATGTGTCTGCTTATAGATGTCTGTGTGCACATGCATCATCCAGGAAAGATGCTGTGTGGTGCTTTCTGTGTATTGGCTTGCCAGTCACCACAGCAATACCACAAAGGGAACAATATCCTTGCCTTGCAGATCAAGGTGAGAAGTTTGCTTGGTTACACAGCTCCTTGGTGGCAAAGTGCACTTGAATGTTGTCTAAGGCCAAAGCCCCGTGTTTTCATTGCTTTATTTGGGGATGGTGGTTTCAGTGTTGTAGCTCAGGGCTAATCTAGAATCCATGGGCTGGAGTGATCATTCTTCCTCAGACTTGCAGGCAGCTGTTACTATGAACTTGTCTCACTGCACTCTGCCCAATGCCCACACTCTTAACTAGTGTATTCCTACTACACTAGGAGATTGGAACCAACCTAAAACTCTTCAGAGTTGGGAGGCATTTTGGAGCAGATACCACTAGACATTGCCAACAGATCTCGTGAGCAATCCTTTGTGGAGGGCATAGCAACTGAATGCAGATTTTGGCACAGGTTTGCATGCACTGGGTTGCAAGGCATAAATGGCGCTTGGAAAAGATGGATTGTGTTTTGAGGGTGGGTGGAAGAGGGCTTTAGTGGGGGAAGGGAAGTACCGCTCCCTCAGAGCTCAGCCTTGTGCTGAGCAGAACACAGAGTGGAATGTGTGTGGGAAAACAGCATAGCTTTGCTAGCTAGGCTAGGGGGAAACTCCATCTGCTTTCTTAGCCTCCCTGTCTCACTGTTCTCTTATAAGGCTAAGGAGATCCACTTCCAAACCCTTAGCTCTCAACAGAACTTTTATCTCAATAGCACACCCCACCCCCACCATCTCAGCGACCTCTTTCGATGGAGGAAATGAGATAGAGGTGAGTGGCTGTGCCACGATCGGCATCTTATATAAGCAAAACCAACATCCACATGCTGAGGTAAGGGCTTTCCTGAGAAGACTGTATGTGGATGACATTGCTCCGCTCGAGAATGACATGAGCTATCCGCTTGGCAACGAGAAGGGAAGAGCATCATGTTCTGCCCTCATTAAAGGAAGGCCAACCAAGACGTCTTTGAGTCAGGATGCTGGGATCCAGATGGGTGGAGTGGTAGTCAGTAAGGCTGAGGGGGCACAGGGCCCTGACATAGTGAATCACAGGAAGAAATACCAAGCGCTTAAACTTAGAATCACAGCCTTACTGCCTTTAGCCTACCCTGGGACACGTTTCACGCATGGATCTAAGAAATCTTCTGAATTCTCTTCTCTAGTAAATCTCAGTCTGGTATGCCTCCTGTTTTGACTCCTCCAGGCTTCTGTATGAGCCAAACTTCAGTGCTGAGTTTAAATTATCTGCACGACGTCTCCTACATCAGCAACTTGTGCCTCGCTCTTTCCTCTGCTGTTTCTCTTAACCTGGTACAGGGGCTCCAGAGACTAGAACTGCACTGAACTGCACAAGCTCTCAAGAGGGTTTTATTATTTTTCAAAGGGCTCCCAGCCAGAAAGCTAAGGTAGTAAGATTGAGTCTGTGCTTAGAGTGAAAGCATACACGATCTTATTGTCTGTATACGAGAGTCTGTGCTTGCATAAAAATCTGTTCCACTTACCACTGGGAGCCCAGTATCTTTTCACCAATACTGTTGCTGTGGAAACCAGGATGACAAATATGATGACCCCTAATGGTGCAGCAATATACGGAAGCCACAGACTCGATTCTAAAAAAAAAAAAAATTAAAAAGTCAAAGGTCAATAGCAAATGCTCTGTGGGTTTAAAACCGCCCCGCCCAGAAGTCAGGGGAGTGAGCCTCACCCCGCCCAGAAGCGAGGGGAGTGAGCCTCTGTTTCTGTGTGTCTCCCTGGGGAGACATTTGTTTGTGTGGCTATAGAGATCAGTTCTAGAGCATTAAGATTTCTACCTTCTTACCCTCACTTCACTTACCAGCCCTCACTCTCCCATTTCTGATTTCATAAAGATGTTTCTAAATAAAATGCTGTATTTTTCCCTTGTCTAAAATTAACATATCCGTGTCTCTCCTAAGCCAATCTCTTGTCTTGTTCCTCCATTTTAAAACCTCTAATGTATTATGTGTCCATTTTTGGTAAAAGCCATATGATGGTCCCGTGCCCTTGTCCCCATGCCCCAAACTACTCCCATGAGACAACCGAGGGGGAAGAAATCTGCTTTTCTTCTTAAAAAGTAAACACAATAGTGCTATTATTGCCTCTCAATGCAAATAACCGTTGAACCCACCAGACCGGAACCAAAAAAAATACAGGTAGTGTTTCCTGACAATTGTTATCCTATTCTAAATCAGCAAAGCTAACTGGAGCTTGAAATCACAGGGTCAAACTCTGTGGCTTCCTCTCCCTCAGCCACTGTGCTTAATCCTTTTGAACCAAGAACACCACTTTATAAAATCAACCTTTGTCTCAGCAAGATATGTGGTTTGCCAACATAATATTGGGCAGTTGTAAGCCCTTAACATTCAGTCTCGTATTTAATCAGAACAATCCTAAGGGGGGAATTCTTTCATTATTTCCATTTTTAAGCAAGGAAACATCATGAAGAAAGTTAAGGACTAGAGCTAACACTAGGAGAGGAAAGGTGACCGATTACTAAAGAAGGTTTCCTGGGAGTCAGAGAGGCTCCTGGACTGGGAACAGGCAGTGAGGTCCTACCCGAAGCACAAGGTTTCTGCAGAATGGCACTAAGCTCCAGTGTTACCAGTGAGACCAGTGCAGTACCAGGCATTGGCGCTAATGTGCAGGGGTACTTTATAAAGTTGATTGTGAAAGAAATGGGGGTATAAAACCATCCTACCCAGAAGTATAAATATATAACTATAAACTTCCTGATTGTTCAACCTTTGAGGGATACATCAGAAGTTGAAAGGAAGAACTAAGTGGGTTATAAAGGAGCAGAGTAATTCATTGTAGGCACAATTCGGATTTTTAGAGAACTGATGAAGACAGATAAGACAGAAATGTGGTCAAAGGCTCCAGCCCAAAAGCTACTAGAAGTATTCTTCTGGGCTTGAAAAAGTTCTTTCCTTCCTAGGTTCTCCATATAGTCACAAGACATCTCGCTGCAACGACAGATTCTTTTCCTCAAGTAAACCATGTTTTAACCATGCCAAATACCAACTTCCACAGTCTTGTTCACAAAAGGGAGGAAAGGCAGGTCTGCTGGCTTATGCCTACAGTCCCACTACTCAGAAGGCTCAAATAGGAGGGCTGAAAGTTCAAGGGCTATGGAGCGAGACCCCTGCCTTAAAAAGGAATGAATGAAGGAGTAACAATCATGGATAAGCAGAGCGTTGGCTTCGTGTAACACAGAAAATGAGGAAGGCAGTATGTGAGCTGCTCAACCTGCACGACACTCTGAACAGTGTATGGTGGCTAAGAACTCCATGTATGCACACGCATGCAGGTCTGACCAGGAGTCTGACTGGGTTAGATCCCTGTCGGTGCCAGGGATGCACAGAGAAAGTTCCCCGGTAGAAGATAAGAAGCAGAGACCACAGCCTGAGCTTCATTCACAAAGCTAAGGCGTTGGTCTAGCAAATCATGATTGTAGGGCTTCCTATTTTGAGTTCCTCCTTCTTCTAATATATGCATCTCGAGAAAGTCTATAACATACACTAATTTAAGAACAGACACCTCAACCACTTATACCATTTCCAACGATAATATTTCCTCTGAATTTCATATGAGATTTGAAAAAAAAAAACCAAAAAACCAAAAACACGGCAATGCCTCTGGAACTGGAAAATAAGAGGCAGCTGGCTGTCATGGAAACTTTGCTGCCAAACCCACCTTTCCCGCCTCCCCCGGCCTCCTGCTGGCAGCCCTGCTACCCACCTACCCACATAAGTCAACACCACAGGCACATGACTGATGTTCCAATGTGGGCCTGTTTCTTTCTTTCCAGGATCTCAGGATGAAATCAATGTGTTCCCTATCTCCTGTGACACAATGACCAGTTTCGGTCAGGTAGGAGAGGCCATTCGGCCATCATCTTGGAAGATGTGTTATCAAGTCTAATTTTCCCCCATTGCTGTTTAAGATATGTATGGATATATGGGTAAGTGTTTGTTTGTTTGTTTGTTTGTTTTATAGAACCATTGGCTTAAAATAAACCTTAAAGGACCTATGTATAGTGTTTTGTTTACACAACCCACTGGTTTCGAGTTGAGGAAACAAGTATGTATAAAATTCTAGAAGACATCAGTGGCCCAGCCGGGAAGGGAGGACCTGTAGAGTTCAAGGTTTCCGACAGACTCTGGAGATGGGAGTCCCACTGGGAAAGCAGCCACAGACTCCGATGTCTGGAGAGTGAAGGCCCTTCAGTTGGCCAGCCCATCTCGTCATCATCTCCCTCCACATTCCGCTCCCCTTCCTGATGATGGTTCCGCTGTCCACACACCCGCTCAGGCCACTCTTCCTTCCTCATTGTCACCTTTCATGAACATTCCAGTCTCATCCTGCCCTCGCCTCAGGACTTCAGCATCTCGTGTAGTCAATGCCTCCGAGCTTAGAACCTGTGTTTTCCCACCATGATCTTTGCAACGCAAACCATTTTAGATGACGCTATTACAAGCCACATAGATGCATCCGGCACCATGTGTGTTAATTAATAACTGTGTATTTCAGAGAGTCTTTCATACCCCCCGAGGCCTGTCTCATCACCAATAAAATGGGCATAAAAATATTTAGCCATGGGGTTGTTCTCATGAACCACAATAATAGCATAAATAAAATGTTCAGAACCCATCACGTGATCAATGAATGTAACCTGCTTTTGCCAGTCTCAGTTCTCCAGTAGCCTGCTAGGAAGCTGGAGGACATCTCTGTCATTAACAGAAAGTCTTCCCATCGGTGTAGCAGACCCCAAGGTGCCTATACTTAGCGTTCACCCATTTGGGGCTCTTCACTGACCATGATATAAGCTCAGACCCACAGGGACACGGCTGCTTATCCAGCTTATATGGCTCAGGTTGCCCACAGTTGTCAAAGCTTCTGGAAATGCTTTCCTTGTGTTCCTCCGAGGCCTCGTTTCTACTGCATGCTGCTTGTGCTATTCTCATACAAGGATCCATCCTCCCTCCCATCCATTTCTACACCAAACACAAGCAAGAAAGAAGAACTCGACACCAAGAATCTGTGTTCCTCAGTTATCTGCAGACGATTTGAAGGGTCTCAAGGAGCGATTCTACTGGGAACTGGGAACAAGCTACCATCCATCACCCGGAACGTTCAGATCTTTCTCTCTTCCTTCCTTCCTTCCTTCCTTCCTTCCTTCCTTCCTTCCTTCCTTCCTCCCTTCCTTCCCTCCCTCCTTCCATTTTCCCTTCCATCCTCTTTTCTTTCTTTCTTTTCTTTTTTCTTTCTTTTCTACTTTCTTCCTTCCTTTCTCCTTTCTTTCTTCCTTCCTTCCCTCCCTTCCTCCTTCCTTCCTTCATCTTTCTTTTTTCTTCCTTCCTTTCTTCCCTCCTTCCTCCCCCTCTCTTCCTCTCTCTCTCTCTCCTCTCTCCCTCCCTCCTTCATTCCTTCCCTTCCTCTTTCTTTCTACCATTGTTGCTGAGGGGGCTCTTTCTTTGAGGCTAGGCTAGCCTAGAATGTGCTCTATAGCCTTGCGATTGCATCCCCAGGACGGGTCGTAAGAGGCATGTGCCTGTTCCCTTAGCTGCTGCTCTACTTCTTTATGAACAGTATCTTCCCACTTCTCAGAGTACCCAGGTCACATCTATATTCCTTGGTGTGTGTGTGTGTGGGGTCTCATTGTCTGTCTTTTAGCATCTATTAAAGCATGTCTTAAGTACTGTGTACCCTCCAGAGAGAAATTTCAGTAGTAGTCTCTTTAAAAATGATGTTTTTTCATCTAGTTAAATGCAGAAGATTTTGTCACCAAAGTCCCACTTAGACAAAAAAAAATCTTTAAAGGTAGTCTCTGTGTATTCTTTTTTTTTTACACCCCCTCATTCCATCAGATATAGGACATGACTGAATACAAATAGATCTTAGAGAACTGTCACATATTCCTTTGTCAAAAATTATCAGAGTGCTAAATCTATGAAGGTCTCAGAAGGCATACTGGGTTACTTTCTGGGTGCCCTGAGACAGGAGTCAAAGGAAGTACCAATGACCTGCTTGACATAGCTTTGTAATAACATCACGGATCTGGAAAGTGTGCTTTTTGGAGGCATTCACAACACATGACCTGTGCTCCCATTTCCAAACCAGAAGACCACCCGCTCCCTCTCCTGTTGTTCATTCATGTAAGTGAGGCCTCTCAGGATGGTGGTTCTCAGAAATCTGATAAAAGTCCTTGGCCCCTCAGGCCCTTCATTCACAAAGAAACAGTACCCCCCCTTCTTCCTTTCTTTCCTCTTCCTTTCCTTCCCTTATTTTGAACTAAATGTACGGTGCTTTTCTCCCTGCAGAAACCCCTCAGAGATAGCTAAGTGGGCTGACTGGAAACACCTGCACTTTGCCTGAGTCCCCACCCTGTCGTCCTTCTCCACCATTAGCAGAAGTTGAACAAGAACACCTGCACAGAGCCACACATCCCTCCAAGGAAAAACGCTGCCAATCTTCTTTTCCTTGTTGTCTTTGAAAATCGGCCATCACAGCAACACAAAAGCGTCTCTCCCTTCAAGTTCTTTAATCATATTATTTAAGGGAGATAAAAAAGAAAACAAAACAGAACCCAAGAAACGAATGTAGTTCATCCCGGGAGCCTCTGAGATGTTCACATAACGGTCTGAGGGCACCGGATCTCTTTCCTGCCTTTCATGTGGTTTTTCACAGCAAGGTTTCAGGCATGGAGCACAGCTCCTTGAAGAAGCTGACACTCTTCAAGAGATGCCTTCTTAGTGGTAGTTTCCAGTGAGAATTGGGGGTGGGGAGAGGATACCAATTTCAAGTCTGGGAACATCTAAGAAAGTTACTATATAGGACCCAAACCTTCTGGAGACCCCTCCACGACAGTCTGTTCCAGCTAGATAATGTTGCTAAGGATACTAGGTGACCATTTCTCCCATCCTTTCCTGGCAGTACAAGTCAGCTCTGGACACACAGCTGCCCAGCTAATAACTATACTTCCCAGCTTTCCTTGTACACGTAATAATGAGGTTGTAACCAAGTCAAAGCATCCCACCTCTACCCTTTCGCCCTTGTTTGTCAGGTTTGCTTGATGGGGCTAAAATTGGAGAGGTCGTGACCATGGACATGGAATGCCTAGGTGACTATGGGAATGAGGCTTTGCTAGACTGCAGTGGGGGACACTGGAGTTCCGCCGTCAGTCTTTTCTTCCACTGAACGAGCTTTTTGATAATTTCTTGAAAAAGTTCTTCCTTTTAGTGTGGGCCTCCGGGGGCATTCCCTTCTAGCTGAATATTTAAGATTTTTGAATCAATCAGACATAATACTTTCAAAACATACTGATTAAGGACAGAAGAAAGTCCCACACAGTCCCATACGCTGTCGACCCACGTTAGTGTGCTTCATATGACCTAGATAAAGGTAAGGCCCAGGAATTTAGGCCTTGGCATAAGAGGCTATATCATAATGGACATTGAAGATGAGCTAAGGCCTCACATCAAAAGGATGTGCTAATATCACACTATGTTTGTTCTCAAAGTACCATGAACGACTTTGAGGTTTCCTTTCATTAGAGTGAAAATGTCTTCAAAACCATCTCTTTTTGACTTACTGATTGCAATGTCTGATGAACCGTCAGCCTACCCTGCAGCTTCATTCCAGGGCTGAGGTTTCCCTTGGAGCACACTTTGTAAGAAGTATTTGTTACACTAACTGTTGCTGCTTTGACCCAGGCCTCCACACATAAGGATGGACTATTGTCACAATGTCCTCCTATAACTAGTTTCTCTTTCTTTTGCCTCTTGCTGACTCCAGTCTACTCTCTATGCAACTACTTTGAAATGCAAAGACAATAGAGCTTATTTTCTGTCTAAAATTGTTGGCCCCTATCACCTGCACGATGATGTAGAATGCAGCACTGGACTTCTCTGCTTCTCCCCCTGCTTAGGATGCCTTTGCTCAATGAGTTCGGATAACTTCTCATTCCTCAGAGCCTCATCTCTGATGACCTCTGAGAGCCAGTGCAGTTCATCATCTCTCTTCTATTACCTTGCACATACTTTTGTCTTACAACCTCTCATACCATGTGATCCAGGAAAATTGTCTATTTACAGGTTATCTTCTTAAGAACAAGAACTACACCTCCTTCCTTTTTCATCTTTGTGTGCTTAGTACCGGACATCATGCCGGCACACAGTGAAACCTCAATAGACGTTTTGGCAATGTAAACACATTACTGTAAAAATTAGCAACTTCCATTTGCAAACACAAAGTGATGGACCGGTGGTTCTCAACCTGTAGGCTTTGACCCCTTCATGGGGGTTGCCTAAGACCTTTGGAAAACACAGATATTTACTTTACAACTCATAACAGCAAACTCACATTAGGAAGTATCAATGAAAATAATTTTATGGTTGCGGGGGAGGTCACCACAACATGAGGAATTATATCAAAGGACCTTAGTAGTAGGAAGGTTGAGAACCACTGTGATAGACGAATAAAGAGTGGGTTTTCAGTAATTTAGGTAATTTCCTTTACAGCCCTGTGTAGAGGAAAGGTCATGTTGCAAAATGCCTATGTGTCTAACTTGGATGTGGTGAGGATCTCCTCCATCTTTGGAGGTAGAGGAACCTTTGCTTGAACTATAAGTTAACTGGAATTCTCTTAAAAATCCGTATTTGGAAGTCCTTAGGATGTGACTTTAATTAGAGATGAGAGCTTTACAAAAATAATCAAATTAAAACTAGGGTGTTGTGTAGTACTGTGGCTTAATTACTACCCCTACCAACCCATATGTTGGCGTTCTAAACAACACTAGAATGGTATTTGGGAACAGGCTGCTATGAAGGTAATTAAATTTAAATGAGGTCACTAGTGTGGCTCTTAGCTAACGTGACTGGTATCCTATTAAAGAGGGAAAGGCGACATACAGTGATGCCCAGAAGAGAGAAGCCATCTGCTAGTCAAGGAGAGGGCTTAGGACAACACCTTGGTCTTCAACTTCTAGACTCTTAGCATCCCTTATTAACTAACAGTTCTTGTTGACATACTCAGGAACTGAATCATAAATGTCACCTCTGGAAGGAACATTAACAATCTATTCTTTTCCTCTTCAAGATGGCAAAACAGAGGCCCAAGAGAGAAAAGTCTTGTCTAGTAGCTTTACTGGCTGGATAAGGTCTCCATAGACATCTACTCAGAGTACCATGTTTCTCCACTTCGTGTTCCTCCATACCTTACAGCAGCCTGCTTCATATATACATACATACTTACATACATACATTCATAAACACATACATTCATATACACATACATTCATACATACACACGTTCATTATACATACATACATTCATACATACATACATACATTCATATATACATACATGCATTCATATATATATACATACATTCATATATTCATACATACATACATTCATTATACATTCATACACACATTCACTCATACACACATTCATATATACATACATTCATACATATATTCATACATACATAAATTCATACATACATTCATACATTCATACATACATACATTCATACACACATACATTCGCTCATACACACATTCATATATACATTCATGCATATATTCATACATACATACACTCATACATACATACATATATGCCTACGTACATACATAAGTGTATGAGTCTTCCTCAGGACAGCTTAAATGAGTAAAATCACCTTCAGTGTTAGCTTAGACTATCCTGAGCCAAATGCCCTTCAGCATAAACTTCACGGCGTGTGGAGGTTTTATTATGCATTAGCTGTATTCTTGTTGAGCTATCTGGAAGAATGGGAGGGGAACTCATCTCCATTTTTAGACAGGTTAGTGCAAATGTTTTGCTCCCCTGTTCCTAAACAGGCTTTTACAATGCAAGAGAGCTAGCCTGGCACAATGGGTATTTTTCCCTGTCTCCAAGGAAAGCAACTAGCTCTTTTTTCATCATGATTCCTGAGGTGTTCTAGTGCAATCACTCTTCCATGACTACCTGGAAGGGTTTCGGTACCAGGCAGCTCAGCTCTTACTCAAGCCTTTCATAGTTTTTCTCATTCTCTTTACTTCATTCATAGTGCGAAGATGTTCACACTAAAGTATTCGATGGCTGTGAGGGTTGATGATTGACTGTTTCCATGACATGGCTGCATTAGGTTCATGACAGAACTCAAAGGAATATCCTGGGGTACAGCAGGGGTGTTTCCTATCTGAGAATCTTCTGGGGGCTGGGGTCTCTGTAACAGGAAGTGCTATGCTGAAGACATAATGTAGTTACAGTCCCCTCTCCTCTGTCCCCACCTGTCTGGTGTGCCACATAGAATCCACATTTACTTGGGTTGGAGTCTCCTTGAGATGACTCTTGCCCAATGTCAGGGTATAAGAAAAGCCTTTTGGGGCTCCCCCTCAACCGTCCTGTGACAGACACACAGCCTGGCACGAGAGAGCAGTGGTCTATTCTGTATCTTTGTGGTTAGATTAGCTTACGTAATCAGCATTCTCCTCCAACAGAGCAACGAGGCTTTCTACCCCGGAAAGGAGAAACCTACTCAGAATTTTTTAAGTTTAGGCATTGATTCCACTAGCTGAAGTTGAAGAAGCTTGGAGAGATGCTTAGTTTCTGTGAACTTCAAGTTCCTCCTCTGTAAAACGAAGCTGGTGGTAGCACCCGCTCGGCAAATTTATTGTGAACCAAAGAGACGGTACGGTTAAAAGTAGCTTGCCAGTATCGTGCTGATTCCTCTGGTCCTCTAGCTGGCTCTAAGCTTCACAGTCCACTCACAGCACGAGCCCCTCCCTTACAGCCTGCACATCATTACTGAGCAAATGTCTCATATCTTATATTTACAATGCATTGTTGAGGTGCAGAGATCAGACATCGTATCTACTCCCTGCTCTTGCAGCCTAAGTACTTATTGGTGGTCCAGAATATAAGTAGAGAAGTATTTGGGGGGTGGGGGGTATTTATAGATGGCAAAGAACTGTTTCACCCTAACGGAGCATGGATTTAGGACCTAGGACCTACATCCTGAAATCTCTTTCCTACATATCCTTGAACACTGGATTCGAGGCAGAAGGCACAGAGAAAGTCTTGCTCTTGGAGACCTGAGTCTGGCTCAGATTCTGGGTCCTCCCTCCTTCCCTGCTTGTTCCTTAACTGTGAATCAAATGGGGCCAACACGGAAAGCACCTAGATGTACCTGGAGACTTTGGCAATATAAAGCAAAGGTGAAATATTGTGGGAGAGGATTGGCTGTTGAAGTAGTGCTCTTGGCCTAGCTAGCACTGGATTTGCCATGGATGAGGTACCCGAGTGCTCACCTGAGTAGGATTCTGGCCTGCATTGCTGCCATAGGTTGAAGGTCCGAGAGCGACTGCTGACCGGATTGCTCGCTGTGCAGTTGTAGATGCTGTCCTGATGCTGGTTGCTAAGGATGAGGTGCAGGAGGTGGGAGCGGTTGGCTTGGCTTAGCAGACGGGTACCTGCCTCATCACTCCAGCTGTAAGACACATTATCCCCTCTCTTCACCGTGCAGGCTAGCAGCAAGTGGCAGGTCCCATTCTCCTCCTGGGTTTTGTTTAGCACTTTAATCTCTGGAGTGGAGACCTGTTCTGTCAGGAGGAGGAACAAGGGAGCCATCATTGAAACAAAGGTTCCGGAAGTGTTGACTTATTTGTCAAGAGAAAGTCTAGCCAGATGTCATTTTTCCCCTCACTGAGAAACCTTGAGTGTGAGTTGTCTCTGCTAGGGAACTGTAACTCATATCATCCCTCACCCCACCCTGCTCATTCCAGGAGCCTCTTCAGATAGAACAGAGAAGCGGTTGGCGTACAGTTCCTTTCCGTTAGGATGCTACATGCCTCTCCTGATGCTTGCCGTCTAGATTGCTCTGCCTTGTTCTATCAGGAATAAGATAGGTTTTGACTGGCTTATGAGTACAACATCCTAGACCGTGAGCTAAAAGCATGAACTTTCAGTGGTAGGCTTTCATCAGGCACATGTGTACACATGTGTGCCTGCGTGTGTGTGTTGTGGGCGTGGGTGGTGGTGGTGGTGGTGCAAGGACTTTGTGGGTCTGAAGCAGGGGTGAGGTTTTAAACCTTGGCTACAGGTCCTATCAACCAGACAATTCCAGTGCCACAAGATAGACAAGGTAAAAGGGAGGTCACGTCTGTGTTTAATACAGCTGCTACAGGATCAGCACATCGCTGGCGTTTCGTATCCATCTTCTTTCATTCTCTCAACTATTATGACTAAAAGTAATCATTCCCATTTTGCAAATGAGAAAACTGAGTCTTCAGAGAAACAGTATGACTTAAATGACTATGTAGCTTCTAAGTGGCCAGGCTGATATAAATACCTTAGTCTGATTCAGAAATCAGCCTCTTTGTGTGTGTCTCTCTCTCTCTCTCCTCAAAGAAAATGGCTGCAGAGACCACATTTCCCAACACACCTAGCTGATTATATAAGGTATGACGAAATCAGTAAACTCATAAGAGCAAAAGGACAGATTGTATAACACTTATGTTATTTAAAAAAACATGATGTGCGGCCTCCACAAACACTCAACAGAGGGTTACGGGAACTCTGCATTCTCTGTTTGCAGGAGGAAAGTGCTGGGACAGAAGAGAGTCAAGATGTTTCTCTTTTTCTCCTAGAAAGCTACGGCTTTTGATAAAATGCTGGCTGTGGGCTCCCTCTGCCATCCTTGGTGATATAAGGCATCCTTTGGAAAGAAAGCCCCACACAGCTGTCAGGAAGCTTTGGAAAGCAGACGAGGCTCAGAGCCTAAGGGATAGGAATTGTAGGTGTCTTCAAGGACAGGAGCAGAGGTTAAAGAGGCTCACAAAGTGCTGGATTCAGCTAGGTGTAGGTTCTACAGGGCCACAAGTAAATAACTACATAAGCAGATCCTGGTTCAAATGAGAAAAGAGGTGTTTTTTCACCGCGTAGGTGGAAACCTCCCTCAGGCTCTGGGGTTGGTGAACTGCTTGTGGGTGGAATATCACTCTTTACCCAGAACCTCTACTGTAACAAACATCCCACACAAGTGTGAGCAAGCACGTGTGAAATTGCTTGCTGCTGGAGTCTGGGTCCCTGGCAAAGGGAAGAGGAGTTGGGTTTGTTCCGTTGTAGCCAAACCTTGTAAAAGTCAAGCTTGATAGAGAAAAAAAAGACAATGTTTTTATTTAAAAAATTGATATGCAAACTAAGCCTGTTAGAGGTTTGTTCAGTCGTAGTCAAACTTTGTAAAAGTCAAGTCAATAAAAAAATATTTTTATTAAAAAATGGATATGCAAGTGCAGGCTGACAGGAACCGGATGTAGATCTCTCCTGAAAGACACAGCCAGAATATGGCAAAAACATAGGCGAATGCCAGCAGCAAACCACTGAACTGAGAACGGGACCCCCGTTGAAGGATTCAGAGAAAGGACTGGAAGAGCTTGAAGAGGCTCGAGACCCCATATGAACAACAATGCCAAGCAACCAGAGCTTCCAGGGACTAAGCCACTACCCAAAGACTATACATGGACTGACCCTGGGCTCCAACTGCATACGTAGCAATGAATATCCTAGTAAGAGCACCAGGGGAAGGGGAAGCCCTTGGTCCTGCCAAGACTGAACCCCCAGTGAACGGGATTGTTGGGGGGAGGGAGGTAATGGGGGGAGGATGGGGAGGGAAACACCCATAGAGAACGGGAGGGGGAGGGGTTAGGGGGATGTTGGCCTGGAAACCCGGAAAGGGAATAACAGTTGAAATGTAAATAAGAGATACCCAAGTTAATAAAGATGGAGGAAAAAATGGATATGCAAACTAAGCCAGCCCTTCAGCCACCACAGAGCAGGCTCCCTTCCTTTCAAAACAGGAATCAAATTAGCTTCCACCAATGGGAAGAAAAAACATAAATGTCCATTTGTCAAAGTGCTTCCCTTAAGATTAAATACTTGTTGGACCAGATCCTTCAACTTGCTTCCAATTCCAGACATTCAACTTCTGAGAAAGACCTGAACTCCGAGACAGAACTTTCTAGGCCCTCCAGTGTGAAGTACAAACGTTCCCATCTTTACCATAAAGCTTCAGTTGCGTGCAGGAATGATGGACTGACACGTTCTCTTCCACGGTCACGAAGTACAATCCTTCACTCTCCCTCCTGTTCCCTAGGATCTTCAGGCTTAGGTTTTTGGATTGAAACTGGTAGCCATCCTCCAGGTGATCTGGGTAGCCCCCTTTCGAGAGATCAAAAGACACTATTTTCTTGTTGGTTTTGCTTCCTGGAGACCTTGCCATCGTGACAAGGATGCGGATGCTTGTGTTCGCGCTCTTATTAATCTGATGTTCATTTGTCAGGGCCAGCCATGTGTCACGTCCCAGCTCCTGGAGAATCACCGGGCAGTCCATCATACCTGTACCTGAGGGAAGGAGGGGAAGATAATTCCTTATGATGGAAGAGCTGGAGACACTCACCGTGTTGAGGATAGAGAAAGACAGGCTGAGACTCTCCTCACCTCTCGAACTATCTCATATTACCAGGTCGTGGGCTACAAGAATTACCACCAGGATCCTAACCGTAACTTCAGTATTTCAGAGCCTCCAGTGGAAATCCTCAGGTCGTGTACACCAGGGTTCTCTCAGACTGAACAGCAAAGGCACGGATGGCAGATGTAAAGTAGACGACTCCCTTTAAAGCGACAGTAGTGAGTGACAGAGACAGGACTAGAACCTTAAGCTGCCATTTCTGTGCCAAGATTCAATATGCAGGGTGAGGAAAAGGTGACAGTGAGGAGGAGCCTAGGGAAACATGGTTCCAGTCAGGGGAGAAGAAGCAGAGGTCTGAGGACTGTGAGAACTAGGAAGGAGATGCTCTTTGTGTCCAAACTGGAATCTTGCTTCTCCAACAATCTCTGAGGTAGTTAATAATGGTAAGGATAAGAGATTATTTTGTTTCCTTTTTTAAAAAAAAATGCTGAACCAACAAGAACAAGGAGGGGAAACCCCTACAAAAACTCAAAGCTCTTTCAAACCACTCTCAGGGATTCTAGTGCTGAGTATTTAATACCTCCACTTTTCTCATACCCACGGCCTGCCTGTCTGTCTCCTCTCTCAGGGCTTACCTCCCTTTTTGATTCACTGAAAACAAATAGAAGAAACAAAAAGAAAAGCAAATTTCAATCTATGGAAACCCCAAGCAGCCTATCCACCTGGTGGAATGGCCCTGCTCTATCCAAGGCTGGCGTCTTTCCTAAAGGAGAACTCGCATGCTCTAAGGCTTTGCCTCTGTAACCTACCCCCTGCACTAACAGGTGCCTCCCGGGATTCTTTCACCAACACACAACATACAAACATTTAACTGCCCTCACCTTAAAGAGATAAAAAAGAAAGAAAGGAAAAAGAAAAGAAGAAACTCTCCTCCGATTCCAGGTCTATCCTCAGCCACTCGGCTGTTTTCATTTTCTTTTGAGAAGGTTCTGTTTACGTTTTCAGCTTTTACCTCCTGACCCAATTTTCCCTGCACCCACTCCAAACAACTATTCTTCCCAAACTCTCCTGGGGTCACACTTGTCAAGATCAGTCTGTCACACAGAGCCATCGTTGCTTTGAATGTTTCTCAGGAAGCCATGGCGTAGTTCATCACCCTCCCCTTAAACACCGCCTGCATTTGGTCCCATTACACTTCCATGACTAGTTCTTTTTTTTTCTTTTATCAGTCTTAGTTTCCTTGGGGGGAACTTCTGTTCTTTGAGATCTCCAAATATCAGACCATGCCCTTGTTTCCCTCTCTTTCTTATCTACACCTCGCCAATTTCTCATTTAGCCCCACAGTTTGCCATAACTGCCATATTTACAGTTCTAGGCTGTGGCTAATCCTTCCACCGTAGACTCCACTGCCTACATCGATGGACACTTGGAAGTTTAACTAGCATCCAGCTTTAGCAAAGAACTTGGTTCAGGGGTGACTGTTCGCCCAAGTTTCTCAGGCCAAGAACATTGGAGGAGCCTTGAGCCTGTCCTTTCTCGTCCTCCATATTTAATCTTGACAGAACTGGCTCTGCTTCCCAAGTTCTTCTGACACAGAAGCCCTTGCATGGTATCCCTTCCTGCCTGTCTACTCCCTCTGCCAGCTCATGTCCTAGCCTTTATACCTCAGACAGCATGATCCTTTAAAACCATATCTGCTTTAGGTTTTCTCTCTATTGCTTTTAATATTCCAGGGCTTTCTAGCACTTACAAAGTTCACAGGCCTTGATTCTTCTCACTGCAAACTCAGCATTGCTCCAAATCCATTCCCTGCCCTCGTCTGGCTTTCAGAGCAATATGGCCGCAGATCTTCCCTGCTCTGAAACTTCATCGAGAACTTTCCTACCTCTAGGCCTCTGCACTCACTGTTTATCTCTGGAGAGTTCTTCCCTTATGCAACTGAACTTCGTGGTGCCTTACTTTATTTTAGGTGCCTGCTCAGAGAATTCTGTCTTCTGAGAGGCCTCCTCTGACAGATTGTCCAGGACACACCTCCTGCCCACTGCCCTTGCTGTCACTGCCTGGTGTTAAGTGCACTTTTATTCCTTTGTATTGCTGCCCGTCCCACTCAAATACAGTCCTTTAGAGAAAGAACTTCATGCCACTGTTTGTGTCTGGTGACCTGACACGGTGTTTGGCGCAGGCAGGCTCCGTAATAAATATCCGTTCAATTGACACGCGCTGAAGGCCATTTCGCCCTTGGCAAAGCTCCTGTCTCCCTTAGCCTGACATGTATACAACTGAATTTAACCATAAGCTAATGTTCATGGTAGGAACACATGACTCACGGAGCATAGATGGCTCTAACTGATAAGAGATTCATCAGGGTAGACTAAAACCACCTGCTCCTGCAGCGGGTCTATCTAGAAAAGACCCCTTCTCAATTGTGGCGAAGATGAACTACTGGAAAATTGGGTCAAATGGCCAAAATGTTCTCGACATCCATGTGTCCTGAAATCCCTACACTGTCTACTAAATGACCCAGCCAAAGGAATTAAATATTGGTGGTTTGGGAAAAGAGAAACTGTTTTCTACGTGGGCTAAAGTCGGGATGAGTGTGATTGGCCCATGGTTGTTACAGGAAAGTGTGGTAGGTGTTAAGGAACTCGGTCTTTGGGGTATTGCTAATATTTCCCCTGAAAACACAGTGCTCAGACAGTTGCTTGGCTTAAGTGGAGATCCTTAGGTTCATTGCGTGGTCTGGTACTGTTTTCACAGGGGTACCCTGGGATGCCCGACAGTTCCGGACCACACACCTCCTCTGATGGCTTTACACCTGAAATGTCACAATGGACCTGAGATACATTTGGGTCCCTTGGGTCTGTATATGAAAGAAACAGGGAAGACTGAGAGTCACACATAGTCCCCTGAATGTATGCACATTTCAGGGAACACTTCCATGAATGCTGTTTCTGAAAGAGATCTGAGCATTTAAAAGCAGAATCACTGTCAGACTGTTGACATTTAAAATCGATTTTGATATGGAGAAGAAGGGGGAAGTGGGCACATTTATCCTTTTTAAGACTGTTAACCCTTCAATCTCCCAAACGTCTCCCACACAACCGTCCCTGTGACAGGACGCTGTAGGCTTGTTGTTGTTGTTTCTGTTGTTTGTTTTTGTACTTGTACAGAATTGGTGTGAGGAAGAGAAAAGTAGGGTAGGAAGTAGTCAACTAAACAAACAAATAAATGACAGAAGTCGAGAGAGGGTGAAAGGAAACGGATGAAGATGAAGACAGTCCACACCTAAGGACTGGAATCAAAGCTTCACCAGGAGGAGACCCTAACACCCAAACACATGAGAAGAAAGATGATGTCATTGCTCCCATGACGGCTGAGTCTGGAGGGCGCTTGAGGTCATCTCCACCCAAGCACAAATGGAAACATAAGTGGGTCTGTAAAGGCCTTCAAGTGGAGTCTCTCTTCCTGAAACATCCTCCTGCCTGGTGAGGGTTTTCCAATGAGCCTGTGATTCAGTCAGCCCTGTTTACTAGAAGAGACTGGGAAGGAACATTTCTGCTCGTCACACCGACTCACTTTCCTTCACCGGTACTTCTGCTTTGATGGTGGCGTGATTCACACGGGCAAGTGAACAGTGGCCAGAGACTTTCGGGATTTAGCTGAGCCTTTGACAAAGTGGGGTTCTACCTCAGGCCTCAACTCTGGTTCCATTCTGATATTTTACATTTGCTTTTATCATCTTGCTACATTCTTCTTTTCTTTTCTCCTTTTCCTTTCTTCCTTTCTTTTCGTTTGTTAATTTTTTTAGAAAAGAGACAGGTCCCGTGGGCCTCACAGTTCTAGAGGTAAATGCAGACTCAGGAAGGTCTAAGGATTGTTTGCAAACCTAGATATCCTACTGAGATCCCTAGTCCACAGTTGAGAGTGTTGGGGTTTTTTTTGAGGGTTTGCACTCCTCATTCCCCAGTCTAAAAGCCTGGACCACGCTTTGCCTGGCTATTTCCTTCCATCCTCCAGGCCTTCTGCTGAGGGAAGACCCCACTGACTTCAGGTCTAGGTTAGCTCCCCGCTGCCTCCCTCCACCATTGTTCCAATCGCTCCTTCCCACCTCTCAGCACACCTTTTATCTAGTTTAGCACTTGTCCTCACACAGAAGCTTTCAAGAAGAGGGACTGTATAATTTATTCGCTGTAGATTTCTAACCTAGCAGTTCCCAACATTCCTAACCCTGCAACCCTTTAATACAGTTCCTCATGTTGTAGCGACCCCTTCACCAACATAAAACCCTTTCATTGATACTTCATAACTGCAATTTTGCTACTGTTGTGAATTGTAATGTAAATATCTGATGTGCAGGATATCTGATATGCAACCCTCAGAGGGGATGTGACCCACAGGTTGAGAACGACTGTTCTAACTGGTACCTGGTACACGATGGGAGCCCAAGAAATCCTTCTTGTCAAAGTGAATAAATGAAATGAAATGGGTTGAATGAATGAATGCGTGAATGAACAAATGACACCAGGAGTCTAAGTCCTTCCCTTTCCACAATCAAGATGAATTCCATTTTATCTCTGTAGCATCCCAATGTGGGATGAGAGACAGTAGTTCTCCCCACTTTTCCGATGAGTATTTAGAAGTTCCTCAGCTACAAACCCTAGGTTTTTGGTTACCACAGAGCCCTTGCCATTCTGCCCAAGCACTTACATTGCTGAAGCCCTGGATTTGTATCTCCATCTAAAATACTCCTTCCCAACTCTAGTGGAATCCAACCTATGCATTTAAAGAACACACAAAACACTGGCAACAGTGTCACCCACAGCGAGGATTATAGAAAGAAGGCAAGTCTTCATTCTAATCTATTTTGTTCTCTTGAAGTTTTAGAAACGCACATGCAACTTTCTTCTAATAAACAAAAAAGGTTAAACAAACACCTCTATGATGAAAAAAAAATTCTACTTCCCAACTTCCCATCAAATGCTTCATGTGTGCCTCCCACATTCTCCCATCCATCAATGCCTCTCACTTTTTGAAAAATCCCATTCTCAATTAGATTCCATTCAATTCAACATATACACCTTAATCATAGACACTGTAGCCTTGTTTTCCTCATGGGACCTAGAAACACATTGGATCATTCTTCCCAGTCCTCAAACAGAGCATATCCAGTTTCACTCACTGAAATGTCTAGCATCCAGCCACGTGAGGGCAGAGAAACTGTTAATCTACTCTGCTTATCTTTCCTCATTGACAAAGTTCTAGCAGTAACAATGATGGTGACACCAATCTCACAGGGCTGATATGAGAATTTGAAGGATAAAATACTTAACACAATGTCTTCTATAAAGCAAATATATAGTATTTTGTATTATGTTTATTCAACAATAACAATAAGTGAGCTCTCATACACCAGACATTATATCAGATCCTCGTCAGGGGCTTCTGATTGCTAATTTTGCTCCCTGCCCCTACACGTTGCCTGGTCATATACACTCAAATACACTCAGTAGCTCAATCCTGAATGGAATCTTTGAAAGTCAGTCTATAAATACCCAAAATCCCTGATGCTTTGAAGTCTATTTCAATGCTGCAGTAGAGAAAGGTGAGGTTTCATATCATGGTATTACAATTTTTTGATGAAGTATTTAGATCAATACATTGGCTTAGGATCAGCCAATGGCTGTATTAGGTTGGTCCAAGCCTAGAACCCAAGCATTTATTCCTCCTCTCTTATTTAACATGGATGAAAGGGGTGGGAAGGACCTACATGGAGGGATAAAGCACACACCATTTGGTAAGAGTCATCAGTCATGATACATGTGTCTCATCAGTCATGATACGTGTGTCTCTGTAGCGGCCAATATTGATAATGAGGCTACGCAAATCCAGACATAAGAGAATGCTCTACTCAACATGGCTATGGCCCCAAAGTTGCTCTAAAAATAAAGTCTAGTTTAAAAGATTCATGGTAAACTATAGGATCTGAACTAACTGATGTCTAGACATAATGCAACATCTTTGGTCTTCCGTGTGGAGTTTTCAGAATGTGAAGTTGGAGTTTATGGAAAGACTAGGCACGAGTTATGAAATATCTGTGAGTTAATGATCTATATAGATAAGAGTCATAGGGGTTGGGGATTTAGCTCAGTGGTAGAGCTCTTGCCTAGCAAGCGCAAGGCCCTGGGTTCAGACCCCAGCTCCGAAAAAAAAGAAAAAAGAAAAAAGAAAAAAAAGAGTCATAAAGTTCTGGCAGGAGCGATGAAGGGAAGAGCAGTATCAAAGACCAAAATAAATGGATATTGTTACATAAATTAATACACAGAATAAATTGAAGAAGCCTGAGGCTGACTTTGCAGGAACCCCTGCCTGGGCTGTATCTATTGTAAAGACTATAAATTTTCCTGAGAGCCTAACAAATGTTGACATGGTGACATAAGCCACAATATGTCCATCTTCTTTAAGGGCAAGAAATTAAAGATGACTCCCAGTAAAATGTAAAGGAAAAAGACATAAGAAGTTTCCCTTGCAGTAATTTACCCAAAGATATAACTCTTCATTATACCTCCTGGGTTAAAGCCAGGATGTCATATAGAAGTTGCATAGCGTCTTGAACATCCACACTTACATGCGAAGTTCGCTGTAAATGAACACATCAACTGTCCTTTAGGAGAATTTGCTTTACTTGTGCACTTTTCGCATTTTACAGTTCTGAGTAGGAACTGAAAATTGAGCTGAAATGGGAAGGTGCTGAGTTTTACAAGAATCAACTCCTTCGGGTTGCTTTGACACGACTGATAAGTCTCATTTGCAAAGTACTTCTATTTGGGTTTTATTGGGGTTTCACAAAAGAGAACACATTTAAAAATAGAAACACTGACAAAAATTGGGCTTATTTTAGAATCTGGAATGCAAGGAGAGAATAGTGCCAAATGGGGAGACATGTATGTGCCCTGTCGCTCGCTGGCCAGTGACCTCCTACCCTTAAGCAGAACATTTGCTAAGTACACCCAAGCTGCCACGGACAAGGCTAGACGGGGAGAAAACCAGACAGTCATCCCATAGTACAGTCACCAAGGAAGCCATCAATGGTGGGTTCGAATGGTGTACAACAAGGAAGACCTAACTCTACGTCCAAAGATGCTCGGTTTGACGATCTAAACAACTCTCAAAGTGGAGCTAGACAAGGACCTCCACATCTGAGACTTGAGCAAGAGATTCCGGGTACAGTACCCCCACATCCCTGGCATATTTCAGGGCTTTTCTTAGAAAAGTCCACAATGGATTTGCAGTCATGAAACCCCCATGACCAAAATGCTCTGGCCCTTAGGATTTCCCCCATCCCCTTCCTAAAGCCATCTCTCTGTCAGGCTGTCTCTCACAAACTAATTAAAACCTAGAATAGAGTTGACCATTGCATTCACATAGTCAGTCCAGTATGCATTACTTAGCACTGTTGCTCCCTATACTTTTCCTTACAGTTCCCACGCACTAAGTAGAAAACAATAGCTTGCCTTGGAAAAGAGGAGAGCAGCGGCGGGATGGAAGAGAAGTCCTGCTCCTCCAACACTTCGCCATTAGTTGGGCCCACTGTGGAGCCCTGCAGTTTCCTGACTTGTACTTTCCACATTCTGTAAGCAACCCTGGGCTCCAAAATCCTAACTTCTCCCCTTTTTGGCTCTTTGGAGTCATCTCTAATGAGAAAGCATGACCACATCGCAGCCACTGTCTGTTGTCAGCCAGAGGTCTGAGGTTTTTCACTTCTACCTGTTGCCTCCACTCTTGCTTTTCACTGGACCGTAGTCTTTGCTGGTGTGTGTGTGAGAGTCATTTTCCACAGCAGGGATGTAGGTGAAGTCTCCCGGAGCTTTGGTCCCTAGCCTGGGTCTTTGCCAGAAGGGTATCCACATAATACCAACTACTCAGAATTTCAGCCCGAGTCCCTTCCCTCAGGAGGCTGATTACAGATGCCGCAGGTGCCCGTTAGCTTCTGGTTTCCATAGAAACTGGTGTACGTGGAACAAATCCCTGGAACCTGAGGCTTAAGGAACACACAGGTTTCTTCCTCTTTGAAAGACTCAGTAGAAACCCAGAGGCATTCTCCTTTAAGAGTCAACCGGACAGCCCTCCTCAGCTCTTGTCACTTCTATCCATGAGGCTCTGCTGATTCCAAACTGCTAAACACAGGACTCAAACCCTTCAAACAAATGAACACTCACCTGTTCCGTAGCTCAACTCAACAGCCAGGGAGAGAAACAGAAGTATTCTCAAGGAAAGCGATCGGTTGGGATCCATGACCCAGCAAAGAGAGGAACCCGGTGCCCGGCTGGGAGCTCGGCAGCTGCTTACTGTTACCCCCCAGGCAGAAGCTCTGATCACAGTGCTGCCTTTGCTGACAAGTTCCTGAACCAGCTTCCTGTCTCAACTGGGTGGTTTTTTTTTTCTACTTGAGTCCCCAGGCTTGCTCATATCTGAGCAGGCTTAAATCACTTTATCACTTCATTGTTCTTGAGAAGCCTAAGTCAGGTGTTCAGACCCATGGGAGTTGGGAAAGTGGCTATGAAGTCACATCAGTCAAATCCTGGCTTGGGGAAGAAGTGTGATTCTCCCACCCCTGCCCTCCCCACTCTTTTTTCTAAGCTGTTTCCAGGAAATGGGTGTCACAAGCTCTCTGAGCAGATCTGTCCGGTAAACTCTTCTTGGGTCCTAAGAAAAGATGGACATTGGGTAGACCACCTACAAATTAGGGAATCTAGAGGTCAACTTTTGTTTGTAATTTACTTTGAATGGGATGATAGGACTTCTACTTTTGATTTGTTCCATAATCTCATTGAATACCTCTGCAAGTCACGCCTGGAGCTATAGTCACAGACAAGATGGAGTAGACAAGAGTAGACACCACTGACCGACAACCCATTTTCCTAACAGGCACAGTGGGGCAGCATCAAGCTAGTTCTCTGCTTACTTCAACTTAGAACTCATGTATAAGTAAGGTTTGCTATGGAGAAGGGTTGGAAGAAAAAATTTCCATGAACACTAGAATATGCTATGATCGGAGCTCACAAGGAGATTTTGAAAAGTGAGGCTAGGTGTGTGTGTGTGTGTGTGTGTGTGTGTGGTGTGTGTGTGTGTGTGTGTGTGTGTGTGTGTGTGTGTGTGTGTGTGCATGTGTGTGCGTGTGTGTGTGTGTGTGTGTGTGTGTGTGTGTGTGTGTGTGTGGTGCAGGGGGGGCCTGCCACAATTGTGCATGTGAAAGTCAAAGAACAACCCTTAGGAGTCAGCTTTCTTCTTCTATCACATGGGATCCAGTTATTAAACTCAAGTTACCTGGCCCATGCAGCAAGTGTCCTTACCAAGTGTCCTTACCCACCGAGCCATCTTACTAATCTCCAGGCTAATGTTCTTAGAATCCATTGTCATGACCACAGATAATCTACTCTTGGTCTCCCCAAAGGCCTTAGGCTAGAAAGAGATGGCGTTAGAGGAAAACTGGTCCTTTGTCCTCTTGGTTTTCTCTTCTCCTTCCTCCTGTATCCAACTCCATAATGGTGAATTAGTGTGCTTTGTTCCCAGCTCTACACTCTGTGTCATCACTGTGGGAGCTAGGAATTAACTCCACATAAGGAGTTAATACCATAGATATTGACAAATGATAGAAATTAGAGCTTCCTTCCTTCCGTCCATCCTTCTGTCCATCCTTCTTTCCTTTCTTTTCCCTTTGTTTTTGTTTGTTTGTCTGTTTGGTTTGGTTTGTTGTATTTGCCTTTTTGAGACAGGCTCTCACTATGTAGCTCTTGCTGGCCTGGAACTCACTATGTAGACTCCACTGGTCTCAAATTCACCTGGTTCTGCTTCCCAGCTGCTGAGATTAAAGGTGTGCACCACCACACCTGGCCATTGAATCAGAGTTTTCAAGAATGGTACATGTCCTTGAGTCACACAAGTCCTGGGATGTGTGCTCCACCCTGTGTGCTTAGATCAGGCCCCTCCCTCTCTTCAAAGACTTACACTCATGTTCACTTCATCCTTCCAGAATGAACACTCTACTTTAAAAATTAATCATTTTATTAGTTCTTTGAGAATTTAATTTTTATCATATTTGTGCCCCCTATTCTTCCAAGGATATTCCCCCAGCTTTGTGTCTTTTCTTTTTTAACCCATCAAAACAATTTTGTGCTGCCCAAATATTCTCGGATGTATGATCTTCCGCCAGAGCCTGGTTGACTTAGCAACAACTATGCTCTTCGAGGAAATTGTCCCTCCCTCTCCCAGCAGCTGACAATGGTTAACACTTCCATGGCTAGGGATGGAATTTTGTGCCCCACTCCCATCCCCAAACAGAGATTTGGCATTGTTAAAGCTTGCACAGATTTTATGTACGATGTCACAACCGCTGGGAATTCATATGTGCTCCGTCCGCTGTGTCTCGAAGACACTGGTTCCTTGTAATCACCACCACCTCTGGTTCTTACATTTTCTCCACCCCCACTCTTGGGAAAAGGGGGGTGCAGTATAGACGTTCCATGCGTATGCAGATCTATAATGAAAAGGAACAAGCTGAACAAAGGAAAAATACAAAATGTACAGTTCGGAGAGAAAAAGAGCACCAAAAATTGCAGTAGAGTTAAGTCCGGTACTCAAGAAGATAAAACGTTTATAGAAAAGTTCAATGCTAGATGGAATAAAGGGAGTGGTGACCTCAGGGCAAGACCCCACCCAGCTAAGCTTCTGATTTGTGAAAAGGAATTAGAGAAAAGTTTTAATCCCAGCGCTCCAGAGGCAGAGGCCAGTGGATCTCTGAGTTCAAGACCAGGCACATCCACAGATGGAGTTCCAGGACAGCCTGTGAAGAAAACCATCAAAACCCAGAAGACTGAAGCACATATAACTGAATGGTTACAGATAGGTTCTAGCCCCAGCAAGTAGCAGAACTTGGCAGTTCTAGCCACATGGCTCTGGCTTTATAGAAAAAGATAAAAGAAGGGGGTTGTGGAATCTCCCTCCGTGGCTAAGGAAAGCTGTGGAGGTCAGTTGTGTGTCAGGAGTGTCTCTGCCTGGGGGCCTACAGAGGCCATTGTATGAAGCTGTGAAGGTGAAGCCTGGATTGCCTTGGGACCACAGATGCTGGAGGTACCAGAGCCATTACAAAAGCTGCTAACGGGGACTGGCACCAGCTCGAGAGAGAAAGAAGGGTGTTGCAGCCCACAGAGCTGAAAGGAGATCTGAAGGGCACTTTGACATTCGACATAGAGATACAGAGTTTGGAGTTTGCCCAGCTAGTTTTCGGTCTTGGATTGGTCCAGTCTTGCCTCATTATGCTCCCGTTCCTTTCGTTGGAATGATAATGTATATCCTGTATCTTTGTGTGTTGGAAATATGTGGTCTGCTTCTTCATTTTGATTTTACAGGGGGTGATAGTTAAGAAATGGCCACAAGCCTCACAGACTTTGAACTGTGGCTTTTTAAAACAGTGTTGAGACTGTGACAGACTATGGGGACTTTAGAAGTTGGACTAAATGCATTTTGAATTACGATATGGCTACAAGCCTGAGAGTGAGAATGTAGTGGTTTAAATAGGAATGGGTCCCACAGGTTCATAGAGAGCGGCATTATTTGGACTTTGAGGTTTTAGGAGCTCAAGCCAAGCCCAGTGGCTCACAATGTCTTTCAGCTGCCTGCTGATCTGAATGTCGACCTCTCAGCTCCTTCTGCGACATCGAGTCTGCCTGTATGCTACCAAGCTTCCCATGATAACAATAATGGACTAAGCCTCTGAACCTGTAACCAATCCCAACTAAATGCTTTCCTTTCTAAGAGTTGCCATGGTCATGGTGTCTCTTCCCAGCAATAGAAACTCTACGACAGGCTATGTGGCTAATTCAGTTTTCAGAATTTATACAGCTCTGGGCAGAGTCGCTCCCTTCATTGGAAAGAGCAGCAGCTGACAGATCAGACCAATGTGGAACGACACAGTTGAGCACATCCGGTATTGACAAAGCCACTTTTCTGGAGCCAACACATTTACTATGTTGTTTTATCTCTCACAGCAGCCCCAGGAGCAGATAGAACTCGTGGTGGGGTATAAAGCTGACTCTAGGCCAAACCTGAGAATCCAAACTCTAAGTAAAGGGTGTTTTCCCCTTTCCTGGAGGACACTTATTATTCCTTGAAGACTCCAGGAAGTAGAAAGGAAGGAGTGTCACTCACTGTCAACCCTGAAGGTCAGGGTTTCCATATACATTATTCCATAAATCTTTGAATCAATACGATGCTGGCATGATTCTCCTATTTTACCTATTTTACTGATGGAGGCTTAAGAGTTGCCACACACGAGAGAGAGAGAGAGAGAGAGAGAGAGAGAGAGAGAGAGAGAGAGAGAGAGAGAGAGAGAGAGAACCAGTCTCTGGGCTCGTGATGGCCAATAATTTACTATCTGTAGAACGTGTCTTCTAGTACGAGCAGCGGGAGAACCCTAGATATGTGTGGTTTCCCATTCCTAGGCTCCATCATCTGTGGCACAGTACCACTTCCTCCCTTACACAATGCCTCACTCTGACAGCGAGGAGGACTGTACAAAGAACAGCCTCTCCCAAACTCAAGGGCTTTGCAGTGAAGCCATATTAAATTCTTTACTTTTAATTAGTAGTGTCTGTGTTGTGTGTATGTGTTGGACATATGTGTGTAGGTTCATTACATGTATGTTATGTGTGTATGTGTGTGTTGTACATGTGTGTATTATGCATGTGTATGTTGTACGTGTGTGTATGTGAATGTTGTGCATGTGTGGGTTATGCATGTGTGTGCGTTGTACATGCGTGTATGTGCAGGTGCACTCACACATGTGTATACATGTGAAGTCCAGAGGTGTCTTCCTCTATAGCTGTGCACTTTATATGTTTACGCAGCATCTCTCACTGAACCAGGAGCCAATCATTTCAGCTAGACTGGCTGGTTGGCAAGCCCATGGGATCTGCCTGTCTCTGCCCCTGGTCCCTGCACAGGTTGCAGGGGTTACAGGCACTGAACCTGGCTTTTATGTGGGCATCAGGACCCATGCTCAGGTCCTCAAGTTTGTGGGGCAAACACTTTATTGTCGCAACCATCTTCTTAGTCTCTAACTCTCGAAAGCCAAGGTATGCTGTCTTCTAAGATTTGCTATCCTTTCCTTCTCTTGAGATTGCATAGCTACAAGGGGCAGAGTTACCTGCCTGCCAGTATCATTTTCCCAACCAATGATCATCTTCAACAGGACTTCTAGGCAAAACTCCTCTGTTACACAAACTATTCTGGCAAATAAAGAGTCACCAAAAGATGGGCCAGATCACCTGGCCATGCGGGGCTTACAATAAACAAATTTATCTGGATGAGAAAAAAAAACCCCACAAAAACAAAATGAAAGTACAAAATTTCCCCAAATTCTGAACATCTCCTAGGAGACCTAATTGCAGAGTCTAAAACAGGCCTGGGGAAAACACTGGGAAAACTACCCGTGTCTGCCCTGATGGGTAAGACGAAGAAGCTGTCCACAGGGAGAGGGGGCAGGTATCTGATACAGGGTCTGAGCAGATCAGTTAGCCAGAAACCCTTTCTGTTGGGCTGTGTGTGGGGGGGGTGGAGGGTGGGGGCAGAGGGCTGTGGTGAAGAGAGATCTGGTAAGGAAACTGAATGAGACCAGTCCTGGCTCAGATCCAGGCTCAAACTTATCTCATCTGGGGGGGCTTAGACTATCCATTCAGGCTCCTCACCACAGAGTTCTCACAACAGTGCCTCTCCCAGAACTTCAAACTCAGGTCAGAGCACCGATGTGTGGGGATGGAGAGACACTGTGAACTTCCTCTTTAGAAATCTTTCATTTTCACTGACCCCAGCAGACCCCAGAGTCAACGAGGTGTGGAAATCCTCCCCTCCAGAGGAACAGCCTGGACTGACTGGCTTCATTCTGTTCATCAAAGAGCACTTGGCTGAGAGCCACTACCGCACAGACTCCCCCCACCGTGGCACTTTTAGAATCGTTCTTGTTAGGGTTACAGTGCTACCCACTGCTCCTTACCACACAGTTTCCTGGCCTTCTTGTTCCTGGCAAGAGTCCTTAGAGAAGGGGAAATGCCTGTGTCATGGTCCTCCTTCTAGGAAAGAACGATAGTCAGGAACCAGGGACAGTGCACCCTGACTCACCAGCTTCAGGTCATTTCTGAGCACCACAGACGGCCTCCGATAGCTCCGTGGTGAACACAGCAATAATTGCAGAGTGCTCTCGAAGCCTGGATAACTACAGCAGCCTTGTTCTTCCCTCTCCACAGACTTCAAACTTCCATTTCCTTTTCATTGACTAACCTGTCAAGTGTTCTTCCAGCAAGAGTGCTGAAGAAGAGCAAGGACCATTCCTTTCTCTCAGCCCGATACTCACCCAGCTATTTCCTGTAAGACGTGGAGGGGAAATGGTGGATGTGTGACCTGTGAGACCATTCTGTGTCCTTCTGAGATGCTTGCAGGTCACGTTTATGTAATCTAGAGTAGGGAGCCCCGCATGCTGATGAGGTGGCTTGACCTGAAGTAAGTCCGGGCAAGGGGGGACAGTTTGGATAACCCAATAGTTTGGCAAGCTTAGCTGTAGTCTACAAAGCTTTGGTGATGGATTCTAAGTGGGGGCTCTGTAGAGAGCAAGACGAACTGTGGGAAGTAGCTATAGTTAAAGTGAAATGGTAGAACTCTGACAACTCCTGCCTTCTGTGCACTCACATGCTCTAGGACTTAGTGTGTGTGTGTGTGTGTGTGTGTGTGTGTGTGTGTGTGTGTGTGTGTCCATGCCATACCATACATGTGGGGGTCAAAGCTAACCAGCTGCAGTTGAGTCTGTCCCTCTACAATGTGGGTTCCGGGAATTGAATTCAGGTAATCAGTCTAGTGTTGGGTTCCCTTACACACTAAGCCATCTCAGCAGGTAAGGTTTTAGGGTTTTTGAAGATCAGAGTTTCATCCTGTGATGTATCATTTATCTCAGTCTGATGGCATGAGGAGTATGGGCTAAACTTGTTTTTCTGAATGTGTTGCGAGTGTCCGTGGGATGAGATGAGCACTGGAATCTGTGGAGTCAGCATGATACATGACACCCGACAGAGTGGCTGTCGTCACCCTTTGAAGGGCTATGGAGAACAAAAGGTGGGGGAAACAGAGATGTAGCCCTGTAGCTTCCTCACTGACTGCTTGCCGTGGGACACCTGTTTTCCTTGCGAGCTCTCAGACTGCGTTTCTACCGTCAGATCCCAGGTCAGGACTGAGCTACACCACTGGCTTTGCTGGGTCACCACTTGTAGGCTGAGATCACAGGAGTTCTTGGCTTCTGAAATTACAAAAGCCAGTGTATGTCTAATACATAGTAGGGCCACTTGGCATTAGTGGGTACATTCATCTCAGCGGTAGCTGGTTCTTGTGCACCACATCACCATACCTCTTGCTATCCTCTATCCCCAACAGTCTTTTGGCCCTCATTGCTAGCCGCCCTCTCCTGGCTGTCTCTCTGCCAGCAGGGAGCTCTCTGGTCCCAGGTATCCTGTAAAATCAGGATACCAGAGGTCCAGCAGTAGCTGACCTATCATGGCTCCCTGTCTTGGACTCTGCCCACACTCCCAGCAATCGACCCCTGGTAGTCATATATAAACTCTCAAAACCCGTTAAAATCAGGACTCAATAAGCTGTAATTTAGTAATCAGATTTATATGTTAAATTCTCAATCCACAATACATCCACACAATAAACTCACAACCAATTGATAAGGATATAAACCGCCCACCTAGATAGGCTGAACTGACCTACAGAAATCCACCCTTAGGAAATATTCATAACTACCTATGGCCACTTAAGGCCACATGGATTTGGGTCTTCTCTGCCTCCCTCTTGGTCCTCCTCTCTTTTCTCTCCTGCCTTACAAAAACTTTGTCCCCTTTTTACTGTCCAATCATGGGCCTTGACCTAACTTGTGTCAGCCCTCACTATGCATATAGATATCAGCCTACATACTACTTCTTTTAAAACTGAAAATGTAACCTAGTTTAGAAGACAATTTTTTAAAGAAAATATCATTTCCCTTAGTTTCCTAACTTTATCATGGCTTGTTTCTACATTTGCGAATGTCCTCCAACTCCTTGTTTATAAAACAGCAAATAGACTGATCTAGCATCTGGCTCCATGGCCAGACAGGCCTGGGTTCAAATCTCTATTCACACATTTAGAAAGGATGCTACCTTCCACAAACTGTTAATAATTCTACTCCATGATTTCCTCTTGAGTAGCACGGTTAAACTGCAGGGCCATCTCACAGAGCTGTTAGGAAAACACAAGGACTCACGCAAGATGCCGGATGTTGTATTTGTCATGCAGGAACCATTTTACATTCGAAATTTATTAGAATTACTGTTTCTGGAAGAGGACATGAGGGATGAAATGAAACCTCCAAGTAGCAGCAACTGTGAACTTGAGGTGGTGGGGTACACTCACACCTGTAATCCCAGCACTCTGGATGCGGAGGCAGGAGAATCAGAAGGGCAAGGTCTTTCTTGGATACATAAATAAAGGCCATTAGAAGTTTATGAGACCCCTCCTCAGAAAGAAAAAAAATAAGAATATGATGTTCATTATCTTTTGGGGAAAAATGATCATGATGTTGTATAAATATCAACTTTTAGAAGACATTGTTTATGCCAACAAAAGCAAAGGTCACACTGAGATGCTCTCCGCAGCCTTGTTAAATTGACAAAACAAAAGAGCAAAGCAATCAGAAATAGATCCTATCTTGGGAAATGTTTCTGGGAGTGAATTGATTAAGACGCCTCAAGCCTCAAATGGTGACAAATGCCTGTAATTCCAGAACTTGAGGGGCAGAGGCAGGAGAATCATTGCAAGTTCTAGACAAGTCTGATCTCCATAGCAAGTTCCTAGACAGAGCTACATAATGAGACCTGTTTTACAACATCACCTCCTTCCCAGGTTGGGAGAACAAAAAACAAACAAAAAACCCTCTTCTGTTTTATTGCTGTTAAGAAGGATGACTCATTGCTCCCAAGTCTGAGGACAGAACATAGATAAAGGCTACAAGAATGTTGAGCCCTTTACCTTGGCCCCTGCTCTCTGGGGTATTAAACCCCATGTGCTCAGGAAGAACCTGGAGAGCCAGCTGTCCTTTTTGGCTTTTTCTCCAGTGGAGATTTTTGCACAGACATTCCTTGTACATCCCAGATCATTGCTATCTCCTGGAAGGTACTGTCAAACACTAGGAAAGCCATACTCTGGGACAGGAGGCTGGGAAAAAGACAAGCCGTCATATGTGTGGTGGTTTGAATAGGAATGGTCCCCATAGACTCCTGTGTTTGAATGCTTGGCCAATAGGGAATGGCACTACTATTAGTGGGCATGGCTTTGTTGGAGCAGGTATGGCCTTGTTGCAGGAAGTATGTCACTGTGGGGGAGGCTTTGAAGTCTCGTATATACTCAAGCCATGCCCAGTGTAGTTTACAGTCTTCTGCTGCCTGCAGATCAAGGTGTAGAACTCTCCGCTCCTTCTTTAACACCATGTCTCTCTGCACACTGCCATGTTTCCTGCCTTGACTATAATGAAACTGTAAGTCAGCCCCAAATTAATTGTTTTCCTTTGTAAGAGTTGCCATGGTCATCTTGTCTCTTCATAGCAATTAGAAACACTAAGACACATTGCTTCTTCCTATACTATTTAACAGAGTCCTGAAAAGATAAAAATATCGTAACATGCTAGGTCTTTGCTCACATGGACTAGGACATAGGGTTAAAATAATATGAGAACTCTGCGGCCATGCAGCTCAGCTTTCTTTCTAGCCTTGTACTGGGTCAAACTCTTATTACTTCCAGTTCATAGTTGAGCAAACTGAGGCTTGCACAGCTAAATAACTTACCTGACATCATATGGCAGATAAATAACAGAGTTAGCACTTTGACACAAACTCCACCACCTCCTACCAAACTGGCCTAGGCTACGTGCTGCTTAGCAAAAACATTATCAGGGCCTTTAACATCTAGGGATGAGAAGGACAGATAAGGAGCCCAGAGTGAAAAAATGGCTGTGACACAGTGTTCTAAGTCAGCCCTTTCTGAACTCTGGGCCTTGTGTCCAATCTCCTTATCACTGGAGATCTTTTGACTTCTTTTAGTCCACCCTAGCTTTTTAGGAAGTACTTGATATTGACTTTAATCTGCCTCTCACCTCTTCCTTCTCCTTTGCCTAACCTAACTCTTTGAAAAACCTCTCTGGCAATGTTTTGCCACTGGCCGAAGACTGGAGTTGATTCCTGATTAATTATGCTCTACAAAGACATCTTGGCCATACACATAGCACTGCTTTCTTTGCTTTGGGTTACATGTTGAGGTCCCACAGACCCTGCTACACTCATTGTCTGTTTTCCAGAAACCTTCCTTGGGGTCCATGATATAGTTTTACTTCTTCCTCAGATGATTAATGTATGTGAAAAATGTACACTGACTCTCAAAGCCACAGAAGGTCCAAGTTTGTGCTCATTGTAATGAAAATTGTACACTACTAAAGTTTCAGTTTTAGAGATAAAGGCAGACCACTATAAATTAGAAGCACGGGGACTTGTGTGAGCCAGGGTTAGCCATGGTGCTGGTGAGACGGCTTCTTATCTGTCAAACAGTGCACGGGGCACATGTTCTTTTGTGTAGAAGATGCTTGGAACCCCACTCAGGACCAAAGCAATTGTTCCCAAAGGTTGTGAGTATTGGTGACTCAGCTGAGTCCTTCTCCAGGATGCCTTCAAGTAGTTCTTTCCTGAGATCAACCCACATTTAGAAACTGATCAGTTGGCAGATAAATCAATGTAAAAGTCCAGTCCTCTTGAGTTAGAGCAGACATGAAATTCAGACTTCTGGAAGTGAACAGAAACCTTTGATGCGACTGAATCTGAAATCTCACTTCTGCTCAGGGCTTCCTTCTTACCTCACAGGCAATGATTGGTTTTTCAGCAATTCCCCAATAAACTTCCTGCAAACTGTGTCCAAAAGAAACCCCTGGACAAATAGTTAACTGCAGTGCCAATTAACGTATATCAGACTGGCCTCAGGCTCTCTTAGTATAGAAACTACCTGATGCAGAGTCCAAGATGATGACACCTGTCTTCTCTCAGTTCTTCTCACTGACCCCATATCCCAAACCTCTCCAGCCCAGACATTTCCCTCTCCCCATCCTCTTATTCCAGTGTAACCCAGACATTTCAGCTGTGAGTGTTCTTAGCTCTTGGTCCTCTTTGCTCTCTTGGTCTGTTGCTCCCCTCCCCACTTCTCCACTCCCTTCTTTCTTGGTTCTCCCCCCCCCCCTTGGTCTGGTTCGGTCTGCCAGCCATGTTCAGTGTACTGCCTTCTTTCCCTGCTCTGGACTCTTAGATGCCCCTGGCTGTTTTCTCATCTACAATAAAATCTTCTCCTTAGCCATTCCTTAGAGCAGTCATGCTCTCATTTCATTCAGGAACAAGTCTCCACTCCAGAGTCTATTGTTTGAAAGTCCGTCAGAAAATTATCTCACACAGTTTGAGGGTAGGAGTATTAGACCAACAGTGCTATAAAACACATCATTTGATGACCAGTCTCCTTGTTTTTGTTTTTGGTGTATCCATGGCAAGCAGAGCATTTTTTTTCACACCAGATTAAAACTCTCTTATGTATACAAATATTTCAACACATACTCAATAAAATTCACTCATTCCTTGATGAGCGCCACCAAAAATTTTAAGCAGGTGAGGGACTTGTTTATATTTTTGTAGAAGCTGACAGTTACAATGCCAGATGCATAAACTAACAACATGGCTGCTCCACGATTAAATAAAATATTTTTTTAAATTGTAGATAGGAGGGAGAGAACAGCCAGAGGCATCTGGAAGAATCTAGAACAAAGAAAGAAGGCACACGGCGAGAAGAAGAAGAAGGAGAAGAAGAAGAAGAAGAAGAAGAAGAAGAAGAAGAAGAAGAAGAAGAAGAAGAAGAAGAAGAAGAAGAAGAAGAAGAAGAAGAAGAGGAGGAGGAGGAGGAGGAGGAGGAGGAGGAGGAGGAAGAAGAAGAAGAAGAAGAAGAAGAAGAAGAAGAGGAAGAGGAAGAGGAAGAGGAAGGAGAAGGAGAAGAAGAAGAGAGGAAGAGGAGGAAGAGGAGGAAGAGGAGGAAGAGGAGGAGGGAGACAGAGGGAGACAGAGGGAAGAGGACCAAAAGAGGAGCAAAAGAGATAGGACAGTTGAAATAGCAGGGTTATAAGGAAAAGTGAGTAGCTGGGGAGGTGGGAGGGCTACAGAGCTTCTGAGCTGGAGAAGTTTACAGTGGGTGGAGGAGGTGAGAAGAACTGGGTATTTGTGATACTGCAGGAACCTGGAGGCCAGTGTGGGCTTTGCTATACTAATAGGCACCACAGGTAACCATTCATCCCTTCTACCAATGACCAGGGGACAGGATCCTTTGTTAAAGGGGACCAGGCTTCACAAGTTTCTGCGGAATGTTGGCTTTTGTTTAACCACCAGAACTTGGGGGAGTGGGATTTCCTTTAGACCTGACTTTGCTTTAGAAAAATTATTTTGGCACAGTGGTAAGAAGGTTTACATAAAACTAAAATCTGGGGGGGGGAGGGATAATGTTTTCCCATGATCTATACTGGAAGAATTAATGACCTAACTCAAAAAGTGCCCACTGGATGGGAGAAGCTGTCCACAGAGAGTTACTTAGTGTATAGACTCGGCAGGTATGCACAAGGGAGCACAGTAAAGAAACTGCAGACACAACCACTTAGCCATGGTATGGTTGAGGGGAAAGCTATCATGGTATGTAAGAGGGATAGAATGCCCAGAGGCAGACAGAAGAGACCAAAGCAGAGAGAGAGAGAGAGAGAGAGAGAGAGAGAGAGAGAGAGAGAGAGAGAGAGCGCAGACTGGCCATTGCGAAGGCTAGCTACAAGAGAGGGAAGAGGACAAGATGGATAATAGAGGGAGCATACAGAGTAGAGAGCATCACGAAAGAAGCAGGAGCAGAGCGTACAGCAGAGAGCGCGAGGAGAGCAAAGTTAGAAGAAGAATGAGTAGCTGGAGGAAGGGAAAGGTCAGAACACTCGTGTGGGGGCTTTGACATGTATAACACATACGTGTGAGTAAGGAATGGGGGAGGCTGGAAGCCAGCATGGACCTTGATAGATGCTAACAGTATATGTTCATTAAAGAACCATACTTCAAAATGCTTGTGAGTAGGGACTGGGGGAGCCTGGAAGCTAGCATGGACCCAGATATTCTGATAGATGCTAACAGTCTATGTTAATTAAAGAATCCTACTTCTGGCTTTTGTCAGAAGTAAGGGAAATGACTCTTTTTGGGCTGATGGGAACCAGCTTTGAAAGTTCCTGAGGGATGGTGGCTTTTTATCTAACCGTCAGAAACCCTCCTACTACAGGGTGAGCTCGTGACTAGACATTTGAACCGCCTCTTGGAGTTTGTGGAATTGGAGATTCCTTTGGACCGGACAGCGGGATTTGATGTCTATTTAATGTTGGATGTGAGGGACAATAACCTAAACACTATGGCCTTTAGCTGTGAGGTTTAGTCTCCTACGAAAGTAAATACAGAAGTAGAGAATACTCTGGGGCATCATTGGGAGCAAGGAGTATAAGGGTAGTTGTCAGTTTGAGATACGGTTAGTTGAAACATTTACAGTTCGTCTAGATGGAAGTGTCAAGGAAATATTTTAGTATATAGACTGACTTTAAGAGGAGACTAATCTAGAAGCAAAACTCAAAATTAAAACAATCTTAGAATTCACCTTTTTTAGTTCTCTTACCTCACTCTGAAAAAAGCTAGACTTAGAGGCTAACACCTTTAAGGGACTTACCATGAAGTAAGATTTTGCAAAGACATGACCAGAAACCAGATCTCTTGGGTTGAAGCCAGTGCAACCAACTCTTGGTTAAGTTCCTTTTTTTTTTTTCTCTCTCTCTCTCTCTCTCTCTCCTTTTTTTTTAAATTTATCTTTATGCTTCCCTCATGTGACATATGCTGCTAAATGTGTTTGTTGAATGTACTAATTCTACCTATTCTTGGGGGTAAGGCCGGTCCCTTCTATAAACATCATCACTGAAATTATAAGTAAGAAGCATCCTGGAAGTCATCAGACCCAGGGAAATCCAATTTAGCCACCAAAATTTGCATTTTACCTCTCTCCACTTCCTCTAAGAGCAAAACCTGTTGTTCAGGTCACAAGCATGGGAAGGTTTTGAGCTAACTCCTCTGATAAAATTGGGAAGATGGATCAAGATAAAAATATTAACAGGGATGATTGGGTTACAGGAATCATGCAATCAGTTATCTTATTTCACCCTTGGGGGGACTTGAGCCAAGAGCTCTTATACTGAGTTAGACACTTTAAGGTCCTGAATCAGGAAGAAAGAGAGCAGCATCTGGAACAGAAGAAGATAACATTCTAGTTAAGCCCTTAATGTATGCTTGACCTTATGTTCCATGACTTAGTGCAATTTTCTCCCTTATTGTCCACATGGAAGATCATCTACATGGTTTTCACACAAGGAAAGCTTATTTTTCCTAGAGTTCTACAATCAGTAATTGGTCGTTTTGGAACATAAAACCAAAATTGTCTGACTCCAGAGCTTATGCCTTATCTTCTGTGCCATGGAGTCTATAGTATGCAACTCTAGAAGTTTCTGGTACCATTCCAAGCATTAGGTATAAACCCAGAGATCGAAGCATGGTTCTAGTGCTTTCTCTAGAAGTCAATGAACCTGTCTTGTCATTCTATCAAGGCCTATAGGATTTAAGAGAATCCAGGAGATTCTTTTGATACAGGGGATGCCCAGTGTTATGCCAGTAAAAGCAGGAATTATCCTTGATGTACAGTGTCAGTTCTGCTGGTAACTGGTCAAATGGCCTCGGGAAAGCCACTTCTCTGTCACGGTTTTCCAAGATTGAAGAAAATATAGAGAAATGTAAATTTTGTGGGCCTCCCTGTTGATTCCCAAGCTATCTCTGCAATACTCATCTTTGTCACAATGTAGCTAGAAAGAGTTGGTGTGTGAGGGGAAACAGTGTATTCTAAGAAATGTATCTCCACTTTGGAGAACAATTGCTTTGAGTCCTAACAAATGAGTAAGAACTTATTGGATCAGTGAGGAGAAGGAGGGGATTCCAGAGACTGCAGAAGCTTGAACAAAGGCACAGGGTATTTCTGAGGAGTTGCAAATACAGAAAAGTTGCAGCATTTGGTGAAGGGGAAGGCTTAAGCTAGAAACGAGAAAGGAGAAATCCACAGAAACCAAGTCATGCAAGATGCTGTCGGAAGCTTAGGCTCTCTAAGGAGCTCATCTCTTAAGGTTTCAAGCGTAACGGTGTGGTCTACAAACTTCTCCTTTAGAAAGGTCCTTCTGCTCTGTGTCCCTGCTCTTGGTCAGAGATGGCAAGGCTGAGACAGGAGCTCTTAAAGTCCTGCCCTTTAGAAGAGAAAGAGATTGGCAGAACTGCAAGGTCACCAGTTTATAGCTCTTCTCTGTTTACTAATGACGGGGTTAAACTTGACTGTCATCTTGATGGGAATCCGGAATCAACCAACCCTATGAGCCAATATCTGGGGCATTTTCAGGAATCAAAAACTGAAAGAAAAAGTGTAAAAAAAAAAAAAAGTCTGAGCTTACATCCAGATTTGAAAACCCACCAAGTCCTGAGTTCAAAATCCCAATCCCTGATCTTGAAATCCCACCAACTCCCGGGCTCACCCTAAGCTCAGGACCTGAAACTCCATCAATCATGGAAATCACTATCTTGGAAAACTCTGCCCCCAAGAAACCCCATGTAAAGCCTCCGGCTTAGTTCCCTGCTGCTTCTCAAAGGAGCAGAGGAAGCCAACCTCTGTGTCTTTCTCAATAAATCTCTTACATGAGGTTTGTTGTGCAATGGCACTTGGTAGAGTTCCGTGGCTCCTGACTACTAGGATACCTTCCCCTCAGAGCTGCAACGCTTATGAAAAGACCCTTCCCTTGCCTGGGTAAAACCTTCTAGTGGGTGGTTCAAATGTTTAAAAGTTCAATTTAAAAAAAATCCCAGTACATGCTGACTGGCCTGGCATTGCTTTTGGCTTGAATCTATTCTCCTAGTTGTTTTCACTGCCCTCCACCAATACCTGACTCCAGCTTCTTCAGCCTTCCAATACAGACAGCAAATGAGGACAATCCAGGACTTCAGGAAGAGGTTGGGACTGCTAAGGTGTCCAGCCTCATGGGCTGAACAGCTGCTGGTTCTCAGCCTCTCCAGCGTGCAGACAGCCATTGCTGAACAACCTGATTCCAACCCTTAAGCCATTCTAAGGTAAGTATACATTCCAGACAACCCTGCTAGCTTACTACTCTGGGATGCTTTGTTTTCTTTTCCTCTCCTCTTTCCTCTCTGTGTTCCGGCCTCCAACTTCCTTTCCCTGCAGAGGAAGAATCTCCCCATGTTATCCAGGTGGCACCTTCCTGTGCCCCTTGAACAGCTGAGACCACAGACTCGTGCCTCCCTATCTGGACTTTCCTTGACTAAATCCACAAAAAACAAATCTGTCCTCTTCTAGTTGATAATTTAATGAGTGTTCAGTTGAAAATGACTATTTGTTCTGAGAGCCCAAGAGTCTATAAAAGGAAGATCATATACAGGTAAAGAGGAGGACACCATTGCGTGTGAATAAGGCCTCAGTATTTTAAAGGCTCCTCAGTGAGGAATAATCAAGGCAGATCATTCAGGGATTCATCTTTCTAAGTCTTCATTTAAAAATGGTACACGTTAAGAATATTAAGAAAATCATACAGAGGGAACCCTTATAGAAAGACCCAGTAGCACAGACATGTGTAATCCCAGCGCTTAGGAAGTAGAGACAAAAGGACCAGAAAGTCAAGTTCTCACTCAGCTACAATAAATTTAAAGCGAGCTGGAGCTACATGGGGCTTTGTTTCAATACCCAATTCTAAACAACAACAACAACAGCAGCAACAGCAGCAGCAACAACAACAACAGCAACAACAACAACAACAACAACAACAACGGTCCACCTTTATAATCTGTACGTAGTTATTTGGCTATGACGGAATAGCTGTTCTTTAATGCTTTGCTCCATTTTAATTCTCTCTTTCTCACTCTTCTTCTTTCCTCTCCCTCTCCCCTCTCTCTGTGTGTATGTATTATATAGTATACATAACTGTGAATATGTATTTATACTATATAGGCACATATAAGCATATATGTGCATATATATATATATATACATATATATATTTGTTACCTTTCCCTTTACTACAATGCAAGTTCAAGAAAGAAGGACTTACTTGGGCTTATAGTCTAGATGTACAGGCCACCGTACTGGGTGGCTCAGCTGTGGATGCTGTAGACGAAGGTGCTGGTTATATCGCATCTACAGTCCAGAAGCAGAGAGAGCTGCTTTAGACCAGGATCCCAGTCTGTGGGATGAAGATGCCCACCTTCAGGAGGGGTCTTCCTTCTCCAGTCAAGCTTTTCTAGTAAGTCCCTCACAGACACACCCAGAGGTTTTGTGTCCTAGGCAGCTCTAAATCCCATCAGGTTGACAATCAAGATCGATCATCATAAAATATGTATAGTTTTCCTAAACCATTGATGTTTATGTATATCATGGTCCTTTACCCACAGTTAGGATAGTCTCTCAGTTGACAGGAGGAAAATAGGCTGTTTCAGGTTGCTCATGGTGTGGGTTTTAGTTCTGTAATAATCTACAGGTCACCTCCAGACACTGGGTGCATCTACCCCTGCCCCAGTGGCACCAGCACATTCAGTCCACCTCGCTTTCTTCTTTGGCAACTGTTGACCCCCACGCTCCAGAAACCAATTTCATAAGATTTTGCTCCTGTAAAGCTCTCTGGGCTCATCCTCTGCCCTGTTCTGCAGCTTCACCTGCTGCACGTACGTGTCGGAAAGAAATTGAGTGCATTCAAGCAAGCGTGCTCAGCCGTCAAGGGGCGTGAGGGGAACACTTACCAACTTACTTGCTCTTCTTCAGAAAAGGGTCACAATACAATTCCCTTTTATTGATCAGAGGTTATCAATCAATGTTAGTCTGCGAGTTATTACAGAAGTATGAACAACGTACTTTTCAGCTCAAGATGTTAAGTTTTTCGAAAACACTAAGAGATCACAGACTTCTGCTTAAATCGTTATTAGCTGAACTTCTCTTCTTACGCTTCAGCTGCCCTCAGTTCCTGTGGCCGGATCTGGAACAGAGGCCGAGCTCTGAGGGGATGAGGGCTCTTGAAGGCAGGTTATATTTACTTCATTTCTGTGGAATTTGTTGCCGTGTGAGGGACTGCCTCACTCCCTCTGCAAGCAGCAATACTCACGGTTTTCAGAAACCAGAGCAAGTGGTTAATCATTTCATAGCAGCTCTACAGTCCTGGGGGGGGGGTGCAAGGAGTCCCAGTTGCTGGGATCCTGTGCTTTAGGACCTTAGAATGGGTGCCTGGCACAAAATGGAGTTTTCCTTAGCTGTCAATAAAGAATGACAATAATGGCGAGGCTGACTTACGAGTTTACCTCTGACGTCTGTTTTTAGCTAAGAAGAAACATCTTGAATGCACAATTTTGGGCTCAATCTTGGTATTAGTCTCACAACTCTAATAAGGAAAAAGATTGCAGTTTTGAGGCAAGATTGGTTACAGGTTTGGTACCCAGGGTGGGGTATGGCTTGAGGAGTACCACCTCTTGGGAATAAGGACGTTTCAGTTGTCACTTGAGAGTGCTCCAACTGGCTTTTTGTTCCTGGTATTCACTGTACGTCGTCGTTGTCGTCGCCAGGAAGGGTACTTCCCTGTGAAGACCCCACAGGGAACTTGCACCTAGGAAGTTGAGAGACGCCTCTCTTTTAAGGGATCTTCTCCACAGCCAACATAGATTCCTTCTGGAAAATAGAGAGAAATCACTGCTGTAAACGCGGAGTTCCTGCAAGTGTCCTGAAAGCCAGTGGTTCTGCGAGGACCTGTCTTATCATTTCCTCTCTTGTACTCTTGACAGAAGGTTCTCAGTGCCAGCCAGGGCTCTTTGTCTTGATTCCTTTCTGATTTAAGGTGTGCAGACGAGGAGTATCTGAAAGTGGGTATCTGAGGTTAAAAGCCCTTAATAGGTACTCAGACAATAATTCCTGTGCATTTCATATCACTGGTGGCCTCACTGATGTACCAGGCCACATCGGACCTTACAGGCTAAAACAGGAAAGCTTCAGAAAGGCCAATAGGGACCTTATTCATACAAACTGACCTTTGTTTTCTCATAGAAGGTTTATCTCTGATTAGAAAATTTGGATCTATAGACTTTATCCAAATAAGGCTCCAGATTGTGACTTTCTGACATTTTAGTTGGTTGTTTTAAAAAATTTATGGATGGATGGATGGATGGATGGATGGATGGATGGATGGATGATGATGGAATGGATGGATGGATGGATAAATGATGAATGGAATGGGATGGGTGGATGGATGGATGGATGGATGGATAGATGGATAAATGATGGATGGAATGGGTGGGTGGATGGATGGATGGATGATGGAATGGGATGGATGATGGCTGGGATGGATGGGTGGATGATGGATGGATGGATGGATGGATGGATGATGGAATGGGATGGATGATAGATGGGATGAATGGATGGATGGATGGATGGATGGATGGAGGGATGGATGATGGAATGAGATGGATGATGGATGGGATGGATGGATGGATGGATGAATGTGGATGGGATGGATGGATGGATGGATGGATGGATGGATGGAAATGATGGATGGGATGGATGGATGGATGATGGATGGGATGGATGGATGGATGGATGGATGGATGGATGGATGGATAAATGATGGATGGAATGGGATGGATGATGGATGAGATGGATGGATGGATGGATGGATGGATGGATGGATGGATGGATGGATGGATGGATTTGGGTGTGCACTAGCCCTGGTGTACAGGGTAGTCAGAACACAACTTCTGGAAGTCAGTTTTCACCTCTTGCCATGTGTTCCTGTGTCCCGGGGATCAAATGCAGGTCATTAGATTTGATACCAAGCACCTTTTAACCCTTCGGCCCTAAGTTAACATTTTAAAACTTGTAAAAGAAATACTCGTTTTTAAGGGCAGCTCCTTCTCTACCGATTACTTCAAAATAGGGAGAGACATTAATCTAAAGACTGCAGGGCCACTGCCAACCTTTTACCTTTTCACAGGGCTGTTCCTTAAGTCATTCTCAATGTCTGGGTCTTTAAAATGCAAATTTTCCAAGTGTCATATCTTCAGAAGTGTGATTTAAGATCAAAGATGACTTCACAACACTATGGATAGTGATCAGATCATTAGTTGAAGCTGAAAAAAACTGACAAATGATAAACCTAAATGAAAGCTATAAAATCTTGGGGTTTTGTTTATTCTGGGGTGGGATCTGACTGTGTATACTTGTGTGTTATAAATTATGTCTATATGAGTTCATGTTTGTGTGTTGTTTGATGCTACAAGGTTGGCTTATAGATAAATATTCATGCATATTAAAACTGTTAAATCATCCAAAATGCTTTTTAGTTCATATGACTTAGGTAAAGCTGTGACAGATAAGTTAATTTAATTTGTGGGCCAGCCAAATGTCTCCAGGACCACTAACATATGTATTTAACCCATGTTTACATTTATATCTGTGAAATATTTAAGATACAAGACCTATCACTTTCTATGTTCTAAATGCAACTTTCCGAGCTGTCGCTAAAGCATAAGATTGCTAACAACTATTTCATTTTATTAAGAACATGGGTAATTTTATCTAAATTCAGGAATTTTATAAAGTTCTTTCAAGTTTTAACTTATAAAAGAAGAAAGGTAGAGAGGGGCTCTAAGTAGAAGGACGATATTTAAAAGTTGCATGTGAGAAAACAAGTTTTTGAGAAAGAATTCTGAATAGGAAAGGTAATACTCTGAGGGGTAAGAAAAGAATCCACATGCTAAAATAAGGTGGGTGTTTTTTTTTCTTACTTTAAAATTTTTTTACATGGGTACTATACTGGCATCATTTCTACCTCTAACCCCCTCCCAACCCCCACCCTGTGGTGAATGAAAAAAACAAAGAAAATAAAAAATAAAAAAGGAAACAAACATCCAAAAACAAAAAAAGCATGACTGCTCCAGCTATGGTGAAGAAGAAGGTTTATTGCAGACATGTGGGAGAGCACAGCCAGAGGCAGGAACATCTGGGAGGTGATCCAAAGTGGAGGTGATCAGACTGAGCTGGGCCATGTGAGAAGAGGAGTGAGGGGTGAAGAGAAGGGAGAGGGGAGAGAGTGGGTAACTGAAGTGGTTGGATTATATTTGCAAAAGCAGCCCAGCCCTCTGGGCTGGAAAGTTCAGGGTAGGGGGCTGGATGTGCCAGTCAGGAGGCTCTGTAACAGGTAGGGACTGAGGGATGCTGGGAGAACCTGATGGCAAGGTGTGCTTTGGTGTATTAAATAAGTACCTCAGCCACGTGTCCCAACCATTTGTTAAATCCTAACACCTAGTTTCCTCCAATCTGTCTCAGATACTCATAAATCATCTTCTTTAATCATTGTTGTTCCATATGTGTGTGTATAACATGTATATTTGTAAACACAACATGTATGAATAAATACAGCCTGCTGAGTCCATTCAAGATTGATCACAGGGGCTTCACAGTGACGTCAAAGCCAGCTTGGGATAAATAGTGAAACCTTGTGTCAAGAATAAAATTTAAAACATAAACATGTTATATGTTTTAACTTTTTCTTTTATATTGTGATAGTTTGAATAGGAGAGGCCCCCAGAGAGGAATGTGTTTGAACACTTATAAAATAGGGAGAGGGACTATTAGGAGGTGTGGTCTTGTTGGAGGACCTGTGTCACCGTAGAGGTGGAGTCTGAGGTTTCATATAATCGTAAGCCACGCCTGGTGAGACAGTCTCCTTCTGCTGCCTGCAGGTCAAGATGTAGATCTCTCAGATCTTTCTCCAGTATCATGTCTGCCTACATGCCGCCATGTTTCCCATAATGACAATGGACCAAAACCTTTGTATTGTTAGCCAGTCCTGATTAAATATTTTCCTTTACAAGAGTTGCCGTGGACATGGTGTCTCTTCACAGCAGTAGAAAACCTAAGACCAATCATTTGGGGTTATTACATTTTATAATATATACATAGACATCTGCAATTAGAAATCCCTGCACCTAAGGGCTTAATGTCCTGTAGACCTGAGCTCTGTATGTTACATAGAAATCTGTTGAATTAGAGGTGTATAGGGTTAAGGCATGCAAAGCGAATAGCATTGCCTTTTATTCAACACACATTGTTTCTACACCTCAACGTCTACATGTATATGTAATATATGTAATATATACCTTCCTACCCTCCTTCTCCTTCATGCCAGGAACACTGTGTGACTAGCCAGCTCACCCTCTTACCATTACAGCTTGAGTTGTGTTCCTGTCCCTCACTTCCTCACCATGAACCTCTCCCCACTTAAGTTGGGTTTGCCCGGTGCTTTGGCACAGCGAAAGGACAAACACTTAGTAGCGAGGTCACCCTGTATCAGTATAATTGGCTCAGGACCCCCAGACCAAGTTCTCAGCACAAAGAAGATTCATTCATCCGAAAGGGACAGAGGGCAGGGAATAAAAGACAAAGACAGGAGATAGAGGATGAGGGAGAAAGGGAAGGGAACATGGGGAAGGGAAGGGAACAAGGGAGAGGGGAAAGGAGTATTTGTTCTGAAGGACAAAGAACTGCCTCTGACAGAGAAGAGACAGACATGGCCCCTAGGCAAATGGTGGTTTATAAAGGAAAAACTCGTGTTAGGGTGAGGTGTGTAATTTTAATCGTCTATGTCCGTTCCATGAGTCAAAGGGGGCTTTTGATTGCCGGACTTCAATACTTTGAGAGCCGAACCTCAGTGGTCAGCCTCAGGAGGAGGAAGTGGCCAAATAAGGGAATGCACCTTGGTAGCTAGCTTTAGGAATGTAACCTAATGTTTTTAGCAAGGCGGAGGGAGTGGGGAGAAGGGCAAGGCCGGCCAGAGCTGAGATGGAGTGGCCTGATGTTCCTTCACACCCACTGCATCCTTCCCCCTCCTTTCCCTTGAAGATCCCTTCTCATAACCTGCTCTGGCCTGCCTATCATCTTTCATTTTTCAGTCTCTGGTTTCAAGGAGAAGCTCTCTCTGACTTTACAGTCAGAGTCTATCCTTGTGTCCCTGTCCTTGGTCCTCAATAGCTTTTCTGTCCAGCAGTACATGCAGCTCTTGTCATAAGGGAAGTTAAAGCTCCTCGTGGCGAGCTTCCTCAGCAAGAATGAAATCTTGCATGAGGAGAAGAGCTATCTTTCTCTGTGTTAAATGTAGTAGGCAACTCGACTCATAGCAGATGCTCAGGAAACACAACTGACCACATTTTCGAACAACAGAATTCTTGAATTTGGTTGGGTGGGAGTTAGCATCCGGGAGCTTTTTGTTCTCTAAGCACGTGAGGACCCTGTCACATCTGTGGTCATTACTTAAGGACGTTTGGGGCAAATCCCTCAGTTTCAGTTCTATCACTTTCAGTAACTTAACAGTTCAGTGTAAAACTCCCCTGCGCCTCTTCCTGTCAATTGTTTAAGCTTGCCTCGTGGCCTAAACTCTGTAATAGGAAAGAGGGTGTGATCTGATCTCCCCTCTCCTTTACCGCATCTCCTTGAAGCTTCTCAAATGAGATAGGGCAAAAGGTGAGGACCAGACCGTTTTTTTTTTAGTTATCTGGCGGTGGATGGGTGCCTCAATCTCTCTTTGTGGTCTCCAAGGCTTTGAATTTTTGTAAGCTTGCTACAAGGGAGCCAACAGAGGGCAGCACTACAGCGCTTATCTGAGCTGGGTGAGGGACTGCAGTTCTGTGGTGCTTCTTGGCAAGTACTGTTGTAGCCTCTTTGAACATAGGCCAGCTACCGGAGTTCACTGAAGGTTAAGCCTGTTGAGTGGCTCACGTTTTGTTTGATAGTATTGAGAACAGCAGCCAGAGCTTTGCGTCCGCCACTGAGCCATCCCTCCAGCCTCGTCTACTAAGTATTTTGTTTGGTTTTCCCATTACCTTGGAGTTTATGTAAACTAAGAAAGGGCCACACTGTTTTCATGCCATGTGTTCTTGGTTTGTTGTTGTTGTTGTTGTTGTTTTTTTAAATAACAATTGTGACAAACAAAAGAAAGAATTAAAGAAAACTACACTTGGGGTCTGGAGAGATGGCTCAACAGTTAAGAGCAGTTGCTGCTCTTGCAAAACACCCAGGTTTTATTTCCCAGAATTCACATGGTGGTTCACAACCATATGTAATTTATGACTCCAGTTCTAGAAGCTTTGACAACCTCTTCTGGCCTCTGAGGGCACCAGACAGGTACATGTTGCACATGAAATACACATGCAGGTGAAAATTCATACACACAAAAAGATTAGAAAACCATTTAAATGTTGTACTTGTGATCCACACAGAAAACCGATACTTTGGGTTGTGTGTATTTAAAGAAATGCCTGACTTTTCAAAATACTATACGAGTCATACATAGAGCCTTTACATGGCTCCAGGGATGCAATTTAGAGAAGGAAAGGAAAGGAAAGGGAAGGAAAGGGAAGGGAAGGGAAGGGGAGGGGAGAGGAAACCCACACTGGAACAACTCAATTCTTTAAAAATCACTGAGGAAGAAAAGCAACATTGAACTTCCATATTGACTCTATACAGCTTCCATGAAATATCAATCCAAGTATAAATCTTGACTTAAATCCAAGAGCAAAGGTAAAACCCTCCTTTATTTTTGGAAATAGCTTCATGGTAAACTCAGACAACTCTCCCCCAGGATTCTACCTGGGACTGGCCTCTCGGATATTTTATTTAAAAGAGGGCAGATCCTGTACCTTTTTTCTTTTTAAAGAATTATGTATGTATGTATGTATGTATGTATGTATGTGAGTACACTGTAGCTGCCTTCAGACACACCTGAAGAGGGCATCAGATCCCATCACAGATGGTTGTGAGCCACCATGTGGTTGCTGGGATTTGAACTCAGGACCTCTGGAAGAGCAGTTAGTGCTCTTAACCACTGAGCCATCTCTCCAGCCCAGTTCTGCACTTGGATATGGTGTTATCAGTGTTAGCATTTCTTGACATTTCAGGACGATTCATGTTCTTCCCAGCAATGTAGCATGGGATGGAGTCCCTGCTCAGCAGGCCTGAGATTGCTCCAGTAGATTTGTTTGTACGACGATCTCATTTATGTCGGTCTCCAGCGCCGATCTCCCATCACTCTTTCTGCAAGATTACTGTGAACCTTGTCTACATGGGGCACTCAAATCCAGTTCATAGCCATTTTCAAACACTTACCTGATGTACGTACTAACTCTTGAATCAGATCTGAAATACCATTCTTTTTCTGAGGAATCCACACAGAACACAGACACAGGATTGCATAAGGTCTACAAGTCAGTTTGTCATCAGATCTTCTAATGAATAATCGACCCTCCTTGTAGGAAATCACCAACATTTCCATTTCCCTTGGACACCAAATAGAAGGCCTCCACATTTAGGGCCAGAAGAACTGGAAAGCTTTGGCTTCCTGTGGTTGTTAAAGATAGGGGGTGACTCTGATTATAGATGGGCCAGGCTGACCTGGTGGGCACTGCATCTAGGGTAGGCATGGGATGCAGGGTGAGGGCAGGCCCCCTCGAGCCTCACTTCTAGACCTTACTGGTGCTGTTTCCCAAGCCAACCCCTCCTGGGAGGTTTTGATCACACAGACACAAGAGACTGGAAACATGAGATCGAGGCTTGGTCTTTGCCCTGAGACTTCTAAAGAAGGGAGTTGTCCTAACACAAGTTAGTTAGTTTCGTCTCACTCTGATCCAAAGCAACGTAGGGAAGGAAAGGGCTTATTTCATCCTTCAGGTCTCAGTCCATCATTGAGAACAGGATGGAAACTCAAGGCAGGAAACTGGAGACAGAAACCAAGGGGAACGCCATTTGCTGGCTAACGTATTGGCTCTCCCTCCAGGTCATGCTCAGCTAGCTCCTCTTACAGCCGAGGAACTCCCAGCCTGAGGAACTGTACTGTCACAGTGGGCTGGGCCCTCCCAGATCAACTGTCAAGAAGGACAATCACAAACAAGACCACAGGCCATCCTGACAAAGACAGTTCCTCAACTGAGACTCTTCTCCAGGTGAGATTCTTGGCTGTGTCAGTTTGACAGTTGCTAATGAGGGTAATATCCCTGTGTCCATGAGGTGCATCCTGCAGCGTTAGTAATGTACGAGAGCCTATAAGCATGTTACACATGGCCTCATGCTCAGAGGAATGCTGCACTTGAGCTAATGATCGATTGTCACGTCTGTAAATTCCCAATCATTTCAACATGTGCGTGCATGCATGTGTGTGTGTGTGCGTGTGTGTGTGTGTGTGTGTGTGAACACAAATTCATTAGGATAGTGGAGCACACATTTGAGAGGAAGACATACATGAAAGATGTTGTCTCACTCACATTTTACAGTATTCATCCCCTGAGCACAGCATTCTAGTGGTCCCACAGTATCAGGGAGTAGATTTACACTCAACCCCATTCCAGAAACTATTTTATTGATTATTAAGTATAATGTGCAGTGGGTTTTCTGGGGTGGGAATTTGAGGGGTGTTTTGTTTTGGCTAGCATTTACAATTTTATTATAAAACACAAATGCAAACATAAACTACAAAATATGAATTGGGTAATTTAAATGTCATGTATAAACTAAATGTCTTTCTATTTACATTTAAAACCAGCACTATGATATACAAAGTAAAATTTATGATAGTGATTTTAAAATTTAGAGTTTTGTTGACAACAATATCAAGTAGGGGACATAAAAATAACTCAGGCACGAACTGCTGAAGAAAAGGAAACATTTTGTAATTTAGACTTTAAATGGTACGTTTTCCCTGCATTTTAAACAAGGGGCTCACGTTTTTATTTTGTATCGAGGAGCAGAAATCCTGTATGGGATGATGAGAGCAGGGCCTCGAGGGTAGGCAAGGGCTGATGCCTGTGACCTGGGCCACCGAAGGTGTGGATCTGCCTCAGACTTCCAAGACGTCAGAATGGGCAGAGATGTAGCTCTTGGAGAGGTCTGCCTGCGTCACCACCTGAGGGGTGCGCTCATCTGTGACATAAAAAGGCATTTCTCTTCTCGTTACCATTTTCCAAAGCGCGCCTTTTCACTCCATTCCTCCTCTCTCACCAGGAAAACTGCGGGTGAGAAAAGGGTGCTACATCCCGACAGGAGGCTGAGATGGCCTAATTGAAGGAGGCCGTCTGCTGCCTGAAGGAGGTTGGGGTAGTCCAAGTGAAGGAGGCCCTCTGCTGAGATCTGAGGTTGGAAAGGGACCGTAGGCTGGGCTGAGGGAGAGAGAGCAGCGGTCTATAGGCCAGACAAAGTCCAAACTCTCTTGCTTGCATTTGCAGTGCAGATGAGGTAGCTGCTTTCCAACTAAGCTGTTCCCTGCATTACGTCATCGTGTTTCCCAGACTGCCACATCAACGCCACACTTTCTGTTAACTAGAAGCAATCATGTGACTTTAGCTGATACAAAGAGAAAAGACATTTTTTTTTCTGATGACTAAATGAGAAATAACATAGTTTGGTGAATAGCATAGATTTTGACAATCGGGTATGTGGAGAAGGGAAATGAAGGATCCCAGGGTTAGTACAGACCACACACACACACACACACACACACACACACACACACACACACACACACTGTAGTACAAAGGAGATTTATTACCCTGGAGGAGGAATAAGGGTAGATCAGAGGTTATTGTGTTGTGTGCTCTTTCTTGTGGCGAATTAAGTTTAAGAGGGTGTGTGGTGGCTGGGACACTAAGTCGCTACAGAGTTGGGATGTGTGTTTCTGTCATGGAAACCTGCCTTGGGAACTGGATGGGTAGAGAGATTGTTACTAGGCTCAGAGAGAGGCCATTGGCAGTATGATATGGGATGGAGCAGAGTGGGTGAGACGCTTTGCTGACTGAGATGAAGATGTCTACCAGATATCTTGGGGCACTGCAGTGACGGATCCTAGCAGGGTAAAAGAAAGCTACTAATATAATTTTACAGGGAGTTGTGGATTTAGCTCAGTGGTAGAGCGCTTGCCTAGCAAGCACAAGGCCCTGGGTTCGGTCCTCAGCTCCGGAAAAAAAGAAAAAAAAAAAGAAAGAAATATAATTTTACAGCAAGTTGGTAAGTCCTGATTGGACAGGTCAGTCAGTGTAGCCAAATAATGAATTTTGATTGCTGGACCTTGGTGTTTTGATAGTTGGATCTTGGCGATCAGTCTCAGGAATGAGTCAGTGGGCAAATAATGGAAAAGTCCTTGGGGGCAAGCTTTAGGTCTACAGAAAATTTCCTGTGAGACAATGCACAGCCATTATCTTATCCTAAAATCCACAAAGGAAACAGAAACCAAGAAACAAGTCACCCCCCAAAAACAAAAACAAAACCCAGAAATCAGCGCCTAGATCTATAATCATCTCAATCCCAGGTATCCAGATACCTGCATGAAAATACAATAAATAAATAACCTCCAGGACAATGTGTCTCCACCAGATTCCAGCAGCCTCACCACAGCAGGCCCTGAGTATTCTAAGACAGCTGAGGCACACGGGAAAGATGGCAGAGATCCTCAAAGAGGAAAGGGGTAAATTCCTCAAAGAAACCAAAGAAGACACGAACAGGAGAAGGACACGAATAAAACTATTCAAGACCCCCAAACAGAAATAGAATCAACCGAGAAAACCCAAACTGAGGTAATTCTAGAAATGAGTAATTTAGCAATTTGGACAGAAACTACTGAGGCAGGCTTAACCAACAGATGACAAGAAATGGAAGAGAACATCGCAGATATTGAAGATATGACAAGAAATGGATATGTCAAAGAAAACGTTAAATCTAAATACTCCTGACACAAAACTGTAGGCATAATTTTTTGCAGCCTACTTTTAATAAGGACCCAACCCTTAATAAGGGCTCTAGCCTACCACTCAGTAGAGTTAGCGTAAGAGGAAAGTTATTAGGATAGGGTGGAAGCTGACCTCTTCAGCAATAGTTTTATGGGGATGAGTTCAATCTTTTTTTTAAACAACTTATTTATTAAATGTATGTGAGTATACTGTACTCTGTTGCTCTCTTCAGACTCACCAGAAGAGGGCATCAGATCCCACTATAGATGGCTGTGAGTCACCATTGTGGTTACTAGGAATTGAACTCAGGACCTCTGGAAGAGAAGTCAATGCTCTTAACCACTGAGCCATCTCTCGAGCTCAATCTTCTTTGGCAGCAGTTCTGTCCCATAGCAAACACCGAATACAACTTAGCAGCTGCAGACCAGTCCTCTGGGTGGGCAGACAACACATACGAACTGGCAGCTACAGTCCAGTCCTATCAGCACAAACTAGGAATGGTAGTTCAATCCTAAAGGAGTCATTAGGCTCACCAACCGGCCTGAGGTGAGGCCACAGAAGTGACAAGCTGCCTTGGGAGCTGGTCTTGGGTGAGGTTCTCTCAGTGGCAGCATAGAAAAGATTATCAAGGTGGAGCGAACCAAACCAATGCTCAGTGCTCATCTCCCACTGTCTGTGAGGTCGCATTTATACTCCTTCCCCAAACATCCTGTCTGCTTTAGCAAGACATCCTTTCACCTGTGTGCCCCAGCAAAACATCACTTGACATGCTAAATTTCCAAAGAAACCAGAAGTTCCCACTTCACAAAATATTCAAGAAACCTGGGAGACTATGATCAAATCTAAGAATAATGAGAATAGAGGTAGGAGAAGAAACCCATCCCAAAGGCCCAGAAAATATTTTCAACAAAATCATAGGAAAAATTTTCCTAAAGTACAAAAAGTACAAGAAGTATACAGAACACCAAAAAGATTAGACCAGAAAACCCCCTTCTGTACATAATAACCGAAACACTACACAGCGAACAAAGAAAGGATACTAAAAGTGGCTAAGAAAAGGACCCAGTAACATGTAAAGGCAGAACTACTAGAATTACACCTAACTTTCACAGAGACTGTAAAATCCAGAAGTGGCTACACAGATGTGCTGTAGACCCTGTAGACCACAGATGCTCTCCCTGACTACTATTCAGCAAAACTTTCAATTACCATAGAGAAAATGAGATATTCCACGATAAAGCCAAATTTAAACAATGTTTATCTATGAATCAAGCCCTTCGGAAGGTGCTAGAAGGAAGTCTCCAACATGAGGAGGCTAACTGCAACCATGAAAACACTAGGGCTAATAAACATAATTTCAGACTAGCAAAAAAAAAAAAAAAAGGGAAACACACACACACATACACCACCACCACCACCACCAACAACAACAACAACAACAACAAAGTAATAGGAATCAACAAACACTGTTCACTGATGTCTCAATATCAATGGTCTCAAATCCCCAGTAAAAGACACAGACTAACAGAATGGGGGCAAAACCAGGATTTATCCTTTCTGTATCCAGGAACTACACCTCAACATCGGGGATGGACATCACCTCAAGGTAAAAGGAGGGAAAATATGCCAAGTAAATGGACCTAAGAAGCAAGCTGGTGTAGCCATTTTGATATGTAACAAAATAGACTTCAAATCAAAACTAATCATAAAAGACAAGGAAGGATACTACATTCTCACGAAATGTCCTCCACCAAGAGGACATTTCAATTCTTAGCATCTCTGCCCCAAACACAAGAACACACACATTTTACGTTTGTAAAAGAAACACGACTACAGCAAAAATCACATTCTGACCCTTACACACTAATATTGAGAGACTTTAATACCCCATGTCCATCAATAAATAGGTTATTCAGACAAAAACACAATAGAGAAATGCTAGGGCTAACAGACGTCATAAAACAACTGGACCCAACAGATATTTACAGAACATTTCAACCAAACACAAAAAGAATATACCTTCTTCTCTGCACCCCGTGTAACTTTCTCCAAAATTGGCCATATACTCAGACACAAAGCGAGTCTCAAAAGATACAAGAAAATTAAAATAACTCCCTGCATCCTATCTGATCAGCATGGATTAAAGTTTACAAACTCATGAAAACTGAACAATACTCTCCTGAATGAAAAGCAGACCAAGACAGAAATCAAGGCATACAACCTTTTTAGAATTTAATGGAAATGAATATGCAGCATACCCAAACTTATGAGAAAGAAAGAAAACAGTGCTGAGAGGCAAATTCATAGCACTAGGGGCATACATGAAAAACCAGGAGAGATCTCTTACTAGCAATTTAACAGCACACCTCAAATTTCTAGAACCAAGAGAAATTACACCCAAGAAGAGTATAGATGGCAAGAAATAATCAGAGGCTGACATTAATAAAATAGAAACAAATAGAACAATGTGGGGAATCAATGAAATAAAATATTAGTTTTCTGAGAAAATCAACAAGCTGGACAAACACTTATTCAAATTAACTAGAAGACAGGGAGAGAATATCCAAATTAACAAAATCAGAAATGAAAAGGGAGACATAACCAGACACTGAGGAAATCCAGAGAATCATAAGGACTTATATTAAAACCTATACTCCACCAAATTTGGAACCCTAAAATAAATGGATAATTTTTCCTTATTTTTAATTTTTTCCCTTTTATTGAAAATAGATTCTTTTCTAATATATTCCGTTGTGAGTAGTTTTACCCGGGACCGCGGCATGCTCTGGCCCCGCCCATCTTTCCTTTTGTTCCACCGGCTTAGCTCCGGGATTGGCTGTCACCAGCACCAACCCAGCATCCTTTCCTATCCGCTTTTACTCCTGGAGGGGTCGCGCTACCAGCCCACTCCCGAGACCCTTGAATCCGGGGATAAAAGATACACAAGTCTTGTTACCTTAACTTGCCTACTCGGCACAGTTGCTGGGCACAGATATCTCCTGCCTGGAAATGCGTGCCCTTACCAATTTATTATCTCCATTTCCCCCCACCCCCAACCCCCAAACTTAGTGGCTTGTATCACCGAGCCCCTGTCAACATCCTTGGTCATCTGCCCGTAGTGGAGGTCACAGGCCCTAGCTGCCCCTGAGGCCTTAGATGATTGCTGTGTCCTTCCTCCAAAGGAAGGCAAATAGCCTTTCTCCTTCCTTTGCATTTGCTTTTCCTCCTGGGGCCCGGAAGTCCCACCTGTGCCCTGCAATTGGCCCCCGGCCTTCTTTATTGACAAATCAAGGACTAATTGGAGAACAGGGCATCAGACCCTCCCCTTACAATATCCTGATTATAGTTTCTCCTCCCTCTACTCCCAGTTCCTTCCCACCCACCCTCCTCTCTAAATCTACTTCCTTTCTGTTTTTCATTAAAAAAAAAAGAATAGAAAATAAAATATAAGGTAAAACAAAACCCATCACATCAGGGCTGGACTAGGCAACCCATCAGAAAGAAAAGAGCTCCCAAGAGCAGACACAAGAATCGGAGACCCATGCAAAAAGCTGAAAGTGATAACGGATATGCAGAGGACCTGGTGCAGACCCGGGCAGGCCCTGTGCTTGCTGCTTCGGTCTCTGTGAGTTCACAGGAGCCCTGCTTGGTTGATTCAGAGGGCTTTGTTCTCCTGACATCCTCTATCCCCTCTGGTTCTTCCTGCCTTCCAGGGGGTTCCCCCGAGCTCTGAGGAGAGATTTGACGGAGACATCCCATTTAGTCTCCCCCTCCCCTTCTGCCTTCCCTCCCCCTTCCCCCTCCCCCTTCCCCTCTGACTATGAGTCTGTGTTTCTGTTCCAGTTTGCTGCCAGAGGAAGCTTATCTGATGTTGGTTAAATAAGGAACTGATCTATGAGTATAGCAGAATGTCACTAGGAGTCATCTTATTGTTAAGGACTTCCCTGTCCCCCTGCTCCCCCACAGCTTAAGATAAGTAGTGTTTGGTTTTAATCTAGGTCTCTGGGCCATCGGGTCTCTGTCCCTTGGTCACACAAGCAGGATCAGTCGTGGGTTCTGTCTCATTGTGTGTGCCTTAAGTCAGATCAGACATTGGTTGAATATTCCAAGTTTTGTGCCACCGTTGCCTCAGCCTACCTTGCAGGCAGGACAGATCGTAGGTCCAAAGTGCTGTGACTGGGTTGGTGTTTTACGTTTCTTTTCTCGGTAGACCACAGAGTACCCTCCTGCACCTTAAACACCGGAACGCAGGGTGAAGAGTCCATGTAGATGCCAGCTCAAGTTCTCCATGTTCAATGAGCTGTGTGTGTTGTCCTCCACAATGGGCCCCACTGTCAGACTGTGGAGAGAAACCTGTTGCCTTAGCAACAGCCTGAGTTGTCCGGAGAACTTCCATTGGAACACCTTCGCCAACCGCTCAGTTGAAATCAACCCAGGCCCACCAATCAATCCTGTTTGGTGAGAAGAGTTAGCCAGTTGAGATTTTTGCATTTCCCACCAGAAAAGACCCCACCGGTATCACCCCATATACTTGGAGGCTCCCACTGTACCAGGCTTCCACACCATCCCTCAAATACCCATTAATTCCAGCCAACTCTCTCCCTCAACCTTATATCCTGTCCCACAAGACATCACCTCCATTTCTATCTCGACTGCCCCTAGTCCACCCACAAAATCCATTCCATTTCCCACCCTAAAGAGATCCATACGACCTCGCCTAGACCCCTCCTTAACACGCAGTCACTCTAGGTCTGCAGAGTGCAGCTTGGCTATCACCTGCACGGTGGCCACAAAAATAAATAAATAAATAAATAAATAAATAAATAAATAAATAAATAAACAAACCCACACCATATTTATCGTTCTGAGTTACCTCATCCTTCTCCAGTTCCACCCATTTGCCTGCAAACTTCATGTCACTTTCTTGAACACGTGGCTAACATTCCACTGTACAAATTCACATTTTCCCTGTCCATTCTTCTGCTGAGGGACATCTAGGCTGCCTCCAGGCTCTGGGCATAACAAACAGAGCAGCAATGAGCGTGACTGAGCAAGCATCCCTGTGGTAGGATAGAGCTTCCCTTGGGTGTATGGCCAAGAGCGGCACCGCTTGATCTTGATGTAGATCAATTCCCAACATTCTGAGAAACTGCCCTATTGACTTCCATAGTAGCTGTACAAGATTGAACTCCCACCAGCAATGAATGAGTGTTCCCCATTCCACATCCTTGCCAGCATGCGCTGACATCTGAACTATTAACCTTTGCTATTTGTGAGAGGCGTAAGGTAGAATCTCCAGGCATTTCCCTGACAGGTAAGAGTGTTGAACATTTCTCCACATGCTTCTTAGTTATTTATGTTTCCTCCACTGAGAGTTCACAGTTTAGATGTTGAGCACATCTAGAACCTTCATCCCTACATTCTAGAGCAGTGGTCCTCAACCTTCCTAAAATTGTGATCCTTTAATACAGTTCCCTACGTTTGGTGACTCCCAGCTATAAAATTACTTTTGGTGCTCCTTTATAGCTGTTAATTTGCTACTGTTATGAAGAGTTATGTAAATACATTTCCTGGTGGTCTTAAGTGACCCATGTCAAATGGTTGGTCAACTCCCAACTAGGTCATGGCCCACAGCTGAAGAACCACTGTTCTAGAGTACTCTACAGGTACTCTATGGGTACTCTACGGGCACTCTACGGGTACTCTACAGGCTATCAAAAGAGAAAGACAAAAAGCAACTCAGCCACAAAACCTTTGATCTACAATCTGTCCCACCTGCAGAATAGACTAGAGGAATGAATGGTGACACAAATCTTGTGGAGTAGCCACGGGTGAGCAAGAGTTGGATCCTAGATAGCCTAGAGACCTATGGTTAAAGCAAATACTTCTGATCTAAAACACAAAAAAACAAAAACAAAACAACACGGAAAGCAAAAAACAAACCAATAAAATGATGCCTAATGGTATTCAGCCAGAGAAGCTTCCTCTTGTAGCAGAATATTGTATGTGGATATGTATATATGAGGATACAGAGACCCAGAGCCACAGATTACAAACACACACACACACACACACACACACACACACACACACAGAGAGAGAGAGAGAGAGAGAGAGAGAGAGAGAGAGAGAGAGAGAGAGAGAGCTTGGAACATACAGATCTTAAGTGGAATGTCTCCATCAAATCCCTCCCCTCGAGGCTCGTGGAAATCGGTGAAAGTGGGGGTGGAAAGAGTGTAAGAGCCAAAGAGGACAGAGGACGCGGGAGACCAAGTCTCTTGTAATCAGCTGAGCAAAAGTCTCAGGAACTTTCAGAGACTGAAGCAGCAAGCACAGGGTCTACACAGGTCTGCACCAGGTCCTCTGCACATATACTATGGCTTTAGTTTAGCATATTAATGGAACCCCTGAATGTGTGAACGAGTGGGTTTCTGATTCCTGTTCTTTCTCTTGGGGCTCTTTTTATTCTGCTGCTTTGCCTTGTCCAACCTTGCTGCAATGATTTTTGTTTCACCTTATTGTATTTCGTTATGTTTTGTTGTTACCTCTTAGAAGCTGTTTTTTTTTTCTAATGAAAGACAGAAAAAAAGAGGACCTGAATGGGAGGGGAAAGTGGTAACAAACTGGGAGAAATAGAGGAAGGCGACACTGTAATTAAGACATTGTATGTGTCTTAGTTAGGGTTTTATGGCTGTGAAAAGATACCACAACTGAGGCAAGTCTTATAAAGGACAACATTTAATTGAGGCTGGCTTACAGGTTCAGAGGTTCAGTGCATTATCATCAAGGCAGGAGCATGGCAGCATCCAGACAGGCATGGTGCAGGCAGAGTGCAGGCAGAGGGTAGGCAGAGAGAGTTCAACATCTTCATCTGAAGGCAGCTAGCAGAATACTAACTTCTAGGCAGCTAGGATGAGGGTCTTCAGCCCACACCCACAGTGACACAACTACTCCAACAAGGCTATCTCCTAATAGTGCCACTCCCTGGGCCAAGCATATACAAAACCATCACATTCCACTCTCTGGCCCCCATAGGCTTCTTCAAACATATGAGGGCCATATCTAGACATCGCATAATAAAAAAAAAAAGTACATTTAGTCTAACCTTACAAAGTTCACATAGCCAATAGCAGTCTCAACATTGTTAAAAGTCCAAAGTTCAAGATCTCTTCTGAGATTCATCCAATCACTTAACTGTAATCCCTAAGTCAAGACAGGAAAGCTGTTGGGCAAACTCCAAACTCTGCATCTCCATGTCTGATGACAAAGCAGTCTTCAGATCTCCAACTCCTTTTTTATCTTTGTTGACGGCAACAAACTTCTTTTCCTGGGCTGTTTCCACTCCTGTTAGCAGCTTTCCTCAGCAGATATCCTATGGCTCTGGCATCTTGAAAATCTTGGGGTCTCCAAGGCAATTTCAATGTTACAGCTTCTTTTTTTTTCATATTTATTAACTTGGGTATTTCTTATTTACATTTCAATTGTTATTACCTTTCCCGGTTTCCAGGCCAACATCCCCCTAACCCCTCCCTCTCCCCTTCTCTATGGGGGTTCCCCTCCCCATCCTCCTCCCATTACCACCCTCCCCCCAACAATCACGTTCACTGGGGGGTTCAGTCTTGGCAGGACCGAGGGCTTCCCCTTCCACTGGTGCTCTTACTAGGCTATTCATTGCTACCTATGAGGTTGGAGCCCAGAGTCAGTCCATGTATAGTCTTTGGGTAGTGGCTTAGTCCCTGGAAGCTCTAGTTGCTTGGCATTGTTGTTCATATGGGGTCTCAAGCCCCTTCAAGCTCTTTCAGTCCTTTCTCTGATTCCTTCAATGGGGGTCCCATTCTCAGTTCAGTGGTTTGCTGCTGGCATTCACCTATGTATTTGCCGTATTCTGGTTGTGTCTCTCCGGAGAGATCTACATCCGGTTCCTGTTGGCCTGTACTTCTTTGCTTCATCCATCTTATCTAGTTTGGTGACTATATATGTATAGGCCACATGTGGGGCAGGCTCTGAATGGGTGTTCCTTCTGCCTCTGTTCTAAACTTTGCCTCTCTATTTCCTCCCAAGGGTATTCTTGTTCCCCTTTTAAAGAAGGAGTGAAGCATTTGCATTTTGGTCATCCTTCTTGAATTTCATGTGTACTGTGCATCTAGGGTAATTCAAGCATTTGGGCTAATATCCACTTATCAATGAGTGCATACCATGTGTGTTTTTCTGTGATTGGGTTACCTCACTCAGGATGATATTTTCCAGTTCCATCCATTTGCCTATGAATTTCATAAAGTCATTGTTTTTGATAGCTGAGTAATATTCCATTGTGTAGATAGATGTACCACATTTTCTGTATCCATTCCTCTGTTGAAGGGCATCTGGGTTCTTTCCAGCTTCTGGCTATTATAAATGAGGCTGCTATGAACATAGTGGAGCATGTGTCTTCGTTATATGTTGGGGCATCTTTTGGGTATATGCTCAAGAGAGGTATAGCTGGGTCCTCAGGTAGTTCAATGACCAATTTTCTGAGGAACCTCCAGACTGATTTCCAGAATGGTTGTACCAGTCTGCAATCCCACCAACAATGGAGGAGTGTTCCTCTTTCTCCACATCCTTGCCAGCATCTGCTGTGATCTGAGTTTTTTTATCTTAGCCATTCTCACTGGTGTGAGGTGAAATCTCAGGGTTGTTTTGATTTGCATTTCCCTTATGACTAAAGATTTTGAACATCTCTTTAGGTGCTTCTCAGCCATTAGGCATTCCTTAGCTGTGAATTCTTGGTTTAGCTCTGCAGGGTTATTTGTCTCCCTGCAGTCTAGCTTCTTGAGTTCTTTGTATATTTTGGATATAAGCTCTCTATCTGTTGTAGGATTGGTAAAGATCTTTTCCCAATCTGTTGGTTGCCGTTTTATCCTAGCAACAGTGTCCTTTGCCTTACAGAAGCTTTGCAGTTTTATGAGATCCCATTTGTCGATTCTTGATCTTAGAGCATAAGCCATTGGTGTTTTGTTCAGGAAATTTTCTCCAGTGCCCATGTGTTCGAGATGCTTCCCCACTTTTTCTTCTATTAGTTTGAGTGTATCTGGTTTGATGTGGAGGTCCTTGATCCAATTGGAGTTAAGCTTTGTACAGGGTGATAAGCATGGATCGATCTGCATTCTTCTACATGCTGACCTCGAGTTAAACCAGCACCATTTGCTGAAAATGCTATCTTTTTTCCATTGGATGGTTTTGGCTCCAAATGTTACAGCTTCTTGTTTCAGTGTCTGGGACCACGCATGATCTTCTGGGCTTCTCCAAAGGGCTGGCATTTCCTCTCCAGCCCTGTCCTCTGTAGCACTCTAAGCTCAGACTGATCCACTCCACTGCCGCTGCTGTTCTTGGTGATCATCCCACGGTACCGGCATCTCCAATACATTGGGGTCTTCTGCTATAACTAGACTTCAATAGCCTCTCATAGGCCCTCTTCATGGTGCTAAGCCTCAACTCCTTTGCATGACCCCTTCAGTCCTGGGCCATCATCTACAACTGAGGCTGCACCTTCACCAATGGCCTTCCCTGGCCTCTCACGGTGCCAAGCCTCAGCTGCTCTACATGACCCTTTTGTACCTTCAAAACCAGTACCACCTGGGTGACTCTTACACATTACTGAGCACAGTTGCAGTATGAAATACAACCTTGGCTATCTCTGGAGCACAGCCTCTTTGGGCTCTCAAAAAACACTTCCCAGAGTTCACCTCAGTGATGCTGGTCTCTTCTTCATCACCACTAATTTCTTAGCTCCAGCTGACCAGCATCAATTATCCCTGTAGTCCCTTTTATTTTTCACTCTAAAACCAGAGCCACATGGCCAAAGCTGCCGAGTTTTGCTGCTTGCAGGAGCTGGAACATGAGCCCCTTGTTCTATTACATTGTCACTAGCTTTCCGTTTTCCAACTCCTTCACTGACTAAGCTTGGCTGTTCCGGATTTTGCTCTGTAGACTGGCCTTGAACTCAGAGATCTGCATGCCTGTCTCCCAAGCACTGGGATTAAAAGTGTGATCCACCAAGCCTGGATTTATGTTTTTCTTCACCTAGAACTTGCTCTGTTCTAGGCTGGCCTTGAACTCAGATATCTGCTTGTCTTTGCCTCCTGCGATTAAAGGATTATAATACCATGTCTGATCCTAAACTTAGTTGGGTAGGATCTTGCCCCAAGGTCACTACTCTAAATTCAATTTAATATCCTTGAATATGGAATTCAGCTCCATTTCACTTCCTGTTGCCCCTTTCATACTCGAACCATGTACTTTATATTTTTCCTTTCTCAGCTTGCTATGCTTGTTTAAAATGCTCTTCATGAGGCTTAACCAGAGAACAAAGTCTATGATGGGTGTTTTTGCAACTTCCTTTGTCAACGCAATTAATCTGAGTCTCTTCACCTTAGCCTCAGGCAAACTCTTCAGAGAAGGGCAAGAAATAGCCTCATTCTTCACCAAAATACCACAAAAACAGTCTTTAGGCCACATATTGAAATTGTCCACTAAAACCTCTTGGGCCAGGTCTGCACAATTCAAATCACTCTCAATAACAAAGCCTTTCATATTCTTATTAAACCCCACTTACAGTATTCCACTGCTTTCCAAATCCAAAGTCCCTAAATCTTATAAACAAAACCATGGTCAGGCCTATCACAGCAAGTCTCTGGTACCATCTTGTGTCTTAGTTGGGGTTATACTGATATGGACAGAGGTACCACAACCAAGGCAACTCTTATAAAGGACAACATTTAACTGGGGTTGGCTTACAGGTTCAGAGGTTTGGTCCATTATCATCAAGGTGGGAGCATGGCAGCATCTAGGCAGGCATGGTGCAGGAGGAGCTGAGAGTTCTATATCTTCATCTGAAGGCTGCTAGCAGAATACGGACTTCCAGGCAGTTGGGATGAGGAGCTTAAGCCCACACCCACAGTGACACGCCTACTCCAACAAAGCTATACCTCCCAATAGTGCCACTTCCTGGGCCAAGCATATACAGGCCATCGTAGTATGTGAAAAGAATTTATTTTTAAAAAGGTGATATAAACAACATTAGCATGATATAGTCACATATTTTGGTAGAAGGAATGCATTTATCTTTATAAAAAAGAGTGATATAAACAACATTAGTATAATATAGCCACATATTTTTGGTAAAAGGAATGCATTTTCTTCACAAAAAGGAGTGATATAAACAACATTAGCATGATATAGTCACATATTTTGGTAAAAGGAATGCATTTATCTTTATAAAAAAAGAGTGATATAAACAACATTAGTATAAGATAGTCACATTTTTGGTAAAAGGAATGCATTTATCTTCAATGTATGTTAGGAAACAACTAGGGTATATAAAATTAGATGTTACCCCCAGTTTTTTAAAACTTAGCTTAGAATCTTTGTAAAGATCAGTGATGTAGTACTGGACTAGGTCCTGTGCTTGCTCCATAGAGCATGCATTCAAACCAGCACAGATAACAATAACACACTTTCCTTTGCTCCATGGAGACAGAGCAGCGTCAATGGTTAGGAGCAGTGCAGGGGATGAAGGCAAGATACGGCTTTGCTGTTTCCTTCTTGACTGAGGAGAGATCTTGTCAGGCTAGCAGGATGCTGGGAATGATGGATAACGTGACCACTAGCCAAGCTGCAATCCAATGGACTCCAGAAGATCTGGCTGCAAGAAGAAAATCCCAATCACTTAGACTCTGCTTGCTGTGTTGAGGAGAAGGACTGAGCATGGGGATGCGCTGGAGAAAAGGGTTCCTCCCTGGGGAAATCCTCCTCCTCCTTCCAAAAGCTCAACCTCTTCAGAGGTTGTAAAGAGTTGGGAAATACTTTAAATATCATTGGCATGGCTGACTCTAGTGATGGATACTTATCCCAGCTTATCCATAGGACCAGGAAAGAACCAATCCCATACACTGGAGAACAATGAGATACGGCCATGTAACTTTAAAATGTCTGACATCAGGGACAAAGGGACCACTTCTCCTTGTTTTTCTAACACACTAGTCTTTGTACTAACTAAAACAAATGGGGGGAGGGGGGAAAGGTGACTGAAGGAAAATGGATAACAATGAAGGAAGGAAGGCGGAGAGGAGAGATCTGAGATATCAGAAGGGATGAGTGATTAAATGAGGAGAACTGATGGGCTTTCTAGGAAATTTTAGGCAAAAAAAAAAAAAAAAAAAAAAAGGTCAAGATCAGTTTAGCCTTCCTCAAATAGCAGGGAGGGGTGGTTTTATTTTCGCTGCAGTCTCTCCCACTTTTAAAGGAACAGTATCACCCTTTTCCAGGTCTCAGAATGTTGTACTGACAGGAAATTGGCTCGCCTAATTGTGGTCTCATAACCCAATGTCTGTCACATTGGATCTGTAGTGAGAGAGCATATTAGGGGAAGATGAAAGCTGTGACCAGTCGGCTGAGAAGGGAACAAGAAAATAGAGATCCGCAGCCCACGTGCAGAAGCCGAGACAAAGAAGAGTCTGACCCAGGAGAGTAAGCCCTGAGAAACACAGACAGCAATGTCTCCAGGACTCAGGTTCTCTGGACATAAGATATTATGAGTGTTTCTGTGATCAGAGTCTGGGCCCCGGTAGCTCTAAGAACCCTGCTTAGGTATTCACCTTTAATAAGCCAATGAAAAAGACCAAGTAAAGTTTTGGGGGAATTTGTTAAAGAAAACTACATTGGGAAGAGGGAAACAAGGTCCAGGAACATCCCCACTATAATCCACATTCAGGTCCGAATATGTAGTTGAGGTTTACACAGAAGGCAAGAGGTACACGTGAGTAAGCAGTCTTAATCAAAGTGTGGTCCCACGTGGTTTTAATCTCTCCTGCAAGGTGTTCTGGCATGCTGTGATAACTGTGAAATCTCTTCCCTGGAGACAAGCCCTTCCTCTAGCAGGTGCCAGCCTTTATAGTCTTTGACTCTTCCAACATGGGATTTCTGGAGAAAATCCAATTTCTTGGGGTCTGTCTTAGTGTCCTATCACTGTGAAGAGACATCTTGTTCGAGGCAACTCTTATAAAGGGCTCACAGTTTCAGAGATTTAGTCCACCATCAGCATAGCAGGAAGCATGTCAGCATGCAGGCAGAAACGGAGCTGCGGAAGGACTGACAGGCATCAGGAAGAGAGAGAGACTGGACCTGGCTTGAGCATTTGAAACCCCAAAGCTTCTCTGCCCCCTGTGCCACACTTCCTCCAACAAGGCTGTTCCTCCTAAATCCCTGTCAAGAAGTAGCATTCCCTAATAGCCAAGCATCCAGATACACAAGCCTGTGGGGCCATCCCTATTCCAACCACCACAGTGTCCACTGTTTCAGTGGTCTGAGATCCAAAATGAAGGTCACGGTATCTCGAGCGCTACGTTTCCCCACTCTTTGTTTCTACTCCTCAGTCTGTTTTGTTGTCGTGGTTTCAACGATAATATATTCTGATCCTGGTTTTCCCTCTTTCATCTTCTCCCAGATCTTCCTCCACCTCCCCACATCTTCGTTCTCTGTCTCCTTAGAAAACAGGCAAACAAACCGGCCAGAATGAAACAAACAAACAAAAACGAAAACCCAAAAAGACAAAGAAAGAGCATGGGAAAGACACACATACAGATATATAAAATCAGAAACCATAATATATTAACAAAAGACCAGAAAAGTTAAAAAACAAACAAACAAACAAACAAACAAATCACCCCGCCCCCCTCTCTCTCTCACACACAGACACACTCCTTCCAGAATACCACTGAGTTCATTTTGTGTTGACCACCTACTGTTGGGCATGGGCCAGCCCTTTAGTATGGTTTGTATACAGTAAGGCTTCATTGGAGAAAACTAAACTTTCCTTTGCAAATGGTTGACACTTGGAAATAGCTTCTGGGTTAGGGATGGAGGCTCACATCCACTTCCCTGTTGGGACCCCGTATGGCTTGGACCTGTGCCAGCCCTGTATATGCTGCTGTGGTGTAGTGGTTTGAATATTCTTGGCCCAAGGATGACACTATTAGGAGGTGTGTTACTACAGGCGTGGGCTTTAAGATCCTCATCCTAGCTTTCTGTTAGCCAGTATTCTGTTTGCCTTCAGAACACGATGTAGACCTCTTAGCGCCTCCTGCACCATGCCTGCCTGGATGCCGTCAAGCTCCTGCCTTGATGAAAATGGACTGACCCTCTGAACCTGTAAGCCAGCCTTAGTTAAATGTTGTCCTTGATAAGACCTGCCTTGATCATGGTGTCTGCTCACAGCAGTACAACCCTAACTAAGATTCATGGCCTCTATGAGTTCATATGAGCATCAATCCTGTTATATCTGGAAGGCATTGTTTCCTTGGTGCCTTCTATCCCACTGGCTCTTACAATCTTTCTGCCTCCTCTTTTGCAAGCTCCCTGAGACCTCAGTCTTGAGGTAAAATATGCTTGCATCTGAAACAAATATCACAAACGTAATATCAATAGGAACTACAGTCAGAAGACAGCGAGTGTCAGGTAATTAGGCATAAGAATAATTTTTCCATAAGCCCTCGACTTTAGTTACTTTTAAAATGGTAGGAGTTACTCCCATTTTAGTTGTTGGCTTTGAGACAGGGTTTCACTATGAAGACTATATCAGTTCCAAAATATTTTATTCTCCTGCCTCAATCTCCAAAGTGCTGGGATTAGATGAGCCAACACGTCCCACTTTCAACAGCTAATATTGAAATTACCTGTTCCCAAATGGAGAGTACATTTGTCTCTTCAGAATATCTTTCTGGGGCTGGAGAGGTGGCTCAGCGGTTAAGAGCACTGACGGCTCTTCCAGAGGTCCTGAGTTCAATTCCCAGCAACCACATGGTGGCTCACAACCATCTGTAATGAGATCTGATGCCCTCTTCTGGTGTGTCTGAGGACAGCTACAATGTACTCATATATAATAAATAAATAAATCTTTTTTAAAAAAATGAATATCTTTCTGCCTGTCAGGAGAGTTATCTGACATAACATGGGTCACAGAAAAACATTGCTACTACAGGTATGAGCTACTCTAGGAAACTGTGTACATCGGGGCTAAAGGATAGCACTTTTAAATATGGAGCATGGGGTAGCTAGAGTTCTGAAGGTTGTAAACAATTTCATTAAAGGGTCCCCCAAGTCTGGTTGTTTCCAGAGTTAGAGGAACCAAATGTAACTTAGGTGCTATTAATTTACCGTTACTATTTATCATTTGTGATTAATTTGCCAGAATTAGTTTTATATGATCCACACGTATCATTCATTTGTTCCTTACAGCTTTATAAGAGCAGGTATTCTGTCTTACAGTTAAGAGAAACAGAGCTTGGAGAAACTGATATGACAGCTAAACTCAGTTGTCAATTTGCTGGGCTATGGAATCACCTAAGAGACACACATCTGCGAGTTTCTGCTAAGGATATTTCCAGAGCGATTTAAATGAGGAGGGAAGGTGTATGTTAAATGTGGGCAACACCATTCCATAACCTGAGGCCTCCAACTTAATGAAGCATGAAAAGAAGGAAGCCTTTGGAGCACCAACATTCAGCCCCCTGCTCCCTGACTGTGGACATGATGTGTAAAGCCATCTGACCTCTCCATTGCCATACCGTCCCTGTCGAGACGGACTGTATTCTTACCCATCCTGTCTTATGCTGTTTTTGTACGGTGGAGCTGATCTTAGCTATTATGTGGGTTCTTGTTTTTGTCACCCTTTATCCCTTCTGGCCAATTTTACCCCCTAAAACAGAAGAGAGAAAGAAGGATAGAGGAGAGAGAGAGAGAGAGAAGGACAGAGGAGGGAGGGAGGGAGGGGGGAGAGAGAGACAGAGAGAGAGAGAGAGGCAGAGACAGAAAGAGACAGAGAGACAGACAGAGAAACAGAGACAGAGACAGAGAGAGAGACAGAGAGATATAGAGAAAGAGACAGAGATACAGAGAGATTGATCCCTGAATCTAATTTTTTCCCTTTTGTTTCTTCTTTGAGCACAACTGCTAACAAACTGAAAACAACCTTCCTAAACTACCACCAACCACTCTGACTCTCCAGGATCTCACATTTACATGAAAAGTTCCTGTGAAAAGTTCCCAAATTCCAAACATTACACAGTTGCAGAAACTATCTGTAGCTAGCAAAACCATGCCTCTGCTAGAGCATGAGGCAAATCACAGTCAGCTGATGCGGAGAGTCCGAAGCAGCCCCACGTCCCCACACCTGGGGTTAAAACAAAAGCACATTATTATCGCTACAGTATGGTACAATAAAAATAACTAATACCATGACTAGATCAGGAGTGGTCCCAGAAGTGACTGACTCTTAAAATCTAGGACTTCAATGGTACCTGAGTAGGTCTGAATTAAAGGGGAGGGACACCATGTGAACAGATGTTCCTAGGCAACACAGAGAAATCTGAAGCATGAAGCCTAGCATTTCCCTTCCCACCTTTACCAAGGTGCATAATACTGGTACATTGTCTATCTGCTGACAAGACTCTCTCTCCTATTCACTAACTTCCCTCTCATTCATCCACTTCCCCTTACTTTCTTGCCTAAACTACTCTTTCACTTTTCTACTCTCCCTAATGGTCCTGATATCTCAGACTGTCCTATAATTACTCAGGGCTCAACTTCTCGGAGAGATGACGTGAGCTGGCTGATAGGTAGCTGCAGTGCCAGACAGAAGCCAAGCCTCTCAAACATCAATGATGCCTTTGAGACTCTCCACTATGTCTTTGTCAGGAGGTAGAGGAAGAACCCCACACCCTTCTTCCTTCAAAAGAAACCAGTCATCTTGGGCCCACCTCAGCTCCCTGGGAGATAATTCTTACCCAGCGTACAAGGTGGAATAAAGTACAGTGTGTCGTTCTCGCTGCTTACAGGATTGCTGACTTGGCAGGTGTAAAATGTAGACTTGTTGTGTGGAGTGATGGTGATTTCGAGTACATATCCTGGATTCCTTTGGGGAAAGGGCCCCGAGTCCTCATACCAAGTATAGTCAACACCTTGGTCCTCTACCTTACATGATAGCCTCAGGTGACAGGAGTCAGTCAAATCTTCAATCTTCTCGACTATGATGGCAGGCTTGGACACAAGATCTGAAAAAAAGTTTACTATGAGACAGAGTGGGTGTATGCATTTGTGCTGTATTTATGATGCAAAAGTTTAGCCAACAAACTACAAAGGGAGACAGAGAGGGGCCATACTTGCCATTTAAGATGGCTGTGGACAAGAGACTCCTACAGATGGAGCCAGGGAGCAATTTCGTCTTCAAGAGGCTGCTGTTTGGTGGTGATACTAAGGAAGATCCAGGAGGGGGAGCTTGAGGCCATTATTTGCCATTGAGCTCATCTATGAGTCAAGTGCCCTTGGGGAGACCAGCTGGCTTCTGTGTTTCCTATTGGAGATACTCAGGGCCTGTTCTCCAAAAATAACCCACTTCAAGCACCAGTGCGCTATTCTGTCCCTCAAGAATTCTGGAGTTCAGATTCAAAGAGAATCCTGAAGGGCCTCAACCTGTAACAGAGAAGCCTGATGTTCTTCACACGATCAGTACAGAATGCTTAAATCTATAAACAGGCCATCTTTGTCTCCATTGTGAATCAAAAGCTCACAAAGAAATGTGGATTTGCTTAGTTTGTCTTTTTCCGTGACTTTCTAAGTATTTCATAAATGTACTGTTTGCTTCATTCTGAACCATGAATCTTTTTCCATGGGGTAGTCAAGGATCCAGCTTTATTTGAACAGAGAGCTGCAAGGAGGAAGACAGTGAACTCTTTAGTCACTGGTGGCTGTCTAGTTTTATCCTCCACCCCTAAACACACACTGTGCCTGTGGCCATCTTACAAACTGTAGGAAGCCATGAGGCGAAGGCCAGAACGCATTAATTTAACTGCAAAACAGGCTTTTCCTGAGGAACATGGAGGCTGGACCCTGAGTTGTTTCTGAAACCATTTTTATTTAATTCTGGGCCAAGGAGAATGTAGTATTAAGTCCACCCATTTTGAAAGAGAAAAGAAGATGTAAGGTTTCCAATTATTCGTGGCCTCATAGATTTCTTTCTTCTTATCTCTATCCATGTAGCAAGAAGACACACTACGATATGGCCACCAGTGGCCTACGGAGTTTTCTGTCCCTTTGGGGACATGAATTTGAGTAAAGCCTGGATCCTAGATGATCCTACAGAAAAGAATTCTGTGGTGAACCAGAATGAAGCAAAGTTAGTGAGTTTATTAAACATATAGACAGGTCGCATAGAAACACACATTACACAATTTAAACAAACTGTAAATAAGTGATTTTTTTTTATGAGTTTCTGATTGGGCATAAATTACGTCTTGTTAATGGTGGGATCTGTAAGTTCCTGGGACTCAGAACTCTGAACTGGCCCCTGTCTTTCTCTTTTCAGCCCTGCTTAGGTCTTCTGCACTCCCTTGAATTGCTCTAGGGAGTTTCGTAGAACAACATCTAACATCTAACAAAGAGTTGGTTTCTGGAACTTCCCTCCAAAAATCCTTACCAAATATGGGTGAAGGGATATTTCTATCTTACTCCACAACCACTGAGTAACTGACCAGAGGGATTTTAAGGTATTAAAGGGACATGTAATAACAACACATATTTGTGGGGGAATTTCATGATACTTTGGTATACATCAAGAAAGTTAAGATTTGCCTCCTCAAATATTTATTCCTCTTAAGGGCTGGGAATCTTTGAGGTATTCTTTTCCAGCTATTTTGAAATACTGGTCTATGGAACCCCAGCAAACCCCTTCTATTTAACTCTATGTTGGCATTCTTTATCCAACGGCTCTCTAAGGACTATGAAACCAACCTCCCGCACATGGGTGAGAGAGAACACAGGAGTGTTTGCCACTCTGCACATTCTTATTTCATTGAATCAGAGCTTTAAACCTAGGTCCCTCTGACTCCAAGGACTCTAATCTTCTTTCCATAGGAACTGGCTAGGCTGGAGCTGTAAATGGAAATATTTGTCATGCTCAACCTGATAGAACTGTCCTTGAGAACCATCTCAATTTATCTTCTTAATACCTTTCTCTTCTACAAGTCTGATGAAGTCCAAGTTCAGACAGAGGTACATTTGAGGTACACTCAAAACTAATTTAGGTTGCTCACAGGGTGGAATAAGGAACTAGAGAAGAAATAGTCCTTGTTGTTTCCAGTCTGGCGTTGTTTCTTTCTGTTTGTGGCTCCTCAGGAGGGTCTCATGTTGAAGGTTTGGTTAGTCATAGGCAGCACTTGTGGAAAGTTGATTGACATAAAAAGCTTTGATCTCATCAATTGATTGATTCATTGATGGATTATAATTGAATGGACTATTGGAAAATGGTAGAAACTGGAAGGAGGGTCCTAATTGGGAAAGTGTTACTAGGAGCATGCCTTTGAAAGGCATGTCTTGTCCTTGACCCTTCATCCTGATATCTCCTTCCCAGCCTGAGGTAACCGGCTCTGGTCCATTGCCCGACTCTGCCATGATGCTGTACCTCCTGCAGTCATTTAGCATTGAAGCCAATTGCCCTCAGCCTAGACCCTCTGAAACTATTAACCTTACCTTGTTTGAATTCTTTCCCTCAGGTATTCTGTCATAGTAATGAAAACCTAACACTTTAAATCTTAGACTCACTTCAGGAGGCATTTTAAATGGGCAGCAGGTGGGTCAGGCTCACTCACAACTAGATGTATGTCCTGGAGAAATTAATTAAATGTGTCCTAGTGTTCTCTTCTCCCTCTCTCAGTCAGCTCCCCCTGGCTCCCAGTAGACAGCAGGGTCCCTGAATCGGCATTTGTCCCTTGACTCCCAGACTCACCATATACTTCCATGGTTATCTTCTGCTGGTCCTCAGTTTCGTGCAACATTCTCATGTAGTAGTCACCTCTGTCCTCTTTTGAGACATTATAGATATGAAGTGCACCATTTGTTTTGTCAAGATCGACCCTGTCTTTAAATACAGACTCGAATACAGTCTTTTTACCATTAGGGAAGTACTCTAAAATCTTCTGGTTGGTAGTATGAAGCCAGGTGAGACGTTGATACGATGGAAGTGGGTGCTTCAGGATTGTCAGGGTTACGTTGCTGCCGGTTATGGCATTTACATTTGGTACTGATTGATCTGCCAAGGAAAGTCAGAGTGAGACTTATCTTGGAGAAAGCATTGCTATCCAATGGCCCAACTTTAGCTTGAGGTGATAGAAGAAGAAGTTAGAGCCTAAGAAACAGGGTGAGGCAGGACTGGGTGGAGCAGAACTTATTGATTATAATCCCAAATTTCTGCTGTTATACAAAAAGACAAAGGATGCTACGCTGCTCCTGATATTTCATTCATAGCCTCTCAGCCTCCCCCATCTCTCTGTCTCTGTCTCTGTCTCTCTCTCTGTCTCTGTCTCTGTCTCTCTCTCTCTCTCTCTCTCTCTCTCTCTCTCTCACACACACACACACACACACACACACAAAATTTGAAGTAAATTGGTCCTAAGTCTTCTTCTATGGGCCTGTTTCCTGTTTGTCCAGTTGTATTCAATGAGCACATTAGTCACAGACATCATTATTATATAATTATAATCTAATATATTTAATACACAAGTGGGAGTTGAACATAAAAACAAATAAACCTGGACTGGGGGTGGCGTGTTGCTTAGTTGGTAGCGTGCTTGCCTATAATCCTAGCCTTCAGGAGTTACAGGCAGTATCTCAAGTTCACGAATATCTCAAATATCACAACTTCTTTGTCAACATAGTAAGCTTGAGGCAAGCCTGGGCTACATGAAACCCTGCCTCAAAAAAGCATTGACAGTATAATATCTTGTTACTATAGTAAGGACAAGGACAGGGTAGTGTGGGACTAAGCCACTATTTGGAATATAGAATAGGGAATGGGGGAAAACTGGGGAAATCTCTTTGATGCTTTGGCCACTAATGTGAGTTAGAAGATGTTTAAAACCTAATACTCCTTGAAAATCATGTGTCAGGTACTATATGAGGAGGTGGGAATACGTCAGTGTGTTAATCCTAAGAGGCCCTTGAGCTATCACATAAGAAGTGAACATTCCTGCCAGTAGGCTAACCAAAGACCTTCATACTCAAACTGTAACCTACTCCTACAGTTTGAATCCCCCAGGTTCATCTCCAGATCTGTAGCAGAACACTTGTTGCAGACCCCCTCCTCCTCATCCCCAATGGATCACAAAGATATTCACATCCAAATTTCCTTACCACAACCCATTGCTTTGTCCCAGTCTCCAACCCCAGCAGGCACTCCCTGAGAGCCCACAGGCCACTCTAAGCAGGGAAGCGAGTGGACTAACAGAACTTCACACTCCCTCTATTCCTCCTCTAAGTCCAACCTTCTAGTCTCATCCCCAGCTCTGTAGCAGACCTTCTATGCTTTTCCTCATACTCTGTACCCATTTCTAGAGGACTAAGCAAATCCTTGTGGAACACCTTGCTTTCCTCATTCTGTGGACCCCTCTCAGTCCTGCCATCCCATACCCTATCCTAAGTGTCAGCTCTCAATGCCCATAAAAACATTTTACTTGGAATCTCCAGTGGCCACACCTATCAGGGCACCAGAAGAATTTCCTACCAGACAACACACAGCCACTATACTCTCTTAAAATGCAAAGATGAAAAAGAAACCAAGGAACAAAACACTTACCCAACAAAGACAAGAACAGATATCAGCACCTAGAGCTATAATCTTCCAAATCTCAGATGCCTAGATGCCATTGTAAAAACATAACCATTAGTAGCCAAGACAACATGACTCCATTAGAGCCCAGCAACCCTATGACAGCAGATCCTGAATATTGCAACCTATCTACGGCACAAGGAAAAGATCAAAAGAGCATTTATGAATGTAATAGAGTTCCTTAAAAAGGAAAGGAATATGTCTCTTAAAGAAGTCTATGTAAATACCAACAAACAGTGGGAAGAAATGAATCAAACCTTCAAGACCTAAAAGTGAAAAAGAATCAAGCCAATCTGTAGGAAATCAGGAAATGAAAATTTTACTTCGACTAGGAAATAAACTCGAACAGGAAGCATAGTGGCAGGCTTTACCAAGCAGAATATGAGATGGAAGAGAGGATCTTGGGCATCAGAGACACAATAGATTATGTGGATATGCCATTCAAAGAAAATCTTAAAACTAAGAAACTCCTGGCACAAAACATCCAGGAAACCTGGAATACTTTGAAAAGAGAGTATCTATGAATAATAGAGATAGAAGTAGAAGAAATGTAGGTCAAAGGCATAGAAAATATTTTCAGTAAAATCATAGAGGAAAATTTCCCTAACCTAACGAAGAAGATGCCTATCAAAGTATAAAAAGCTTACAGAACTCCAAATAGCCTGGAGCAGAACAGAAAGGCCTCCTTGGCATATAATAATCAAAACACTAAATGTTCAGAACAAAGAATGTTAAAGGCTTCAAGAAATTAAAGAATAAGTAACTTATAAAAGCAGACATATTAGAATTAAACAAACGTGGAGACTCTAAAAGCCAAAAGTATCTGGACAGATGTGCTGCAAGAGCACAAATGCCACCCTAACTAGTATACCCAGAAACTTTCAATTACCATACATGGAGAAAATAAGATATTCCATGATAAAAGAAAAAAAAAACAAAGTTAATCAATATCTGTCTAAAACTCCAGTCTTCCACAAAATGCTAGAAGGAAAGCGACAATCTAAAGAAGATAACTACATCCAAGAAAATACAGGGAATAAATAATTCCAGATATACAAAATCAAAAAAAGGAAAGAGAGAGAGAGAGAGAGAGAGAGAGAGAGAGAGAACCACAGCACCACCAACAGCAGCAATAATGAAATAATAGGTATCAACAAATACTATTCATTAAAATCTTTCAATATCAATGGTCTCAATTCCCCAATAAAAGTCACAGACTAACAGAATGGGGGCAAAACAGGATCCATCCTTCTGTTGCATCTAAGAAATACACCTCAACATCAGGGATAGACATCATCTCAGAGTAAAAGATGGGAAAATATATTCCAAGCAAATGGACCTAAGAAGCAAGTTCATGTAGCCATTTTGATATCTTGTACAAACACAAGTATACCCACATTTGTAAAAGAAACACTACTACAGCTTAACCCTCACACACTGAGAGTGAGAGACTTCAATACCCCACTCTAACAATGGACAGGTCATCCAGACAAAAACTTAACAAAAAAAAAAAATTCTGGAGTTAAGAGACATTATAAACTAAATGGACTTAACAGATGTTTACAAAACATTTCAACCAAACACAAAAAGAATGTACCTTTTTCTCTGAACCTCATGGGACTTTCTCCAAATTGACCACATATTCAGACACAAAGCAAGTCTCAAAAGATACAAGAAAATTGAAATGATTCCCTGCATCCTATCTGACCACCATGGATTAAAGCTGGATATCAACAACAACAGAAAGCCTACAAACTCAAGGAAACTGAGATCAAGACGGAATTAAAAAATAAATTAAAGCCTTTCTAGAATTCAGTGAAAACGAGTACACAGCATACCCAAACTTCTGGAAAATGGTTAAAGTGGTGCTAAGAGGAAAGTTTATAGCATTAAATGTCTAGAAGAGAAACGTGGAGCAATCTCATACTAGTAACTTAACAGCACACCTGAAAGCTTTAGAACAAAAAAGAAGTAAGCACACCCAAGAAGAGTAGAAGACAAGAAAGAAACTCACGGCTGAAAGCGATGAAATAGAAACAAAAAGAACAACACAAAGAATCAATGAAACAAAGAGTTGATTCTTTGAGAAAATTGACATATTTTTATCCAAATTAACTAAAAAGCAGAGGGTGAAGGTCCAAATTAACAACATCAGAAACAAAAAAGGAGATGAATCACACGAACATACATTAAAAACCTATACTCCACCAAATTGGAAAATCTAAAAGAAATGGATAATTTCTTTATATATTACCTTTAACAAAATTAAATCAAGATAAGATAAGCAATTTAAACAAACCTAGTGAAATAGAAGCAGTCTTGGGGATTAAAAAAAAAAAAACTCCCAACCAAAAAATGTTCATGTCATATGGTTTTAGCCCAGAATTTTACCATATTTTCCAAGAAGAGTTAATGGTAATACTCAAATTATTCAAAAAAAAAACAGAAACAGAAGGAATATTGTCCAATTCATTTTTGTGAGGCCACAAATATCCTGATACTCAAACCATAGAAAGATTCAACAAAGAGAATCATAGACCAATTTCCCTTATATTCAGTAAAATACTTACAAACTGAATCCAGGACACATCAAAAGATATCATCCACCACGATAAAGTAGGCTTCAGCCCAGAGATGCATGGAGGATCTGTGTGTATGTGTTTGTGTGTGTGTGTGTGTCTCTGTGTGTGTATCCCATCATATAAATAAACTGAAAGGAAAAAACCCACACGACCATCTCATTAGATGCAAAAAGTCCTTTGACAAAATCCAAAGTCCTTCCTGATAAAAGTCCTGGAGAGATTAGAGCTACAAGAGATGTACCTAAACATAAGTAAAAGGAAGTTTATAGCAAGCCCTTAGCCAACATCAAATTAAATGTAGATAAATTCAAAGCATTTCCACTAAAACTAGAAATAAGACAAAGTTGTCTACTCTCTCCATACCTATCAGTACAGTACTTGTCTTAGCTAGAGCAACAACTGAAGGAGATCAAGGGGCTACACATTAGAAAGGAAGAAATCAAAGTATCTTTATTTGCAGATAGTAAGGCAGTATATACGAGTGACCCTAAAAATTCCACCTGGGAACTCCAGTAGCTGATAAACACTTTCAGGCAAAGTAGCTGGATACAAAATTAACTCACAGAAATCAGCAGCCCTCCTATGTACGAATGACAAACAGACTGAGAAATAGGTAAGGAAAACGACCCCCTTCACAAAAGCCTCAAATAATATATCTTGTGTTAACTCCAATCAAGCAAGAGAAATACTTGGATGATAAAAAAAAAAATTCAAGTCATTGAAGAAATTGAAGAAGATATCAGAAGATGGATCCCAAAGATAAAAGGATCCATGACTCCAGAACTTTCAAAATTCATTCAAGCCTTCATTTCAGAGTTGCTTCATCCTTCCAGTTCATCTATCCACTCCACCATTTGTTCTGAACTTACATGTTATGTCACAAAGCAGGTCACCCCAACAGGGAGTGTTTACTGATGGTATCCTAGGATGATGGCCTCCGGCCCAACTCAGATGAACAGAACTCTTCCCAGGTAAGAAACCTAAAGTCAGCCAGGCCTCAGACACCCTGTGCTTTGGGTCCTTATTTCTCAGGAAAGCCACAATTGCCCTTCTCTGAGCCTAATGCAGGCAAAGTGTACTTACTTCCCAATGAGCTCAAACGGCCAGTGTGCCCCAGAGACTCCTACCCTGTCGAATAAAAACTGCTTGCTTTCCTGCCAAGCCATTGCTCTCTGCTCTCTGGAACAAGTTTTGTTCTATAATAAACTTTTCATTCCCATAAAGCAGTCTAGCATGGTGGCTTCACTGTCTTGCTTACACTGACTGCTTTGTTTTTTTTTTTTGTTTGTTTGTTTTATTCTTTGTTTTTTGACTGATTCGGACAGACCAGACACTTGTTTTCAGTCGCTTCTGATTGGTCCAGTCCATATCTGACCTTCCTTCACACAGAATCATTTCAGTCTAAACAACAGATACTGTACAACCACAAGCCTTCATATCTCTGGGTTTTGGAAGCAATACAAGCAAGTGCCCTGGCCTTTAAAAATACACAGCCCAAGAGAACATTCTCACTGGGATTTTTATTTTATGTCTTCGGATGCAAGGACATGTATCCTAGGATGACCTCAAACTCAGTATGTAGTCAAAGATGACCTTAAGTGAAAAATTCTCTTGCCTTAGCTTCCCAAATGCTGGAATAATACCCGTGTGCCATCATGTCCAGATTTAAGTCTTTGGATATACATCCCACATTTATTCCCATTCTTATTTCCATGCGAATTTAATATGTGGCCCAAGTCAGTGAATTTTATTGTCATTTTGGTATTTGGAGTCAAATATTACCTTTTTCTTTTTCTTGGTAGAAGAGAGATCTGTTCTGTGATTCTAAGAATCTAAAGTTCTAAGTAACTCCAGACTCTGCCCACCAGACTCCAGTAGCGTTTCCTCATTGGAGATAACCAAAAGTATCTCAGGCATTGGGACCAAAGTTCCCCACCCAACCATGAAAAACTCACTTGGGTTATCCCAGACAAGCCTCAGATGGACACTTGAAGATGGAAATGCTCATGATTTGAGGAGAGGAGAATAAGTCATAGACACTTCCCACGTGGGAGAGTGCCGAGAAACAGTTGTGGACAGGATGTTGTGCCTTCCTCCTCAACCATCTGCATATAACATTTCTAAAACAATGACCTAATCACTGGATATGCCTGCTTACAAAATACGGAAGTGGTTTGTTCGTGGCTAACGTCTTGATGCATCCGTTCTTTTTTTTTTTTTTTTTTTTAATTAACTTGAGTATTTCTTATTTACATTTCGAGTGTTATTCCCTTTCCTGGTTTCCAGGCAAACATCCCCCTCCCCCCTCCCCTTCTTTATGGGTGTTCCCCTCCCCATCCTCCCCCCATTGCCGCCCTCCCCCCAACAATCACGTTCACCGGGGGCTCAGTCTTAGCAGGACCCAGGGCTTCCCCTTCCACTGGTGCTCTTACTAGGATATTCATTGCTACCTATGAGGTCAGAGTCCAGGGTCAGTCCATGTATAGTCTTTAGGTAGTGGCTTGTCCCTGGAAGCTCTGGTTGCTTGGCATTGTTGTACATATGGGGTCTCGAGCCCCTTCAAGCTCTTCCAGTTCTTTCTCTGATTCCTTCAACGGGGTCCTATTCTCAGTTCAGTGGTTTGCTGCTGGCATTCGCCTCTGTGTTTGCTGTATTCTGGCTGTGTCTCTCAGGAGCGATCTACATCCGGCTCCTGTCGACCTGCACTTCTTTGCTTCATCCATCTTGTCTAACTGGATGGCTGTATATGTATGGGCCACATGTGGGGCAGGCTCTGAATGGGTGTTCCTTCTGTGTCTGTTTTAATCTTTGCCTCTCTATTCCCTGCCAAGGGTATTCTTGTTCCCCTTTTAAAGGAGTGAAGCATTCACATTTTGATCATCCGTCTTGAGTTTCATTTGTTCTAGGCATCTAGGGTAATTCAAGCATTTGGGCTAATAGCCACTTATCAATGAGTGCATACCATGTGTGTTTTTCTGTGATTGGGTTACCTCACTCAGGATGATATTTTCCAGTTCCAACCATTTGCCTCAATTTCATAAAGTCATTGTTTTTTGATAGCTGAGTAATATTCCATTGTGTGGATGTACCACATTTTCTGTATCCATTCCTCTGTTGAAGGGCATCTGGGTTCTTTCCAGCTTCTGGCTATTATAAATAAGGCTGCTATGAACATAGTGGAGCATGTGTCTTTTTATATGTTGGGGCATCTTTTGGGTATATGCCCAAGAGAGGTATAGCTGGATCCTCAGGCAGTTCAATGTCCAATTTTCTGAGGAACCTCCAGACTGATTTCCAGAATGGTTGTACCAGTCTGCAACCCACCAACAATGGAGAAGTGTTCCTCTTTCTCCGCATCCTCGCCAGCATTTGCTGTCACCTGAGTTTTTTATCTTAGCCATTCTCACTGGTGTGAGGTGAAATCTCAGGGTTGTTTTGATTTGCATTTACCTTATGACTAAAGATGTTGAACATTTTCTTTAGGGTGTTTCTCAGCCATTCGCATTCCTCAGCTGTGAATTCTTTGTTTAGCTCTGAACCCCATTTTTAATAGGGTTATTTGTCTCCCTCAAGGTCTAACTTCTTGAGTTCTTTGTATATTTTTGGATATAAGGCCTCTATCTGTTGTAGGATTGGTAAAGATCTTTTCCCAATCTGTTGGTTGCCGTTTTGTCCTAACCACAGTGTCCTTTGCCTTACAGAAGCTTTGCAGTTTTATGAGATCCCATTTGTCGATTCTTGATCTTAGAGCATAAGCCATTGGTGTTTTGTTCAGGAAATTTTTTCCAGTGCCCATGTGTTCCAGATGCTTCCCTAGTTTTTTTCTATTAGTTTGAGTGTATCTGGTTTGATGTGGAGGTCCTTTATCCACTTGGACTTATGCTTTGTACAGGGTGATAAGCATGGATCGGTATGGATATTTCTGTTATTTCTAAGAAGGTAGATGAGACAGGACTAAAGCGAATGACCCTTGGTTTTCATGTAATTCATCAAAGCAGTGTGTCTAGATACTCAACACAAAGTAACAGTACTTGCCCATAGCTTATAATAGGAATAGAAGTGATAGAAGTGATCCTGCCTCTGTGTATCCATGCTAGTTGTGTGTTAGAAAAGCATAATTATATCTGTTGTGATAGCATATAATTGTATCCCAGTACTTGAAAGTTAGACTCAATAGAATTATGAGTTCAAGGTCAGCCAGTGCTACATAGTGAGCCCCTTAAAACACACACACACACACACACACACACACACACACACACACACAGAGAGAGAGAGAGAGAGAGAGAGAGAGAGAGAGAGAGAGGTGTCATAATCTCATATGAAGGAATTGCTCAGGAAAGAGAAAAGTGTTCTGAAGAAGAAATTCAGATTACTAAAACCACAAATCTTGTATTTTTTTTTTTGTAAAATTCCTTAATAAACTGGAGCTGAGTCTTGAAGACATTGGTGTGGTGTCACCTGGAGTTCTCTGAGAAGACCACATATGTACCAAGCCTATATAAACCCACTTAGTGAATAGATATTAAGATCCTGGATTTAAGTCTTGGTCACAACACGCAAGATGATCTTTTCTGAGACAAGGCACATAATGAAGTTAGTAGGCCACTTGACACGGACTCTGAGGAATGTAGAACAGGAGAAACAGAGATCAGATCTCCTCTCCAGGTGTTACGGTGCAGATGGGAAGGATCCAAAGCAAAAGGACAGAGAAGGTGAAGAGAGAAGGTTCCGTTTTGTCTGCTTGACTTAGGGACTGAAATGACTTAAATTATTGTATAAGTCAAGATTCTCTAGAAGAACAGAACTGATAGAATGATTTATTAAATAGATATGTTAGAGTGGCTCACAAGCTGTGGCCCAACTAATCCAACAATGGCCGTCTCCTAATAAAGAGTCCAAGAATCCAGTATGAGGGTGAATGTCTCAGCTGGTCTTCAGTAGACACCAAAATCCTGAAAAGTAAGCTGGAATCCAGGGAAAGAATGGACCTGTCAACAAGAGTGAGGGCTAGCAAGGAAAGAGCAAAAGCCTCCTCCTTCCTTGACCTTTATAGAGGTTGCCACGAGAAAGTGGGGCCAAATTTAGGATAGTCCTTCTTAACTCCAATTAGATCTAATTATCTAATAATACACCCAGCATTCAATCAACAGAGGCAAGATTCATTTCAATGCAATGAGCACAGACTGGGTAAGGGCAGGAGGGGACTGCAAGATGACTGGTGACCTTTGTACTCAAAATGTCAGCCCTCTCATTTGCCATAGCAACTATTGAAAAGTTTCACATTTTTAAAAGAAAAAAGTGAAATAAATGTAACTATTGTAGAAACTTTAACCCAATGGCAGTATTCAAAATCAGCTGGGTACAGAGAATGGTCCAAAAAGAGCAGCTAGGGTGGATGAATGCTGCTACTGCTGCAGATTTCTACTGGAAAGGGGCCATTTGGTCCAGGATTGGAGACAATGGGTGTGGATAGACTTGCACACATCTGAACGTGCGAGACAAGGAAAAGGAACTGGAGAGAACTACTAGAACTCTGGCTTGAGAAACTAAGCAAATTGATGTGCTATTAGTTAGGGCAGACAACAATGAAAGGACAGAAAAGTTAAGGAGGAGAAAAATGATGGAACATGGGCTTTTTGTTTTTGTCTTGTTCTTTTGTTTAAGACAGGGTCTTCCTATTATCTGGCTGTGGTGGAACTTGTCATATGGACCAACCTGACCTTGAACTCACAGAGATCTACCTGAGTGGGAGGGATTAATGGCATACACCACCATGCTTGGCTGTGGGAATAGTTTACACCTCCCGTCAGTATTAAGTACTGGGGTTCCTGCTCCCTTTCCCTTGAGGAAAAGTCAGCAATCCCAGCAGTTGGGAAGCAGAGGCAGTAAGACCAGGAGTTCAAAGTTATTCTCGGCTACACAGCAAATGTGAGGTCAGCCTAGGTTACAAAAGACCCTGTCTCAAAAGAACAAAACAATAATGTCCCCTCCTCTAGAAACTGGATGAGCCTTCATGGCTGCCTCAATGAACAGAATGCTGAGATGCGACTTGCAAAGCTAGGTAAGAAACCACAGGCAGTATTGGTGGGTCGGTCTTAACTGACTATTGAGTGCGTTACAGTTCAGACACTGGCCATGCAAATCAGAATGCCTGCAGATGACTCTGGGCTTCACCACAATCTCTCTGTAAGTAGTAGAGAAGCCGTGGATGAACAGTATCTAGTGAAGACCACCTCCGACTCCTGAGTGACATGAGCTGTACCTGTTATTTTCAGCACTGGTTCTGTGGGCACTCGTTAAACAGAAATAAAAAGTCGAAACAATAAAAAATCCCATTGAGTCAAAGTTTGAATACGTGTCTGGAAAGTCTAGAGTAGACACTCGAAAGAAAGAAAGAAAAAAAAAAAGAACAGAAACTCAGATCTGGGGTGGAAGCTGGGGGCCCGAGAGTTCATGCATGCATATCCCCCCCACTCCCATCTGCCTCAGGCTGCGAATGTCTCCAGTCCATCTTGACATTTTAAATTTTCATTGAATCTGACTAGAAGCGCCTCAGAGACATGGAAGGTAAGACGGCATGCTCATTTTTGAGGAAACTGAGTCACTGAAATGCCCTACCGGCTGGGCATGCCAGCCTACCTCTTTCCTCCCAGCAGCACTCAGTAGGCAGAGGCAGTCTGATCTCTGTGAGTTCGAGGCCCACCCTGGCCGACAAAGAGAATCCAAGGCAGCCTAGGGCTACACAGAGAAACCCCGTTTCAAACAAAAGAAAACGAAACACCCTACAGGATGGAGTTAGGACAAAAACAAGTTCTCCTCATACCCCAGTATAACGCCATTTTCAGTGCCTCCTCCTAGGCGGAGGAAGGGGGAGGAGAAAACAGGAGGTGTCCATTTGATATGAGGGACCAGGCGTGAAATGGACTCTGAGGACAGGCTGACAGAGAAGAAATAACCTGGGAAGACACAACAGCAAGTGTCTGGAGAGTGTAGTTGAGGAAGTAGACAGTTTAACTAGGGGTAATCCCCCTGTGGTTGTGCTAGAACTGATTAAGTAAATCCGTAGAACTCTCACTATTAGGGGGGCTGGCAGGGTTGTATTAGTATTAATAAAATTTATTAAAGACCATGTGTACAGAGAAGCCCAGGGAGCAGAGAGCACGCTGAATCATCACCTTGAAATGAACAGTTTAGGGAACCCCGAAAATGGTGAGAGAAGAATTATCAAGAGGGCGTCTCAAACTTTACCCTGAAGGCAAGCATTACAAAGGGAAGAGGCTAGTCAAATGCTCATGAAGGTATGGACAGGCAGAGCAAAGGGAAGATCTTTGAAGTTTTCATTGAGGTTAAATGCTGAGTGTGTGCTGGGCTCCGAGCACCGTTGAGAAACAGGATACTGTCCCAACAAGATAGAAACCCACAAGTCATGAGTTGCACGATCTGAGCCCCAGGGCTTCCAAGAAGAAGAGGCATGAAAACAAAATGGCTGTTGCAAGGCAGGATGAGTTGAGGGTACATAGATCTCTAGACAGAGAGGCCCAGGGTTAAGATGGACACTTCTTTTTAGGCAAACAACAAAATTCAGATCTGCCAGTTTGGTCTTAACAGCTAACCAATACTTCCTATTGGCTCCAAAGTCAACGGCTCTAATATTGTCCTAGGAGCTGAATCAGTCCACGGTGCTCAGTACAGTTACAAAGGGCCCTGCTGGCAGTGTCTCCCTGGACTTGCAGCCAGATCGCCCCAGGATCACCAGGGAGAGTAGCCTGGCACAAGGGATCCAGTCAGCTTTTCTCCACACAGGGCCAGCTTGTCTCCCTAAGACTTGCACACCACTACAGTCTTACAATGCTCTTCATTCTTCAAAGTCCTTTGTCAGGGGCCATAATGGGACAAGCTAATAACTAGCAGATGATCTTCCTGAGGTGGCCTGCTTCAGATTATTATATAATCAGTGGCAGGCTCGCCCTTATTATGCAAGGCCTAAGGGAATCCATTTTGGGAAAGATTCCTGGTATTATATGATTTTCCTGTCATTGTTAAACATATATAGCAATCATTAAGTAAAAGCCCACCCCTTTGGAGCAGATCTCAGCAGATCCACAAAGACCTATTGTCTTGTGGTGATACTGTATAAACAGATGACTTCTTAAGTCTTAATGATGATCCTGTAAGAATTCCTAAAATTATATCAGTGATTGTTAAGCTCTTTTATAGTGGGACTGCTATTAGGTCCTCTTCTGATAGTCAAAATTGCAGTCTCCCAGCTAATTGCTCTTAGATGGTAAGCAGACTTTCTCCTACTCAGAGCACATTCCAATAGGTTGTAAAGCAATTAACCAAAGCTCATAAAAAGGGAACTAATGATTTATTATAGGTGCTAGGACAGAAGATAAAATATTAAGTAGGTTTATTTATACAAAACTTCACTAATAACTTAGTTATGGTTTTAAACCTTCAGGGAACCTGTGGGGCTGTTACAGGTGATGGATGTTTAGCCAGATAATTACTCCTAATGGACAAGAACTAAACATCCTGTTGTAAACTTCTATTTCAATTTATGATTTGATTTTTTGTGTGAAGTTGTGATGAACTTTGTAGCGTGTAATCATGTACTGAAAGATTGTAAGTGCTGAGGACAAAGAGAAGAGAGAAGAATTTTTCTCCCTTAGAGATATTTCTTCCCTTTCCCCGCTTAGAGAAGAATTTTCTCTTTCCGGGCTTAGGATCTTTCAGCTTCCCCCTTAGGTAGCTTTTCATAGGAAACTTTTTTTTACAACTAAGTAATAAACATTATAATCACTTGTCTAAGTGTCCCTTTTTCTTTCTGTGACTTCCCCACTTGCTGGCTGAAAGTTAGAGCCCTGCAGTTCTCATACACCACCACCACCCCACCCCACCCCAGAGAGGAAAAAAGGCCACATTCCTTCATCCCCGTTAGGCTACAGGTGTCAATCGCCTATGTCCCGCAGCCTTTTACCCTCAGAAAAGAAGTTATCACCAGCATTTCAGTACAGTTAGAGGGCTAGCACGTCCTGAGACACTCAGACTTCAAAGTAACCACCAGAGTACTACTCTGATTCCGCCATTACCCTCTCCAGGCTGGGAGCCTCCTGGCAGTCCCTTCATTGGTGTTACTCACTCTCACCCCCATTGCCGAAAGTAAAGCTCCTTACAGTGAAAAGTATTTACCCAGAGAACTAGCCTGAGAGGCAAGGGCCTAACTCCTTCTCAGCTGGCCTGGGACCACAGGCAATTGGAGTAGAAAAATGGACTCAGGCCCTGAGCAGTGGACCTTATCGCAACGTAAATCGGTTATTTTATATAACTCCACTTTTAGACTCAGACCCTCATTCGGAGACTCCCGACAGAGCAGGCCACTGTAACATTCCCACAATTTGGATCTGTCTCTGATACAGTCAACTACTTTACTACTTTTTACATTCTCTCAGAGCAGGACTTACATAAAGCAAGTTTCCAACATCAAAGGGAACACATTGCTTCTGAACATAAAACATGGCAAGTTAAAAAAAAAACAACAAAAAACAAAAAACAAAAAAGGAGCCCCTTTTAGCAGAGAGCTTCCTTCCTCTTACTGAAAATTTGTTCACAGAACTCCAGCCATGAGGTGTGGTACAGGGTCCCACTTCTCTATCTCCCCTAGGTTCCGTTTCTCTTGTCCCCTTGTGAAAAGAAACGGGGCCTGGTTTTCCAGAGCTAAGGAATGCTTCCTGCCTTCCCAGAGCCCCGCTGAGAGCATCCAGCCCAAGAGCGCACTCATTTCCAAGGTTGAGCTAAGCCCCACCTCCCCTTTCCCAACTGGCAGTGCCTTCAGTGCACGACCACTTGGTGAAAACTACCTTGAAATCCAGTTACCAAAGACAGCAAAAGCGATTCCAGGATCAGAAACCATCTCCGTTTTTTGAAGTACATAATACTTTGAGAAGCTGCCCTGTGACACTGGAGACAACTGGAACCGCGCCTTCGACCAGCAGCAAAACCCCAAGGCAGGAAGTTGTATGAAGTTTTTCCGTTTCGTTTTTTTCATGAATTATCATTGACATAGAAAGAAGGAACCACTACGGTCACACCAAACGGAATAAAATTCAAATCCGGGGTTGGGATTTAGCTAAATAACGACTTTTTCTGGGTTCGGTCCTCAGCTCCGGAAAAAAAAAAAAGTTGCATTTTGGGCGGTAAATCTGGGCTGAACCGGAGAACTCGCGGGAGACTCTCTCTAGCCGCTCCTAGCAAGGCCCACCCACCCAGCTGCTCCCCATGCAAGGCCCGCCCATCCATTCCCCATGCATCCTGCTTCTGCAAAGTGGTACGATCAAAGGGACTATGTAAAGATGTTAATGTGAACTTTGAAAAATCCAAACTTACTTTTAACTGTCCTGAAGGAAGCAGTAATTTTCAGCATTTAAATAAAATTGCTCTTTTTCACTGTATTGGCCCAAATGATTGCAAGCATAAAAGAACGGGCAGATGTACTGGCTGGTTCTGTGTGTCAACCTGACACAAGCCGGAGTTATCACAGAGAAAGGAGCCTCCCTTGAGGAAATTCATCCGTGAGATCCAGCTGTAAGGCATTTTCTCAGCTGGTGATCAAGGAAGAAGGGTCCTGCCCATTGTGGGTGGTGCTGTCCCTGGGCTGGTAGTCCTGGGTTCTGTAAGAGAGCAAGCTGAGCAAGCCAGGGGAAGCAAGCCAGGAAGTAACATCCTTCCATGGCCTCTGCATCAGCATCTGCTTCCTGACCTGCTACATTCCAGTCCCGACTTCCTTTAGCGATGAACAGTAACTGACAAACAGCAATGCGTAAGTGTAAGCTGAATCAACCCTTTCCTCCCCAACTTGCTTCTTGGTCATGATGTTAAGTCCAGGAATGGAAACCCTGACTAAGACACAGATCAATTTTATGTTGTTTGCGAAGAGGAGAATCTGGCCAGTTGTGGCCTAGGTTACCACAGGAAAGGGCAAAGTTTGATTGGCTGGCTTAGTGTGGACTTCAGTAATTGAAAGACTGGGAGGATGGCTGAGATGAAGACGTGTCCAATGTTGACCGCTTCTCTGGGATGATGGAACACATGGGTGATGATAAGGACTCACCAGACGTAGACGGAGCAGATGATCATTCACAAGACAGTGGTGGGGAAGGAAAGGCCAGCTCTGGAGTAAGCAGTGCTGTCATTGCCTGGGTCTTGAGAAAGAAAAATAACTTCTGCAAGATTTCACAATTGAGAAAATCCCTGAGTTGATAGCTGGAAAGGCAGATGTGCTGTACTCGCCTCCTTTAATCCACTCTTCAACCTGATTTTTTTTTTTTTAAAGGCTTCACCAACGGTTGATTATGTACCATAATATGGGGCAGCCTGAATCAGCTAAGGCAATATCCTTATGCATGAACATTTCCCAGGATTCCATGAGGCAGTTGAGGTTCTAGGCGCTGCTGAATAACCGAGTTTCCCCTAAGTCTTCTTTCACCTTAGGAAAGCTCCCAGCTTAGGGAAAGATAAAGGTGTTAGAACCATGGACTTGAAGGAAGCAGAAACAAATTGGCTAATATCTTTTTTTTTTTCACTTTTTTTTTTTTTTATTAACTTGAGTATTTCTTATTTACATTTCGAGTGTTATTCCCTTTCCGGTTTCGGGCAAACATCCCCTAATCCTCCCCCCTCCCTTCTTTATGGGTGTTCCCCTCCCCACCCTCCCCCCATTGCCGCCCCAACAATCACGTTCCCTGGGGGTTCAGTCTTAGCAGGACCAACGGCTTCCCCTTCCACTGGTGTTCTTACTAGGATATTCATTGCTACCTATGAGGTTGGAGCCCAGGGTCAGTCCTGTTGGCTAATATCTTAAACTGATGCCCTGCCATTCTTCAAGGATCCCTTTCAGAATTATTCCACTAAAGCTTATCTTTCACAGAGAGTGTACTTTACATCATTGGATGTGATCACTGGTCAGTGTTCAGGTGTATTTTAGCTAAAACGAGTGGATGCCCTGACTTAGATGGTTTTTGAAGTCTATACACTTGGTATTGTTCGGTCTTAAGCTTTTACATCTCTTAGCATGGGGGAGGGAGAAAGTCCTGCATTGGTGCTGGAGAATACGTACATTTTAGACCAGATTTGTATGTGCACTGAAGTATGGCAGATGAGAGGAAAATGGTAATACACTATTGGATTGGTTTATTTCCTGTTTTTATTTCAGCTTATGCCCTGGCTGGAAAACCTCAATTTATGTTCATGACAGGAAGGATTTTTTTAAATGTCTACATTCTTTCTAATAAGCTATTGGAAGATAGAAAGAAAGAAAGAAAGAAAGAAAGAAAGAAAGAAAGAAAGAAAAGGAGAAAGGAAGAAAGAGGAGGTTGGGGATTTAGCTCAGTGGTAGAGCGCTTGCCTAGCAAGCACAAAGCCCTGGGTTCGGTCCCCAGCTCCAGAAAAAAAAAAAAAAAGAAAGAAAGAAAGAAAGAAAGAAAGAAAGAAAGAAAGAAAGAAAGAAAGGGAGAAAGGAAGAAAAGAAAAGAAAGGATTGTTCACCCTGTGGTCTCAGGCATTTTGAGCCCATTCCTCACTCTAATTCATTGAGTCTAAGTGAACTATTTTTTTCACCTAGGACACTATGGGAGACTCATGCGGTGAGTCGCCGTAGTCCCCGAGACAGAATATCTGTAATCATTCCAGGATTGAATATATTTCTGATGATCAGGATGGAGGTGGGCGATAAGATGGCTCTCCGTCCTGTGCCCTCTTGCAACCATCATCTCACGGGCCCACAGGAGGAGACTCCAACTCACTACCTGGCATTGGGCATGAAGTCCCATGCTCCTGGTCACACCGGAGGCCTGCGAGGTGGCTACGGGGTCGGTATCAATAGTTGCACCTTATTGAAACTCAGAGTCAGGCTTTGCCTAAATCATGTGTCAGCGATGGTGAACTCCCTATGTATTCTCCACATGCAGAAAGATGTCAAGATTATGAGTCTGGACCAGAATCCTCTAGAAATCAGGTCTGGCCAGCCTCCCACCCTTTTCTTTTTTTTTTTTTTTTTTTTTTCCGAGCTGGGGACCGAACCCAGGGCCTTGCGCTTGCTAGGCGAGCGCCTACCACTGAGCTAAATCCCCAACCCCATCCCACCCTTTTCTTATGTCTCTTTGCACTGTGCCTGCTGTTTTCTCTGCCCAGCATGGCAGACAGCAAAGCTTTGAACTAGAAGAGAAGATAGGGCAGGAACAAATGAGCAAGGCTTTAAGCAGGATTTTGGCACAGGCTGTTTTAGATTACTCACTAAAAGGGAACTGAGAAGAGAGCGTGGAGTGAAATGGGAGAAGAACCAGAAGAATCAGGAAATAAGCTTGGTCCTGCCCCTGAGTCTCTCAAAGCCACCTCCCCACCCGTTTTAGTAGAGCCTAGAAGCGGAAGAGGGTGGAGTTGCAAAGAATAAGCGGTGACCCTGTGTTGAGACTGATACCGGCTGATACCGGCTGATACTGGCTGATACCGGCTGCAGCACTTCTGAATACACAACAGTCTGCAGAGGTGTCTCAGTAGTTAAGAACACTTGTTCTTGCAGATCACCCGGGCTTGGTTCCCAGTATCCATTTGGTAGCTCAGAGCCCTGTGTAACTGTAGCCCAGAGGATCTTACACCCTTTCCTTACCTCTGCCGAGTAGGCATGCACGTGGCTTACATATGTACATGCAGACAAAACAGTCATACACACAAAAATAAATAAACATAAAACTTAAAAAAAAAAAAAAAGTACAGTTCTCTGATTGGGGATTTAGTTCAGTGGTAGAGCGCTTGCCTAGAAAGCGCAAGGCCCTGGGTTTAGTCCTCAGCTCCAGAAAAAAAAAAAAAATCAGTAAAAAAAGTACAGTTCTCAACCTGAGCGTGGTGGTGCACCGTTTTCATCCCAGCACTTGAGACAGAGGCAGAAAGGTAGAGAGGCAGATGGGTCTCCGAGTTTGTGGCCAGCCTAAGCTACAGAACAAGTTCCAGGACAGCCAGGGATACACAGAGAAACCCTTTCTCAAAGAAAGAAAGAAAGAAAGAAAGAAAGAAAGAAAGAAAGAAAGAAAGAAAGAAAGAAAGAAAGAAAGAAGGAAGGAAGGAAGGAAGGAAGGAAGGAAGGAAGGAAGGAAGGAAGAAAGAAAGAAAGAAAGAAAGAAAAGAAAGAAAGAAAGAAAGAAAGAAAGAAGGAAGGAAGGAAGGAAGGAAGGAAGGAAGGAAGGAAAGGAAGGAAGGAAGAAAGAAAGAAAGAAAGAAAGAAAGAAAGAAAGAAAGAAAGAAAGAGAGGAAAGGAAGGAAGAAAGGAAGAAAGGAAGGAAGGAAGAAAAAGACTAGAAAAGAAAGGGGGAAGAAAAGAAAAATAGAAATACAGTTCTCATCTCAAAGGGAATAAGAAATAGTTTCTTCGTGAGTCAAATATGAGAGACCATAGCTCAGGAACACAGGTTCATGTAATCCTTGATAGTGTGTGCAATGTAGAAACTGGTTTATAGAAGTTTTACCGTTACATATTAAAGAAGTCCACGAATCAAGGCACTTCAGGGATATATTGGTAGAAATAGGGTAATCCCTGCAATGCTCTCTGGTGACAGTCTTAGCTTTGGGGTTGGTGAAAGTTCTTGATCTATTAATTTAATACATTCCATAGGGTCACACAAGGATAGTAGTAACAAGGATATTTAGCCACAGAGATAAACAACCAATGGGCATTAAAGGGACTAAAAATAATTTGGCTTTAAAATGGCAACATTCCAACACTCCAAGTTCCATTCAGTCAAGAGTGGAACACCTTGTTAGAGTGTTTACCATAGGTATGGCTTTCCTTCTGGGAGTTTCATTCACTTGGTCTAGAAGTAGCCACCTGAAGGAAGCCTCACACTGAAGGAAAGTGTGCTAGAAGGTGGAGTAATTCTGAATTTAGAGCATTCCTCTACCCGCCATTTCCTTTTCTCCTGACCACTAACTCCAAGCTTTCCTGTGCCCAGAATCAACCAATCCAATATGTCCCATGCCCTAGAGTTGATTCTCAAGTTACCTGAGAAGATCTGGAGGATTGGGCTAGTCTAAAAATCTAAGCTAGAGTGGAAGAATGTAGCAAATGAAGATTTGAAATCGTCACCTTTCTCCTGTATATGGTTCGCAAGAGATCCCAGTGGAAGTAGACAATGAAGTAGGATGCTAATGAACTGATAGGCTAGTTTGGCATTTGTTGTCATTTTGGCCATTTGTCCCATCAACACATACCTAGACCATGTGCAGATTCTACCATCCAGGAGGAATCCAAGACTAGAAGTCTGAACCAAGTTCTAACTAGGTCTCTTGCTTCCTTGCTATGGCCTGGAGTTCCTTTGCCTCTTCTCTACTCATCAACTAGATACCCTCTAGATAACCTCTAGAGATTCAGAGTTATCTTTCCTGTGTCTCTTTCTTCTGGTTTCCCTGAAGTCTCATTTGTATCACTTAATAGAAATCTCAACTCTCAAGGGAACAGTGCAAGCTCTAGGATAGACTAAAGGATTGTGAAAAAGGTTTCTAATTAAAATGATTACGTGAATGTGATGGTTTGAATACAAATGACCCCCACAGACTTAGATGGTACTATTAGGAGGAGTGGCCTTGTTGGAGTGGGTGTGACCTTGTTGGAGGAAGTGTGTCACTGTGGAGGCGGGCTTTAAGGTCTCATATGCTCAAGCTATGCCCAGTGTGGTACACAGTCTCCTTCTGCTACCTGTGGATTAAGATGTAGAACTCTCAGCTCCTTCACCAGTACCGTGTCTGCTTGTGTGCTGCCTTGCTTTTCCCCATGACAGTAATGGACTGAACCTCTGAAACTATAAGCCAGCCCTGATTAACTGTTTCCTTTATAAGAGTTGTAGTTGTCACGGTGTATCTTCACATCCATAGAAACCCTAACTAAGACAATAACTATTATAGAAAACTTATCCCCCAAAGATGAAAAGGATGAATTTAAAAGTAAATCATGCAGAATCTCCTTGGGGGGGGGTGCTTTCTAGTACTCAATATTTCTTCCTAATATCTTCTTTGCTTATGTACATTCAGTTAGACAATTAGAATTCTATGATATGTGTGTGTGTGTGTGTGTGTGTGATGTGTGTATACTTTATATATGACTTTTGTCACTTGCTTTAAACATCATCCCTGGATATTAGACTTTCTTCAAAAAGAAGAACAACGAGAAGATGTAGACTAGAAGCTCAATACTTGCTGGTGTGGACACACACTCTTCAAGCATTTCTTTTCTACTAGATGTCTACTGTACTTTCTTAGTGATTTGTCAGCGACTAGTGGGGATTGACTCTGGGTGCAATGCAGAGAAGGAATTCTATATTCTTTACTATCTTAATCTAAGAAGGGAATAATTCTAGTAGGAATTTCACATTTTTAAATTTGTAGTTACGTATTCACAAGGTGTGTCAACTTAAGGAAATTATATCCTTGCTTTTGTTGCTGGAGCATTTAGGGGGAAAACCTGGCCTCTGACCTCCAAACAACCAGGTTTAGCTGCCCATTCTCAATACTTCAATTAATAACATAAACAATGGTGAGAACCAAATAGAGGCAAGTTCTCCAGTGTGACTGTCTCAGTTAGGGTTTTATTGCTGTGATGATATGCCATGACTATGGCAACTCTAATAAGGAAAACATTTAACTGGGGCTCACTTACAGTTCAGATATTTAGTCCACTGTGATCATAGAAAGAAGAATGACTTTCAACAGCAAACACAGTGCTGGAGACAGAACTAAGAGTTCTACATCCCAATCTGAAGGCAGCAGTCAATGAGACCAAACCTCTGGACCTGGCTTGAGCATCTGAAACATCAAAGCCCACATACCCCTCCCCAGATAGGATTCCTAGGGAAATTTAACTGGGGTGCCATTGTTTCAATTGTCAGCTAACATAAGGAAAGGATGAAAATGTTACTTGTGTCTGCCAGGGAGGTCATACTCTGAGTCTGCCTTTACCCAGTAGGGAAGTGTGGTAGATCAGGCCGCACTGATAACAGAATCCCGTAGAGCTCTCAAAGGTCTACTCGGGAGTGGTTAAACTGACTCTTGTTTTTTGTTTTTGTTTTGTCCTTGATTTGGTTTGGTTTGATTTTTCAAAACAGGATTTCTCTGTGTGTAACCCTAGATGTCCTGGAACTCTTTCTGTAGACCAAGCTGGCCTCAAACTCACAGAAATATACCCAGTGCTGACTTGTTCGATCTGGTGTTAAAAAAAAAAAAGAAAGAAAAGAAAAAGGAACAGAACACAGACTGAGCCCAAGAAACCTTTGATGTACCGCCCTGACTCCATCTTAAGGATCGAAGCCATTTCGTTAAAGGGTCAGAATAAGTTCATTTCTGATTGCTGCAAATTTCAAGCTTGACTGGGTGCCCTAACCCACTTCTGAAAGTTTACATACTCGCCACCCTATGGAGTTTGAGTCACACCTAGAATGTACTCTGATAGGATGCTCTTTCAAATAACTTTGAAATGTTCAGCCACGTTCCTATGTAACCAAACTTTCTCTGGAAACCCCTCAATCCCTAGCCTTACAGTTTTGGGGGGGTTATATAAACCCTTGCCTTCAGCTATATTTGATGCTATTTTCTCAAACTCAACCTTAGAGACTTAGTCCTGTCTGACAGAAAAGAAAGTTTGCATAATTTGACCAAAGAAATTGGGTAGAGGTCTTTTACTCTTGTTCGGTGGAATTGATACCTTCCTCCTCTTCTAAGGCATCTCCTGGCAACAGGCATATTTGGAATGTTCACTCCAAGGTTCAAGGTGCCTCCTTAAGTCTAAAAACCCTGTAAAACCAAGGCTGGGAGAAGCTATACAGAAAAGATCAGTGGCTTACACAGGGGTGAATCAGCTAATTATTATCTAGAACAGCAGGTGTCTAACTCCCTGGGGCCAAGATATGCCTACAGGGAAGGCTGCAGACACCTCTTCTGTGACTATGTACGAGAAGACTGATCTCATTGTGTGAATTCAAACAGAAGCTGGAGTACCTTCTCTTGGTGGCCCCTCTCCACTACTAATGATAGAGTTTTTGAGTATTATATTAGTCAAGGTTCTCTATAGTAACAGAACTTATAGAATGAATATATACTCATATATATTAATTTCATATAAGTGTATATATATGAGATTTATTAGGATAACTTGCAGGCTGTGATCCAGCTGATCCAATAATGTCTGGCTATGAACAGAAAGTCCATGAATCCAGAAGTTTCTCAGTTTACAAGGCTAGATGTCACAGTGGGTCTTCACTAGATGCTGGGAATTCTGAAGAAGTAGGCTCTAATGCCAATGAAGGAATGGATCTGCTAGTGAGGGTAAAAGCAACCAAGCAAAGATCAAATGTCCTTATATGGGCTTATAATAGAAGGTGTGACCCAGATTAAAGGTGTATCTTCCCATCTTGAGATCCAGATCAAACGCAAGTGTCTTCCCACATCAAAGATATGGATGAGAAGAAGATCTACCTACTTCAAATTAAGAAGAAAAAAAAAAGTCCCTCATGGGTGTGCCCCCCATTTTTGGATTTTAGCTAATTCCAGACATAGTCAAGTGATAACCAGGAGTAGCCATCACACGTACCCACTGAGGCAGATAGCTGACAGAACTTTTACCTACACAGTCTTGGTCCAACCCAAACATCCTAAGGAGGACACCCACGAGCCCTGCTCTCATTTTATAGAAGAGAAAACGTAGCTCCAGAGTTATAAATATGTCTCAGTGGGTCAAGCACTGACCACGATGGAGAAGACATAAGAATGATCTCCAGAACTGCCTAAACTAGGTGTAGTGGTAAATGCTTATGTGGTGGAAGTAGGAGGATTTAGAAGTTCAAAGCTTATTTTATAGTCATTATTGGGAGCTGGCAGATTGAGACAGCCCAACAGTATTTGGCTCACTGTAGAGCTAGAAATCCAAACTTAGACAGACTAGGCATTAGGCCAACCCAGGCACAGAAGCCTTGGAAGTGATTTCCTAACAACCTAACACCAATGGGCAATGGGTGACAGAAACCTCAGAGCAGTTGATTTCCAGTTGGCCTGCAAGCCAAATGGGGCCTGTGAGAACCAGGACAGAAGGCAGGCCTCGGTGCTTATGGCTTGCAGAAGTGCAGCCCAGAGCTGGACGGCAGCGGCACGCTAGGTCGGTAGATGTGGCAGAAGCCAGGACAGCCAACCCTGAATCAGAGGATAGAACTGTGTAGCACTCGTTGCTGAGGACTGAATGCATGCCAGAAACCAAGATCTGGAAATCCTGATCACAGAAGAACCTCTGACCTGTATAGTGACTAGCAAAGAGGTTATATAAGCATGAGTGCAGAGGTAAATGGTTAAGTTTGAAAATAGTAAAAGAAAAATAAATATTAATATACATACACACACACACACACACACATATATATATATATTCTATGTTTAAAAATGGCAAAGGGCATTTGGACCCTGTATAATTTTGTTTCAAATATCAGCATAGACATAATTATATGTTCAGTAATGACTGCAATTTCATAGATCCTCTTTAAGAAAGATCAAAACAAGCTTCAGAGGAATTCGATCTAAAACCCATGGCACCACCTTGTGATAAAATTACAGAATGACAACCTATAGAGATGCAATATACCGAGTTAAGGATACAGATTCTGTCTGATGATGCCATCTTAGAGCAATGAAAAACAATATCTCGCATGTCTCATTTTGTAGAATTTGGGAAAATTAAAGTATGTACACACTTTGATACGTCACACAATCGATACACATTCAGAATTCCAAAGGGCCTCTGCCTTGCATTTTGCAAAGGAAGATTCTGAGATTGCTAGAGACAGTGTTTATCTTAAGACGCCTTTGCAGATTGAAGCTGATGATGCCTTACGGCACATGTATCCAGTAGAGCACAATATTTCAGACATTATGGTGTGAAACACATTACAGATAGATCATACAGCCCCACAGAGCAAGCAGTTGTAAACCGATCTAACTATACTTTCAAGGAAATGCTCATAAAATGGAAGGGGGACGTGGGATCTCCTGAAAACAGATTAAATACTTTACTGACTTTCAAATGTTTTAAATGACAATGAGACAGGTAGCATGGCTGCTGAAAAGCACTGAATTTTAGAAAGGACTCTTGAATTAAAGCAACCCATATATTACAGGGTTGTGCTAACTTCAGAGTCGAAGTCGAGAAATGTGTTGTGTTTGGGGAGAGGCTTATGCCTTTGTTTCAACAGAAAACACATCTAACAAAGGAAGAAAGATGACTTAAAAAAATTCAATCAATAACGTAACCCCAGATGTACAAGTCCCAATGCAAAAATACAATACATATAAGAAACCAAGGTATCAAGTCTTCTTCAAAAATCGCCAACCCCACAGTAATATCTGCTATGAGAGTGAGTTAGATGAAATCCCAGACAAAGCATTCAAAAGAATGATTGTAAATATTTTCAAACAATTCAAAATGACACGAACTCCTGAATTTCAAGAAAATATAACAAATAGTAGATGGAAAAACTGGAGTCCATATAGAATATGAAAATGTATATCCAATAAATTCAATAAAAGGAAATACTAAAGAAAATCATATTAAAATGCTGGACATGAAATTTTCAATAAGTCAAATAAAAAGATGCATTTTAGAGTGGTGGAAAGAAACATCGGCTTAGGGAAGAAGGCCTGGATAGCTAGGCTTCTGTGTAAATGAATAAGAGTTTGGATTTGGCCCCTGGAGGTTTGTGAGGGGAAGTCATTGGCTAATTTTAAAAAGATGAGTGTTGTGCTCTGAGTCACAAGTTAAAAAGATTATGGTGACAAAGAGAGACTAAAATAGAAACAAGAACATAGTATAAGGTTATGGGATGGGCCTGCCCTAGTTATAATAAAGAAGTTATAATAATGAAGTCTGGGGTGATCAGAAAGAGAAGAGGTCACAACAGGCCACTGCTTAATACATGGTTGTGTATAAGGATAAGAATGGAGAAAGGAATCCAGTTTCTGGCTTGAGTGATCACAACAGTAGGTGGCATAAGGGATGAATTGGGGCCTGAAAGATGATACAGTTCTTGAATACGTTACTATTAGAAAGTATAAGATACAGATATGCATATATGGGGGGGAGAGAGAGAGAGAGAGAGAGAGAGAGGAAGAAAGAATAGGAGAAGGAGAAGAGAAATCTGAATTACATACCAGATATATGAACAAATTATGGTCAAGTCATGTTATATGCATGCACATGAAGAGTTTCACTTAGATATATGAAGTGAGGGTGGTTACAGAGGAAATCCCCCGGAAATACCAACATTTGAGGGATGGCAAAGAAAGAAACATGTAAATGAAGTTGATTGAGACTGATCTGCAAAGTAGGAAGAAATATTTTAAAGGAAATTGGTGGAAAATTAAAGGATTTGAAGACCCGAGAAGCTCATCAGGGAGGTAGCAAGAAAGGACAACAGTAAACAGTAGACAAGGACAAAGAGAAATTCAGGCATACTGAACTCTAGTTATGAAAGAAACGGCAGGCCCTGACATGGAGCACCGACAAAACAGCAGGGAATGGGGAGAATCCTTCTATTCCCATGGGACTACAAACAATGCCTCTGGGTGTTCATGGCTATACCATGTATCACTGTGAGAAGACAAAACTTAGGATGGCAGACCTGTGGCCCACAGAGCAAGCAGACACTAGAGAAACCCCCTACCCCTTTCTTTCTAATTTGCTCACTGATTCCATGGAGAGACATTCTCATGGGAAAGGTTTTGTAGTTGAACATTTGTCCAAGAAAATGAGAAGGATGTGCATTTTAATCTCCAAACCCCACAGGCCATCCATTCTGAACAAACTAACTGTGACTACCTCAGTGATAGGTATGGATCTAGTTGTGACTGGATCTCAGATCCAGAGACACCAACGGTGAGTTGTACTTCATGAGGAAACAAGGACAACAACAATGTTATGATAGGAACTGCAGCTCAAGCTCTGGTAGGAAGAGAGAGCAGCTGTCCATGGTAGTACATGCCTTTGACCATAGTACTTGGAGGCAAGCCTGCTTTATACAGAGAGTTTCAGGCTTATCAGGGATACATATAAAGACCGTGTCTATAGACGGATAGGTGGATGGATAGACAGACAGACAGACAGACAGATAGATAGGGGAAGAGATGGAGAGATGGAGGGAGGGAGAGGTGATACGTAAATGATAGATAGGTAGGTAGACAGGTAGGTAGGTAGATAGACAGGTAGGTAGGTAGATAGATAGATAGATAGATAGATAGATAGATAGATAGATAGATAGATAGATAGATAGATAGATAGAAGACCAGATAGACATACATGAAGAACTGAGATGTTGATGTTGCCAAATATAGAAATGTGATGTGATGAGGTTATGCAACATGTGCATTGGAATGTATCTGAATACTCCATTCATAAAGTTGTATAGTGAGATTGGTGCCCCGAATTCTATTCAGAATAACTCTACTTTGCATCAAATGTTTCTCTGTGAGCCAGGTGTCATCCAAACAAGTCATCCTTCTCACAATGTTTCCCTAAACCAGCAAGGTCCCTGACAAGGGAAGGGTGGAGAACACACATGTGCACAGTTTACCCAGAGTCTGTGCAATGTGTTATTTAAGCTTGGAATCACCTCTGCTGCTTTAAAACTGTAGTACTGTTAGCAGAGGTTTGCATCAATTCTGCTCCTACTTCGAATCGTATAAAATGAGAGTTTGGTAGCTAGAGGAGTTGGTGGCTTTAGGAAAATGCAGCTGTCTGGTTGCCTTCTGTTCCCTAACTCACCCTTGATGACTCCTTTCACTGATCAAGCTGTTTTTATGTGAACCACTATTTGGGCTATTGGTGCTGTCCCTTCAGAAGCAGATGTTAACCTCATATGCCCCAGGGAAAGTCACACAAATAAGAATAGGAAATTGCCAAGAAACATGAAAAACACCAACTCATTCAGGAAATTTGAGACATGCAAATTAAGTAAAACTATAGTTTCCTTCAAGTTGAAAAAAAATAATTGAAATAATAGATTCCAAATGGTTTTAAAAGTAGCACATACACACACACACACACACACACACACACACACACACACACACACAGGATAAAAGTGTATATTGATGTTGTCATTTCAGAGGGCTATTTAATGTTATCTGAAATTTTAACTACACATTACCTTTGGTAATGCATTCTACTTGCAATAAGTTATATAAAAATGCAATATAGACCTGGAGGGATAGCTCAGATGGTGAAGTACCTGTGTGTAAGCACGAAGACCTGAGTTTAGGCCCCCAGAGCATGCATAAACGCTGCAGTAGCAACACAGGTTAAAGCCCAGCCTTTGTGAGAGCAGCCAAGATGTCTCCTGGGAACTCAGTGAGAGCAAGCCAACAAGCCCACCAGCCTAGATGAGCTGCTAAGCTTGGATTCAGCGGAAGGAGAGAAGAGTGAGCAAGGAAGACACCCAACATCAATACTCATATCTGTATGCACATGCACATACATACAACATGCATACCTACACACACACACACAGAGAGAGAGAGAGAGAGAGAGAGAGAGAGAGAGAGAGAATTGCACAAGTACAATCTCACATACAACATTCAAGTTTTTATTGTTTGTTTATTGAGACAGGGTCTGTCTATACAGCTCTGGCTGTGCTGGAACTGCCTTGAACTCAACAGAGGTCCCTCTGCCTCATTTGGTATCATTTATAATGACGTTGAAAATTACCTACAAATAGTAATGAAAAGGAGACGAAATAAACAAATTCTTGTATAAACAAGATTTCTGATAGATTACAGGGGGAAATTTGAGAAATCAAGCCATATGGTGCACTTATTTTTGTTAAAATGTGTGTGTGTAGAAAAAGCTGTGTTTAATATGGTTATATATGCATTGAAACACACAAATGGAATGGCATAAAACTAGGCACAAGATTTTAGCTCAGTATTGTACTAGAAGACCTGAATAAATGTTTAGCCTTTATTGTTATTTGATTTTTGCCACAATAAGCATGTTTCTATTTTTAAATATGTAGATGGGCATTTTCCATTTATGTATGTGTATATGTATGTATATGTATGTATGTATGTATGTATGTATGTATGTATGTATGTATGTATGTGCACTACATGCATGCCTGGTACCAATGGAGACTAAAAAGGGCCTATAAGCTCCCCTGCAACGAAGTTACAGATAAATCTGAGCTACCATGTGGATGCTGGGAATCAAACTCTGTTTCTCTGAATCTCATTGGATTTGATAAGCTATCAATTTCAGATAAATCATGAGATAAAACATTATTTTACACTGAATTAACAGATAAATAGGTAGAGCATGAGTCTGAATCTGTGTGTGTATGTATGTATGTATGAATGAATGAATGTATGCATGTGTGTATGTATGTTTTGATAGTCCATGGTGTGAAGAAGAGAAAAGAACAACTTTTGGACTCATCCCCTATCCTTCATTTCTATCTCACCCAGGACTTCCACAAGGAGGAAGGCTCATGGGCAGTCCAAGGATATAGAACCAAGAAAGATCATAGTTTATCTGCTAAAGCTTCTCTCCTACAATGCCAGAAACCAAGCCTCAAGAGCTTTTAAGAAAGAGGAGAAAATATATCCCCAAGAAAAGGAAAGATGATGAGAAAACATTTTAAAGAGAGAGATACTAAACAGATGGACGAGGAACAGAAGCCCGGAGGAATTAGACATGTCACATGACATGTGCACTTGGGGTTCATGGCTACTTCTCTAATTGTCCTAAGTGATATTTTGGGTTTTCTTCAGCATGTTAGAGTCATCCCTTGATTCTGCATTACACATCATGGACACACTCTGGGTTCCAGTTGTAATAAACTTCAGAAATCGTAAAATGTCCCTTGTAAGACAAAACCACTCTCAGCAGCGGACTGTTGCATAAACATTCATGTTAGAACAAAGACATCACTAGAGTTTCAGTGGCAAGGGCAGAGACCTGAAATCTTCGTGCTGAAAATGGTGAGGCTGGAGATTGTAGGTTCAAGGCCAGTTTGGCCTTGAAATTACAACTTTTTTTTTTTAAATCACTGGTATGTGTTTGTTTGTTTTTAAGTTTTGCTCTTTCATAGAGAAAATATTTTTCAGTCATTCAAACTTGCTATTGATGATCTGTTCCGTCTTGCTTAAGACACCACGATTGTGGGGTTGGGGATTTAGCTCAGTGGTAGAGCGCTTGCCTAGGAAGCGCAAGGCCCTGGGTTCGGTCCCCAGCTCCAAAAAAAAAGGAACCAAAAAAAAAAAAAAAAAAAAAGACACCAATGATTGTTTAAACAACATGCACTTGATAAAATTGTGTAGTACAATCAATTTATGCTTATCCCTGACTAGCTTATTTTATTTGGCCTTGACAATTATTGGTGGTAACCCCTAGTCTACTCTTCTAACTGCTGGCCTGGTCACCTCCCTAATGGTGTACCTCCAGATTTCGTGCTGTTTCTCCTGGCCATGTGCTTATCATCCATCTTCCCCTCATGGTCTCTCTCTCTCTCTCTCTCTCTCTCTCTCTCTCTCTCTCTCTCTCTCTCTCTCTCTCTCTCTCTCCCTCTCTCTCTCTCTCTCTCTCTGTCTCTCTCTCCCTTCTTCTTCTTTCTCCCCTGGACTCTCCTCCTCTACCAAGTCACTCCAAACCCACCTACCTCTAATCCCTCCAGTAACTGGCTGAAGCCAATTTTATTTAAGGAATAGTTTTATATCAAAGAACAAGGTTTGCACAACAAAAGCTTATAAACATGAGAAGTCACTTGTAGGCCTAGACTTTCATGTATAGAATTTAGCAATACAGTGCATAGCAATAGACCAAACCTCAACAAAATTGGATTTGTTTTTAAAAACACATGTGAACGCTCCAATCCGTAGAAGGGTTGATAGAATAGCACTGATATAGGATGGGAATAGGAAGGGGATTGTTGTTAGAGCAAATTTCTAAACTGGGGTCTTCACGATTTCAAGGTTGGCATTCTACCTCTGAGGCAGCAAATAAAAGTTCAAGGTGAGCCCTTTCGAGTAGCACCTAAGGCTGCGTTTATGTCAACTTGACAGAAGCTAGAGTCCTCTGAGAGGAGGGAACCTCAACTGAGAAAATGGCTGTGGGGCATTTTCTTAATTAGTGATTGATGGGGGAGGGCCCAGCCCATTGTAGGTAGTGCCATCCCAGGCTTAGTGGTCTTGAGTTCTATAAGAAAGCAGGCTGAGCAAGATGTGAGGAACACGCCAGTAGGCAACACCCTTCCATGACCTCTACATTAGCTCCGGCCTCCCTAGCTACTGCCTTGTTTGAGTTCCTGTTCTGACTTCCTTTGGTGATGGATGATATGGGAATATAGCCAAATGAACCCTTCCCTCCCCAAGTTGCTTTGGTCATGGTTTTGCATTGCAACAACCGAAACCCTAATTAAATCATAAGCAACGTGACCCAAGAATGGCTTCCTTTCAGGTCACCAGCACTTGGCCGGGGTTTCACCATTTACTTTTGGTCTCTTCCATGGCAATAAGAAAAGGATATTTAGGAACTAGACTCTCTTTATCAGTTAACCAGTGTTAGAATATCCTATGTGTCCATTCTAAATCAAAACCAAACCTTACAGTCTATTCTGAACAATTGCACCCCCTTCATACATCTGAAGAAATCTTAACTCCATAGCTGATGATATCAGAAAGTAGAACCTCTAAGAATTGATTAAATCAAGAAAGTGACGTCCTCATGAATAAGTTTAATGCCCTGTAAATGAGGCCTAGAAGATCTCTTACCTTTTCCACCATATAAGATTCAGTGAGAAGCTTAATCTGTGAACACAGAGGCTAGCCTTACCAGACGCTGAATCTACCAGCATCCCACCCTCCAAACTGTGAGAAATACATTTATATAAGCTATTCCATTCATTGCATTTTGTTTTAGAAAGCCAAATGATTGAGAAAAGGATATTTAACCAATGCTTTTAAAGAGGCCGTATAGTAAAGACTATTACCTTGGTCTTGGGAATGTAGCTCAATGGTAGAGTCAGAAAAGGGAAGGTAGAAGAGAGACAAGGTGGGGGAAATAGAACAAGAGGAGGAAAAGGAATAAAGAAGGAGAGGAGGAGAAGAGAGAAAAGAAAGATAACCCTAGGGGGTTGGGGATTTAGCTCAGTGGTAGAGCACTTGCTTAGCAAGCACAAGGCGCTGGGTTCGGTCCCCAGCTCCGGAAAAAAAGAAAGAAAGAAAGAAAGAAAGAAAGAAAGAAAGAAAGAAAGAAAGAAAGAAAGAAAGAAAGAAAGAAAGAGAGAAGGAAAGGAAGGAAGAAAGAAAGATAACCCTATAACTTCACCCAAAGAGAAGTCTAACATTTGTCCTTGGACTATGACAGGTGATGTAGGAGTCTTTGAAATATCATGCCCGAGAGAACTGCATGTGTTTAGCAGAGACTTGCACCAGTGAGCCAGTAAAATGATTTGGTGTAAGGGCTTTGGATCACCTACCATATCATCTCAAACTCCTGAAGGACTGAAATAAGCATCTAGTCATGCCCACATGATTACATCCCAACACTAGCTCTAGACTTTGATGTGCTTTTCTGATAGACAATATTCAATGTATACCATCACATGTCAATCAGAAAGAAAAAAAAAAAAACCTCTTGGTGAGTCCATGGACAGAGAATCCTCCTGGACTCAAGTCCAGCGTCTCTTCCCTTCAGTCGCTTTAGTCATTATTTAGAACCATTCTCTGGTTGTAAATTAACCCTATTAACACTAACTACAGTATCAGTTTTCTGTAACTCATGTGGGTCCTTCTACTGAATTATGTAACTTGCCTGTGGTTTGAGAAGTCCCTGTGTAAGTTGATGTAAGAAATAAGGGAATTTAGAGGACTGCCCCACCATTTTCAGTTTACCAGCTGTCACAGATTATTTCTGGAGGTTGGTAGAGTGTAGAAAATGATAGCACTGACTTCTCCCTTTTCAGATTTTACAGAATGAAAACAAATACAGTCATCAGAGGAATTTATAGTAATGAGTTTAGAGAGTGACTTTCTGTTTCTCTATGTTGGTGGTAATTTATTACTATCTATAAAATGAGACAAAATTGCTTTTCAGACAGATCAATAATACAAGTGACAGTTCATGCTGGCAAGGATATGAAATGAAAGGACCACTCATTGCTAATGAGAGTGCTAATTTGGACCTCTATTATGGAAATTAATATGGAAGCTCCTTGGAATGTTGAGAATCAATATATCTCAAGATCCACATATTCTATTCTTGGGCGTATACCAAAAGGGTGCTTCATCCTACCACAAGGACATTTGTTCAATCATGTTCCTTGCTACTTTATTCATAATAGAACTGCCAAATACTGGAAATAACCTAGATGTCCCTCAAAAAATAATAGCTAAGAAAAAATGTGGTACATTGTCACAATGAAGTATTACTCAGTTGTTTTAAAAAAAAATATTATGAGGGGCTGGAGAGATGGCTCAGTGGTTAAGAGCACTGACTGCTCTTCCAGAGGTCCTGAGTTCAATTCCCAGCAACTACATGGTGGCTCACAACCATCTGTAATGAGATCTGATGCCCTCTTCTGGTGTGTCTGAAGACAGCTACAGTGTACTTATATATAATAAATAAATCTTAAAAAAAAAAGAAATAACATGAATTCACCATTTAAAAAAATATTATGAAATTTGCATGCAAATGGATGGAACTAGAAAAAAAATCTTCCTGAATGAGGTAACCCAGATCCAGAAAGGTAACTGTGGTATATAGTTGGACATTGCCCATTAAATAAATGATAACTAACCTACAATCTGTATACCCAGAGAGATATAGAGGAAGGGATTATGGGAGACACATGAATCTCCTTAGGAGCGGGAACTATAGATTTTATGGACAGACCTGGGGCAGTGGGGATGGAAACAGTGGAGAATCAGGTGTGGGGGGGGAAAGGAAAGACAGTGTTGGGGAAGGGATTGTAGAGCAAATCAAGTAGATTTGATGGGCATTTGAGAAGTAGTATAGAAATCTAGTGCAGTGGAAACTACTTAAAATACATAAAGGTGATCCAAATGAAGTCTCCAATGAGGAGGACTGAGTCCCATCTGGCCATCTCTTGTCACCAAAGAAGCTTTGTTACCTGAACTGCGTTACATCCGATTTAAGTTGTTAGCCAAAAAATCCCCCCAAACCCCAGGCTATTGCCAAGGCAATAGGTTGCTCTCCATCAGCTGACAACAAGGCCCAACTGCTGAAGACCACACCCACACATCTCATTGAACATGGAGAGCGCAGCTGGTGCCTACATAGAAACTTCATCGCCATGTTCTGGTGTCTTTGGTACGGAAGGTACTCTGCAGGCTACCCAGAGAGAGACATAAACACTAATGCAGCCATGAAACCTTTGATTTACACTCTATCTTGCCTGCAAAATATGTTAGGGCATGTGCAAAACTTATGGGATTAATCAACCAATGTTTGCTTTGACTACAGCCCACTATGAAAAATGGAATCCACAGCAACACTATTTGGGTGACTCACCAAAACCAAGAACAACAGTAACGAAGATAACAATGAAATGACTCCTAATGACGTTCTGCTGTACTCATACATCAGTGTCTTATTCAGTCAACATCAGAGAGGCAACAGATGGGAACAGATTCAGAGACCCACAGCCGGACATTATGCAGAGAGAGAAAGCACATCTCTGAGTGGCTCTGTCAAATCCCTTCCCTTCAGAGCTCAGGGAAGCCTGCAGCAGAAGAAATGGGAGTGTGGGAGCCAGAGGGGATGTGGATACCAGGAAAACAGGTCTCTCTAAATCAACCAAGCAATGACCTCTCTGAAGTCATTCGAAGTCATAGAGACGGAAGCAGCAAGCGTAGGGCCTACATGGGTCTGCACCAGGTCCTCTGCCTGTAGATTATAGCTTTTGGCTTAGCATTTTTAGGGCACTTCTGAGTTTGTGAATAAGTGAATCTCTGATTCTTCTGCCTTTTCTTGGGGCTCTTTCTTCTGTTGGTTTGCCTTGCCTTATGTTTTGTTTTGTCTTATTATATTTTGTTTTGTTGTGTTTTGCTGTTATCTGTTAGAAACCGTGGAGAGACTATTTTGTGTATTGTATGGATGCCTCGCCTGTTGATTAAAAAGCCTATGGCCTCTGCAGGAAATAGAGGTGGGACATTTGGGAGAGAGAAAGGATTCTGGGAGTCAGGTGGGAAACTCACAGGGAAGATGTGACAAGATAGACGATTGGTATCTGGGCACAGCTAACCAGCCATGTGGTAGCATGTAAGCTAGAATAATTAGGATATTTTAAGTTATATATATTCAGAGAAAAGCCTAGCTATATGGCCAAGGTATTGAAATATATTTTGAGTCTGAGTCTTATTTCTGGAAGCATGGGGCTGGGAGGAAGAACGGGACATAGCTTCAACAAGAAACTTGTTCTTTTCTAATGAGAGTCTGAAAGGCAGTACATCTGAATGGGAGAAGAGGTGGGGAGGAACCGGGAGGAGTAGAGGGAAGGGAAACTGTGTTCAGGATACATTATATGAGAAAAGAATTTGTTTTTATTAAAGGGGGATTATGAACACTTCAAAACTGGCAGGGTAGACTGAAGGAACACCCATTCAGAGCCTGCCCCACATGTGGCCCATACATATACAGCCACCCAATTAGACAAGATGGATGAAGCAAAGAAGTGCAGACTGACAGGAGCCGGATGTAGATCTCTCCTGAGAGACACAGCCAGAATACAGCAAATACATAGGTGAATGCCAGCAGCAAACCACTGAACTGAGAATAGGACCCCCATTGAAGGAATCAGAGAAAGAACTGGAAGAGCTTGAAGGGGCTCGAGACCCCATATGTACAACAATGCCAACCAACCAGGGCTTCCAGGGACTAAGCCACTACCCAAAGACTATACATGGACTGACCCTGGACTCTGACCTCATAGGTAGCAATGAATATCCTAGTAAGAGCACCAGTGGAAGGGGAAGCCCTGGGTCCTGCTAAGACTGAACCCCCAGTGAACTAGACTGTTGGGGGGGGGCGGCAATGGGGGAGGTGGGGGCGGAACACCCATAAGGAAGGGGAGGGGGGAGAGGGATGTTTGCCCGGAAACCGGGAAAGGGAATAACACTCGAAATGTATATAAGAAATACTCAAGTTAATAAAAAAAACAAAAAACAAAAAACAAAAACTGGCAGGGTAGGAAATAAGAAAGAAGGAGAGGTGCAGGGAAAGAGAGAAGACACTGATAAAAGGCTCCCAGGAACCAGGGAGAAGGATCTGCAGGCCCTACTTACCAGAAAAGTACAGAGAGCCTTCAGTCCTCAGTGCCAAGAGTTCTGGACCCAAGACAGAAAGCTCTAACACTGGCTGCTGCCAGGAAGCAAAGATCTGATACCAAAGGACTGCACTGAACTGGAACACAAGAGGGTGCTGCTTGCTATTTTTCTGCTTGCCTGCTTCTAGCTAGTCAGATGTGTCCAGGCTTCACACATCTGGCAGTGAATTCATGATTCCATCCAGGAAGAGCAAAGTTCCATCTGTGGGCAAATATATGCAGAGTTACAGTTAGGGGAAAGTCTCAGATTGTGAAAGCACCAGCAGTTATGGAATCTACATATAAACTCTGTCCCCCAACAGATGTAAACCGCATGCCCCTGAGTCATTGCACTATTACGTGGATCCTCCACAGATGGGGAGCTTACGGCCACTCACACATCGCTGGGTATAAGTGACTCTCATAGCACGTGTATGACTTAATCTGATCTTAGACAAATCTACTTACCACTTACGCCCATCATCCCTTTGGGCATTTTCTTTTTTGCCAGCTTCCTCTTATTCAGATGTTACTCCTCATTTTCCCCTTCTGAGCATGCTCACTCGCCAGACATGCCTACTCATTATTTGAATAATCTACTTTACAATTTCGATTGTGTTGCTGTATTCCTAGGGGCTAAACACATGTGTGTGTGTGTTGTCTTAGCCTTAACACGATAGCAGCGACTTCATATGACTTGCTGAACACAAGCTGATATGTCACAGGCATGACCATATCAGCTCCCAAACCCACCAAAGGACGTGCATGGGGTTAGATGTCACACTTCTGAAGAGCGTGTGGCACCCTAGGAACATAGACCGGTGGTTGAGAACATTTACTACACTGGAGGCACAGAGCCTGTTCACCTCCAGTGTTCACTGGCAGGTTTGGGGATGGGGAATGTGGGGGTGGGGCAATGTGGCTTGTTAGACATGATTAGTTAGAGGGGCTGACTGTGGATCCTGCTCCCCTACCCGGGCTGTCTTGTCTGGCCTCCTTGGGAGAGAATGTACCTAGTCTTACAGTGATTTGAGATGTAGGGGTGGGTTGGTACCCAGGGACCCTCGCCCTTCTCAGAGGTGATAGGGAGACAGTAGGGGTAGGAAGCATGTGAGAGGGGACTGGGAGGAACAGGAGTGGATTGATTGATTGATTGATTGATTGATTGATTAATGGGAAAGATAAAAGAAAGAGGGACAGACTTGGGTAGGCCAGAGCTGACCATGGCCTAACAGAATCGTGTGTGTATGTGAAAGAGGGGTAGCTTGCAGTATACTTGGGATTTTTAGTATCAATTCAATGTTATCCACTGCTTGATGGGGTAACATGGCCTTCTGTAGCAACCTTTTATGGTTTAGAAAAATTATTTATAGAAGCTATTTATAGAAATACGCTATAAACCTGTTTATATCCTGTTGCACAGTTACTAGTCAACTGGAAACATTTTAAGATTCTGTTACGTTTCATCCTCTCCCTTCTTGTCTCTCTCTTTGATAAACTTGTGGCAATAGGAGTAGCCATAACAGACATTTTTACAACTGTCCACACATGTACATCACACACACACACACACACACACACACACACACACACACACACACACACACACACACTACTGCGTGAGTTACTGGGGCCAGCAATCGGGGACCAGACTAGGGCAATGAGAAGAAGCTAGAACAGCACTGGAGACCACAGGGCAATGAGAGAGCTGGTGTCGGCAGATGGTTCACCAGCATCCTTCATTGAACACAACGGCTGAGCTTCCTCGATCTATTAATACACAGAACCTAACCAAAGACCTGCTCAGAAGTCAGCAAAAGCTGGTAAAATGACTTAAATAGCAGCTAATGTTGGGGCTATAGAAACGGCTCAACACTTAGGAGCACTTGCTATCGTGGGGGAGGACCTGAATTTGAATCTAAGCATCCACAAGCCAGCTCATAACCATCCACTATCCCAGATTCAGGGAGTCTGAGGCTCTCTTCAGACTACTACGGGTACTGCATGTGTGCGGTGCGTGCACACAGACGCGAGCAAAACACTCCTACCCATAAAACAACTAACGTGACTAAATCTAAACGTTTTTAAGTGATAGTCGGTCTTACCAAAGGTTAGCCGGAAGGTAGTCCACTTTACTGCTTATATATGTGTTATTTTGCTCGTCATTTCCAACTTCAATGAGTAGAAACTGCAGCCATGCGTATCTCCCTGACGAGGAAACTGAGGTATGGAATATCAACTATTAAACTCATTTGATGCCACATAAAGAGCAAGAGACTCTGAAGATTGATATTTCACCTTGATGGGATCTATCGTCACTTACGGTGTGTGCAAACCAAGAAGGAAATACCCAGACTAGGTTAACTGACATAGAAATCCCCTATCTAACGGGGACCAGGAGCATTTCCTGGATTAGGATCCTGGGCCTCTGTATAGTTTTTAACTACACGACTGCTTTGCAGAGTTACCCTGTGTCACCATTTCCATCCCACACGTTAGATCTTGGTAAAAGAAGGTGGTTGTGATACAGATGTAAAGGCAGTGAGTGAGTCACAGAACTGAGGTGGCAGGGTCTCCCTCCCTCCCTCCCTCCCTCGCCCCTCTCTCTGTGAGTGCACAAGTGCGTGTGCGTGTGTGCATGTGTGCGTGTGTGTGCGTGTGTGTGTGTGTGTCTGTCTGTGTCTTTCACTGCCTCCTCTTTTTCACTTGTCAACACAAGATGGAAAGAAAGGCGTTCTCTCCCCAGATGCAGGCACTTCGGACTGTCCAGCTCCAGGACAGTAAGAAACAAGTGTTCATTCTTTACAAACTACTCTGTCTCTGGTACCCTATGTGTCTTCTGAAAAGACAAACAACTAGTAAATTGCTGTCTTACAGACTTCATTGCTGCCATGGTTTCAAAGGAGCAGCATGGCTCCTCACGTGAGTGCCGCAAACCCCACCCCCAAAATGGACAAATGTTCTAGTCTTTCTTCAAAACACTTTTTTGCAGAATTCTGAAATTTTCGAGTCCCCCTCCCCAATCCCATCCGCATTTTCTCCTCCACAGGACTCACAGAAGACAGACTCCTGGGGCCCTGGAAATCCTGTCCTTTCCTGCTCCCAACTTCATCTCCAAGTAGAAGGCAGCACCAGATCATTGACACCTGCTCAGTGGGTCAGGACTCATTCGTCCAACCTACCGCACAGTTGGATCCGTAGTTGTAGGAACGCGGAAACAGGCAAAGTTGTTGCCTTGATACTTGATATCAATCTCCTTGATACTTTTTATATTTTAGTATGGTAGATTCTGTGGCAAAAATAATAAGGCAAAAGGGAGGGATAAGGAGGGGGAGGAGGGAGGGAGGGAAAACTAAGGTTAGTGTATAAAGTAAGTAAATTATTCAAATCTTTAAAAATCCAGGAATGATGCTCTGTAGAGGGGGAAAGGGAAGCCTTAGTAGATCTTGAAGAAGTGGTAGCCATGTGGGCATCTGAGGAGCAAAGGGAGAACTTTATTTTAATGTCGAAGATTGACTTCGAAGGGTGTACTTAAGAGTTCTTGACCACACTAAAGACAAGTGTAAAACAGGCCTCAAGGGAGATGACTTCAGGATGGATGCACAAATCATCATGTAGGGCCTTGAAGACTCTAGAAAGGACCTACATTTTCTTCTATTGGAGACAAGCAACAAGGAGAGGACTAACACAGGCTGAGAAGTTAGATGTCCCTCTTTAGAATCTATTTTGGATTTCAGGGGCCAAGACAGACCAGGAGACTAATTAGGTAATGTTGACTATGGTGAAGGTGATACAATATGACTGCAATCCAGGTGTCTTCCCGCCCCCCCCCCAAGCAGAATGTATAAGTCAACTTTCTGTTACTGTAACAAAATGCCTGAAGCAATTGACAATGTGACAAAAGATTTATCTAGTTCATGGATCTGGAGGCTCCAGTCCAAGATTAGGTGGTCGCATTGTTTGGGGCCGCTCAGAAGGGCACCAGATGGCAACAGCAGAGAGTGCATGGTGGAGCGAACTATTCACAATCATAGGCCAGGAAGAGGGAGGTGAGGATACTGGGGCCCTGAAGTCTCCTTTGAAGTATTTGGATCCCATAAAACAGAAGGTCTTCCCTAAGCATTCACCCAGTAGTATCACCCTGAGGGCATGCAGACATTTGGGGAAGACTACTCATATTCAAACAGAAGCATAGCATAGAGTCCATGGAATTTGCTAACAGTTGGATATGGGACATGAGAGTAGACTCGGTAAATTACAAGTGCCCGGCCTAAAAAGGTGAGTGACTCTAGCAGCAATTTCCTGGGATGAAGATACTTCAGGTGAAATAGGAGGCCCGGGGTGAGAAAGCAAGAGTTGGTGTGGTACATGCAGAGCTTCGGGTGCCTGCTAAACCTCTCCATGCAGATGCCAAGAGATGGCTGCAATGTACAAGCTTTGAGCTCAGGAAGGATAGATGTAAAACCAAAAACATTCCATCAAAAGACCAGGTAAGGTGGCCTAAGTCAGAGATAAAGAAATTGCTAAGTTTAAGACTTAACCTAGAAATATTTCACTCTTCATAGATAAGAGATTCACAACAAAGAATGACGGAGAACGAGACAGAATGGGATCTCTCGGAGGAGACTGAGTGCTGGCCAGGACTGCTGGTGTGGGGTTAGTTCTCAAAAGCAGTTTTTCCTTTATCTTAGTCTTTCCTTTTCAATTTCTGTCCAAGTAGCTCTTAGGGAACACCTCAGGACTTTTCAGTGACTAATTTGACTTCATCTGGGCCTCTTTCCCTTTCATAAATTCTCTCCATATTACGTAAAAGATCTAAGTCTGGCCATTTACAGAAACAAGGAAAGCTCTGACCTGAGTTACCAAAGCCCCTTCTGGGCCAATTTATATGAATAGGATCTCTTCATTCTGTTCAGCAAGAATTCCAGGAATCAAAATGACAAGGTTTTCGAATAACTCTTGCTTCCGTCACTGCCCACATCTGCACAGTGTGTTACAAAAGCAAGCAACACTCATTTAATGTCTGTGATAGGATATAGGATGATAGGAGTCGCCGTCACTGCGTGTGGGTTATTGTCCCGGCTTTGCTAATGAAATGTTTGCTAATAGAGTGTACTTAGAAAAACTACACCTCCGGCTCTTAATTGAACTAGGTCAAGATGACCAAATACCTGTCCGCCTACGAGCCACATTGGAAAGAAGTCTAGGTAGGCTTTCGAAAGATGATGGATAACACACAGACATGGCCTGAAGAATCTCTGGGGAATACGTTGAGTAAAGTTGGTTAAAGCCATCAGGAGAGGTGAGTTCAAACCATTTAAAAGAAGTGTCCAGTTTGATGGCAAAGTAAAAACAGAAGGTGATAAAAGTGGAACAGAGGAAGTCCCTGTCTGTCCCAGATGGACTGGAGGGTTTGTGGAGCTCTAGCCTGGGAGGGGAGGGAGGAAGAGAGGGAGAGGGAGAGGGAAAGGGGGGAGGGGGAGGGGGAGAGGGAGAGGGAGAGGAAAAGGGGGAGAGGGAGGGGGAGAGGGAGGGGGAGAGCCTGCACCCACACTCTCAGTGACGAGCATCTTTGTTTTTCATTCTTCTATTTTTTAGAGGTTGTTCGTTGACAGTTTCCCCGCAAATACGGTGAGCCTTAGTCACTTTCACACCTGTTCCTCTCCCATCCACCCTCCTCCGGTTGGACTCTTCTCCCTAACAGTCACACCTAGCTTCACGTCGCTTGGCGTGTAAGATCCGCACAATCTAATCACAGTTACCTGCGCGAGCACTGGTGGGCAGTTATTAGAGCATCAGCTATTGCTTGGTGATAACAACATCAAAGACATCGCGGACACTCCTCCCCCCAGCAACTGTTAACTGACAATAGTCCCTTGCCTGGCAACTGTTAACTGACAATAGTCCCTAGCCTCACTCCTCTCCATGCTGAAATGTTCAAGGCCCAAACCTGGCCGAGCTTGTGTAGCAAACCACGGGTGCAGCAAACTCGTGAGCGCAAGGGCTGTGTCTCGATCGGAAGATATCATTTCACAGCACGCCTTTTTTTTTTTTTTTTTTTTTTTTTTTTTTTTGGTTCTTTTTTTTCCGGAGCTGGGGACCGAACCCAGGGCCTTGCGCTTCCTACGTAAGCGCTCTACCGCTGAGCTAAATCCCCAGCCCACAGCACGCCTTCTTTTCTTCTAGCTCCTACGTTCTTTCTACCCCTTCTTCCACAGCGTTTCCTGAGCTGTGATACAGATGTCTTCTTTCAAGCTAAGAACTCCACCATCAAAGTTCTTGGAACTTTGACCAGTTAGGAGTCTCTGCACTAACCACTGCCCACTGCTACAAGAGGTATTTCTGAGCAAGGCTGAAAGGAGAGCTAACCTGTGGCTATGAACATGAGTGTTTAGAAGGCAGTTTAATCGTAGGTTCGTTTAGCAAAGCAACTGTAATGGGTTCCCCATGAGCGCCTATGATGTACCCAGCCATAGCTTCTGGACTACGTTGACAGTATCAAACATGGATTCCTTCTGATTGGCCTGGAATCCAATCAGAAAGTAACTTACTATTCCGATCACAATCATGCTACTGTGGCACCAGTGGGTACATCTTGTCAGATAGGTCAGTATTACAGCTTGCAGGGTTCAAAGGTAAGACTATGAGTGGCTCTTCTCCCCCAGTAGCCTGCATAACACCTTCCAAAACTGTGAAAGGTAGCCAGCCGGGAGGAGGAGGCTTCCGGTTCAGTTCCGGATGTCTCTGTGTTCTGAATCCAAAGTGTGTAGCAACGGGGTCTTACCATCAAATTCTGGTGGGCAACCGAGAGCAGTGGTGTTAGCCTGTCATGTTTTGGGAGCCTCTGGGCTTCCCTGAACCTCCCTGACGAACAACTGGTAAGATGTTGGTATTTTCATTTAATCCTGCCCATCCGCACATGGTAACCTTGTTTAAATTTTGTTCTAAAATTTTAAATAAATTTATGAAATAATAAGTTTCCAAGCTAGTTTTCCCCCCATCACCACCACCACCACCACACCCATTTAGACCGCTCCAGCCCAGTCTCCCAGGTTCTTCTTTCAGATCGCATTTGCAATCGAGATATTAAAAAGAGAAACAGGAGGGAGGGGAAGGTCATGCTCTATAGTGACACAGACAGGAGAGATACTGGGAAAATTCTTGGCCAGAACTGTGGTGAGACACCACTTCAAAAAAACTCCGAGTCCAGCCGGCAGCTTGAGAGCCCCCAGACCGGCCATGAAGTTCATTTTCCGGACACAGAAGCAAGCACCACCTAACTGTATGCAAAAACCTGGTCGGCAGAATGCCTTAGACTGTAGGGAGGGGATCTTGGACAGAACCCCGTGCAGGAGCAGGGAGATGGGAATGGGGGACAAAGATCCAGGTTCCAAGTGACCCAGTAAACACTGGAAAGGACTGTCCAGGACATGTCTCATGGATGAGGCCAGCATCTGTGATCCAGCCTCACAAAGAACCATTCAGGGGTGTAACAGGCATTTGGGACCCCAGGAAGGAACGCCAAGACTAGAAGGGCCAGACTTCATCCACACTCAAGCCACGCCCCCTTCACCTGGGTCTCTCCTTCCCTGAATTCCCAGTATCAATGCAGGACACCAGCCAGCCAGCGCTGTCCTACTGTGAGCTCTCTCTTGTGCTCACTGCTAGTTTTACTCTCCTCCTCCCTCCTTTTCTCTATTCTTTAATTCTTAATTTCCTTTCCATAGGCTTCCCAGAGAACATAGGCTAGCCCAGTTTGCAGGGTCTCCACGGCTCAGGCTTCCGAGACCTGGGACTTAATGTATTTCTTGACCTCTCTTTCCTTGTACTCTTAGTCAAAACTGCCTCGTTCCCCATCCTCACCTCTGTCCATATTGTTCCCTCACAAGTCACTCTGCCCTTGTTCCTCCTATTCATGTTTCTTTACTCCTCTCAATGAGGAAAGACTAGGGGTGATCGTTTGCTACGTGTCTATTACTCTATGTTCTTAGTGGGTCTTCCCTTTGATAGCAGACATTTTTTCCAGGTACTGTCTTCTTCAGGGGAGTACAGGGCCTAGCCTGATGATGTTCCAAACACCAGCCAAGCAGGGGAGGGGGGGGACATCACCACCATCACCACCACCACCACCACCACCAACAACAACAACAACAACAACAAAAACGAACCTTATTACAACCCTGTCACTTTTGAACATCTTGAATATTCCTCTTTTAAAAAAAAAATTTAGCCAGTAACCTAACTTAGATGATCCAGCCCCAATAAAAACAAAACAAAACAAAACAAAACAAAAACAAACAAAACAACAACAACAACAAAAACCTGCCAACTTATGAAAAAACAAAGACACTATAGCTCAGTGCTCAGAGGACGGCAAGCGGGGAGCGGGATATAGAGGCTGCTGAATGCTGTGGAAGAGGCAAATGTCCACAGAAGCGGAACTCTAGCGCCTGGCCACGTGTCCCAGAGCCACTCAGAAGCCACGAGGCAAAGGGCAGAAGTGAGCCAAGTTCACATTCTAGGGAGCACCTGGATGTGTGCTCAGATTTGCCATTTCAGACCCTGCCCCCTTGCTCTTCCCTTCCCAGCTCCACTCCCAGGATTCTCTCATGAAACCCAGTGCGCCGGACTTTATCCATCCAGAGTCCACAGCGGGCATCACCGCGGTCCCATCTTCTAAGGACACTTACTCTGCAGCTGCCTCCCATCCCGCCATCTCTCCAGCCTCTCGCTTTCCTGTACGCCCCATCTTGAAGGTATAGCTTGTAAACTAGATACTTCGGTCTTGGTTTTTTGTTGCTGTTGTTGTTGTTGTTTGTTTTTTGTTTTGTTTTTTAATCTTTTTAACACTCTTCCCTGTAAGCATTAGTGTAGTTGGGTTTAGGTCTGATTATTCTTTTTGTTTTTTAACATTTTTCCTTCTATTTAAACAATATTAGATATTTTTAAAATAAATTTACTTTTAGTAATGCCACTGTTGAACTTTTTAGGCATGCATATTTTTTCTTTTGGGTTTTCTCCCCATCGTCCCTTTGACCACACTCTTAATGAAGTGTATGAGTCTCTTGACTGCTGAGTCACCTTTCAGCCTTGGTTGCCCTGAAACTCACCATGTAGATCAGGCTGGCCTCCAACTCACAAAGATTCCCCTGCCTCTGCCTCCTAAGCACTGAAGTTAATTTCACGGACCACCACTCCTGATTTATCTTCCTAATCTTTATTGATATGAGGAGTTCTTTAGAAATTTGTTCATATCCCTCACAGGATGTAAACATCACAAATACCTTCTCCCACTCTGTGACTTCTCCCTTTATTCCAACAATAGTTTCTTTTAGTTAAAAGATCTCTCTTCAGATTTATTTTTATTATTATTTCTGTATCCGTGCATATCTCCACATGTGAGTATGTCACATTCTCAAGTGCCTCCTGAGAGCAGAGGAAGGTGGCAGATCCCCTGAATCCCCCTATGTCAGTAGTGGGATCAGAACTCAGTTCCTCTGGAAGATTAACAAGTGTTGTTAACTGCTCAGCCATCTCTCCAGCACCAAAGGGAGCCTTTGCCATTGTTGTCACAGGGGCTAAGCTCTGTTCTCAACTGTAAAATAGGATGTACAGTAGAATTTCATCCGTACAGTTCATGTGATGAATAAATAAAACAATGTATGTACACAGTCTTCACGGAACACCTGGCATTTAGAAAAGCATATTAAATATTATTTTCTCCCTTCTGCCCTCCCTGCCCCCATCTAACCTATTTCCTGTTTCTGAATCTCTTAGAAGCAATGGGTAAAAAAATAAAGAAGGCGAGACGCTTCTATTAAAAAAAAAAAAAAGTCCTACAAAGTGTGTGATTCCACATCTGTAACAGAAAGTAAGAGTCTTATCGATCATTCTTTCCTTCCTTTTGGAAATCTTATTGCCATGACATAAAAAACGTGAGATGACTCATTGTGACATGACTCCTCCTACCTAGTTTAAATCCCAGCTGAGCACTAGAGAAGCAGGATTACCAGAGGGAGCTCTGTTCATGTTTACTGACTGACAGCCTGAAAGCACTATGGCTGGTTTCTCGACACACATCATCTTTACCTCTGTCCTCTGCCAGCTAACAGGTGAGTCTAACCCTATCCTACCCATCCTGACTTCCTCTTCCTTTTGACTAATCACTGATACCTGGACAGAGACGAAGACTTGGAACTAGGTCTTTTCTGACCACTCAGGGAAGGAGACTGGGCTCAGAGAGGAGGTGGGCTGGGTTTTAGGAGACCTGTGTTCTGATCCTGATCTGTTGGGAGTTAAGTGGAGACTGTGGACGCTTCCCTGGACTTCAGAGTCTCCCTGTCTTTTAGCTTTCCCTCCTTTTGAAGACAAATTTAGGAGGAAAGTTGTTCATAATTTAATATTTTTATTAAATGTCTCTAAATAGATGTGATGATTATGCATACGGATGAGGTCAATGGAAGGAAATACTTGAATCTATTTTCTTAGCCCAAGCAACTCAATCTGCCTCTGTTAAGAGAACTAATTTATTATAGGTGCTCTGTATTTACTCCTATGAAGGACTGAGAGACTATATGAATGACCCTGTTATAGGCATGATAACCATGAAAGACTTTACTCAGTATTCTCTCACACAGGGGTTAACGGCCATGAAGGTTCTCTCTCTCTCTCTCTCTCTCTCTCTCTCTCTCTCTCTCTCTCTCCCTCTCTCTCTCTCCCTCCCCCCCCCAGGACAGCTGTCATATCTGTATACACACTAAACCTACCTGAAATAACTTGCTCCTAAACCACATAGCATTTTCAATTCTGTCCTCTCCATGGCAGACCATACTGATTCAAATCTACAGACTCCTTGAATTCATCGAAGCTTGCATTTTTAGGAAGCACCTGGCTTGTCCAAAACCAGTCATGTTTCTAAAAATCCTCCCTGAACGGAAATGGTGATCAGAATAAGAACTTAAGAGGGAGGTAGGGAAGGGCCCAGGTGTTTACCTGACGTGTATGTAGAACCACCGGGCTATAACCTGAGTCCTCTGCTGCCCTGCTCTGGTAAACTGTGGGCAGTCTGGCGTTATGCCTGCTGTGGCTTTAAAGAGTCAGAGACTGTCCTAGAACGTCCAACGGGAAGAGCAGAGGGAGCAGTCCAGACCTTGGATGAGAGTTTCTTAGTTTAACTTTGTAACACATTGCTGTGAACAAGCAACTTTGAACTTTGCTTTTCTGTTCCTATCAGATAATTAAAACTAACTTTCAGAATTACTTGACATTTTAAAGTAAGATATCAAAGGCAAATTAATTCGATAATAACTGCCTCTTAAGCCCTTGATACCCAAAGATACTTTTTGTACTATCTCCTTACAAGTCTATAATATGTGGGTTTAAAGATAAGGAAATGTTAGGCTGAGAGAGGTCACACTTTATAGACAAGAGTACACAGCTATCACAAGGTAAAGGAGAAACCGAGTTTCCCAAGTTGATGCTCCCTCCAGGCCACCAAACATTTGAACCTCCCTGACACCTGACATCAGGAAGGTGTTCTGTTAAAGTACACTTGAACTATGTCTTCCACAGCTAAGAACCAGATGGGATTTCTTCTTTCTCCAGGTACATGAGCCCAAGGTAGGGAGGGTAAAACCCCTCCACAAACAGGAAGCACTATTTTGAGGACATGGCTGCACCAACGGGATGTCACTCTAGACAATTTGACAGGCGCCACAAGGCAGGTAGCTCTTGCAGCCATGATGATCTCGTTAGGATAAGGAAGGGACCTAACAGTCTGTTCCTTTGAGTGTGGAACCACTGCACAGAACCAGAAGCAGTGCAGAGAAGGGAGTGGAGGACACAAGAGGCACAGTGGTAACAGCCTTCAACGAGAATGCAGCAGGCTAGCTGTGTCGGGCAAGGGGTGTGATGAATCGGGAGGTGTGTGAGTTCTGCTGTGTGTGTACCCCATCACAATGCAGTTTTCAGGGGGATGTGAGAAGTTAGCTGAAGGACAATACATTTCAAACCACTTGTTTTTCCCACGGGGGAAATACTTTTTAATTATGAACAAAAACAAATGCATAAGTGAATCTATGTGTGGTTGAAACCTCTCTGTAATTGAGAAAGCCCCCAAAGCCAGCCTTACACCTCTCCCTGAGCTCCCCAGAAAGACTGAGATTTTGAAACTCCAACTGTAGGGAGAGGTACAGGAGAAATCTTGTCTTGGTTCCTGGCCTCCTACATCACCCTAAGTCTCTAGATGTCAGGCTCCCTGTCAGGGAAGTAGACTGGAATTGGACTAATTATTACCACCTGAAGATTCCTCCCCGTTCTGAGAAGTTCTGTTCTTGATCTCCTTGAGGAGGGACTAGCGTGTCAGTGTGCTGGTGCTCTGTAGAATTCTCTGGGCTGTCAAGCAGCTGAGCTCTAGACCCTGAGTCCTCTCTCCTGTGTCTTCCTCCTGGGGTTCCATTCTGGGTTTGTAGCTGCTGTTACTTTTGATCTTTCTGGGAGAATGTAGCAAGAGGGAGAATGACACGATGAAAGGGAGCTGACGAGAGGGAGGAGATACAGTCTCATTCCGCTCTGGAGTATATCTCAGACATAATGACGTTCTTCATAATGGAGACAAAGGCAGATGGTCTCCTGGCCCAGCGCCATCTGCCTCTACAGGTGGACTTCTGTGGTGTCTGAGGCTCTGGCTGATTAAGAACACATCCACCTGTTTTGGGAACTACTCTCTTACACATTGCAGATATGAGAGTGCAAAAACGGGAAAGGCTTCACAAAGCACTCTCGACCCTTGGCTCCTGACCCCCACCTTGCTGTCAGGCTGCTCTAGATTTTGTCAAAACATTTTCAGATCCACATTCACTCTTCAACTTCCCCAAATTCCTAGGACATGAAGGTGTTTTTTCTTCCTATAAGGTGTAGAGAACTGAAATTCAAGATGGTAAAAAACAAAAACAAAAAAACCCACAGGCCTCTGAGACGGAGGATCTTAGCACTCACATCTCTCAAACCGAGAGTCAAACCTAGGGCTTCATGGGCATCCGCCAGGTTTCTACCACTGAGCTACACCCCTGCCATTTTGGTGGCCTTGGAAAAGTCACTCAGCCCTAGCATTCTAGCTTATAAAATGGAATGTGTTAAGTCTTATCTCCTGAGCTTGTTCTGAACATAGACAAAGATAAGCCCATCAGACTTGTTTGCAGACATCAGATGTTCATTTCTGGAACTGTGACGGTGGAGGACCCAGAGTTGTTTCTGGGTCCCTTGATTCCCACTGAAGAGAGAGAGACCTTTTTCATACTGGCTTTAAACAAGGTTTGGAGTGAGATTTATTTCCAATACACAGAGAAGCTGAAGCACAAAAATAGCATGAAATTTTTAAAAAGTAAACCAAGGACTGGAGAGATGGTCCAGGGGTTAAGAGCACTGGCTGCTCTTCCAGAGGACCCAGGTTCAGTCCCCAGCACCCATGTGACAGCTCACATCTGTCTGTAACTCCAGTTTCAGAGGCTTTGACGCCTTCACATAGATATACATGCAGTCAAAACACCGATGGACTGGGAAGGGGGACAACATGTGACGTGTCAGTAAATAAAATAATCAGAAAGAATGCCTGACATAGCAAACGTGATCTACTTAGACAAGGGCAAACTGTAGTCGTACTTCAATATGGTAAAGGCAACACAAAAACCCAATTTCAGTTCAGCTTAGAACACTATTTTTAAATGTCTGTGGTTTCTAGATCCCTTTTCCCAGTCAACTAAAATTAAAAAAATTAAAAAATAAAAAACTGGTTAGAATTTGCAAGCCTTGCAGGGAACTTTTCTTCAGTGGACTTCCTTTTCCATCCTGAAGATACATTTAAGATAGAAAAAATAATCTTGGAGGCAGGAAGATCAAGAGTTTAAGGCCCTGGCACTGGAGAGATGGCTCAACGGTTGGTTGACTTGGGTTTCATTCCCAGGATCCACATGGTGGCTCACAAACATCTGTAACTCCAGTTCCAGAGGAACTAACGCCCTCTTCTGACTTTGGCAGGCACCAGGCACACACATGACATACATACATACATACATACATACATACATACATACATACATACACTCAGGCAAAGTGCTCATATACATAAAATCAACTTTAAAATATCTAAAAAATAAATTTTTTAATTAAAAAAAACGAGTTCAAGGCCATCACTGGTGACTTAATTATATAGCAAGTTTGAAGCCAGTTTGTACCAACCACAGAAGACCTTGTTTTTTTTGGGGTTTTTTTTTTCTTAAAATAAAGGGAAAGGAGAGAGAAGAGAGAAGGAGAAGTATGGTGGTTGTGTCATGGAGCATGCTGCCCAGTGTCCTTTCACTTGCATTCTAACAAGAAACAGCGAATAGCAGACGTTTCTTCACACTTACTTCACACTATTCAAATCTGGTGACATTTACCCTGAGAAAATAGAGACCTACAGTGAGAGAGTGAAGAGAGGCCTTCTTCCCGGCTTGCATGCATGCACTCATGCTAACACACTGAAGCCATATTGTCACAGCTCTGCCACCTTATCATGTTGCTGTGGCTTGGATGTGGTTTGTCCCACCCCTGAGTTTGATACTAGAATCAAGGTTCCCACTGTGGTGAGAGAGGTGATAAAACCTTCTACAGATGAGGCCTCACCAAGGGTGTTAGGTGACAAGGATACCATGCCAGGAAAGAACTACCACTGCCTCCTTGCAGTAAGTTAAGTGTTCTGAGAGCAGATTTGTTATAAGGAAGCCATTCTGTTCTTGCTCTGCATGTGGTTGGTTCTCTTTCTGTTTCTCTGCCATCTTATGACCCAACAAGAAAGTCGTCATCAAAGGCTTAACACATAGTGTTGTACATACTCAGTTTCAACCTCCCAAACTGTAAATTAAGCAAACCTCCTTTCCTTATAAACTATTCAGCCTTGCATATTTTTTATCACTTTGGAAAAGGACTAGTATATACTATAGATATATTCCGCCAATACTAGTGTGAAAATTAAATTACTTGAAGGCCCAGGAATTAGGCCCACATGGGACACAAGTGATACCCAATCATTACCCGACTTCAAAATATTTACCCTTTCTATCTCTGTTGTTGCAATGAAGAAAATGAGCTCAATCAATTTTTTTTAAGAAATCAGAATAAATTGGATTTTTATCTGTAAATTTTACTGGTACTATGTTTACTATTTTGAGCTAACTAAAGTGAAGGCAGTTTAAAACATCCTGGCCTTCCTATTATAGAAGTAGGGAGCCTCTTGAAAACTCAGATTATTTTGCTAGATCATTTGAAAATATTGGAGGAATCCAAGGTATATGTGCACTGACTGATAAATTGTAAGGGGAGATGTTTGAAAAACAGAAATTTGTTCCAGGCAGAGAAGCAAGTATTTTTGAATTATCTTAGCAAAACATGTGTAGATCTCCAGAGAAAGTAGGTCTTGAGTTTAAGATGCAGCTATAAAGATTCTTCTTCTAACAATGTTAACAGCTAAAGAAAGTCTCAGTACATGGTTTCAATTGTTGGCCCCAATTGAAGGGACTTTTGTTAGACACCCCCCGGCCCCAGATTTTGTTCCTTAAACTTTTACAGATAACCACCCAGTCACCATCACTGGAAAGACTTAGCTTCTTCTGGAAGTTACACCAAGAGTTCATTCTTTCACGTGGAGTCATATGATCAGTGAAAATTGCTTCAGAGTCATGCTCTAGGGGCTAACTGTGGGGAGACAAAAACAAAACTTTCTTGTGAAATGAAAACCCTAACTGTAATCTCTAACATGTGGAGTGAGCACCACAAGCAGGGCTCCCCTGTGAGTCAGTGGATTGTGCCAGGAAACTTGGTAAGGTTGAGTGGGATCAGAGGACCGTAGGCATTTCCCTGCTCCCTACTAAGATTCCTGGCCTGGAACACATGACCACACTCCCTCTGCAGTTTTGACTATCAGAAGAGGACCTAATAGCAGTTCCACTATAAAAGAGTTTAACAATCACTGATACCATTTTAGGAATTCTTATAAGATCATCATTAAGACTTAAGAAGTCATCTATTTGTCTATATAGCATCATCACAAGACAGTAGATCTTTGTAGATCGGCAGAGATCTGCTCCAAAGGGGTGTGCTGTTACTTAATGATTGTTATATATGTTTAACAAGAAAAGCATTCTAATAGCAGGAATCTTTCCTAAAATGAATCCCTTATAGCCTTGCTTAATAAGGGCGAACCAGTCACAGATTATATAATAATCCGAAGCAGGCCCTCTCAGGAAGATCACCTGCTAATTATTAGCTTGTCCCATTATGGCTCCTGACACCGTACGTAGGATTGTGACCAATTGTCACATAGATCAGAACAGTTCTCCATGCTAATGAGGTATCTAAATGGGCCCTGAGGGTTTAGCCAATCAGTTTCCCTTCCCAGACATTCCTTCTTGCAAAAGGTATTTAATCTCTAGTCCACCCTGAGGAGGTGGTATGTACCCATTTTCCACGATGACCAGTCAATAAATGGTATAGATCAGCATAGACTATCTCATCAAGAACCACCATGGGGAGCATGGACGGCGCCTTGGTCTAAAGAACCCCACTATCTAAGTCTCCTGCAGAAGGCCCCTCAGTGCTCCCGGACAATCACTGCTAAGCTAAGGACAATCACTGCTAAACTCAGGGCAATTGCCAATGAGCTAAGCCGGGACCCCCATCCCCACCCCCTGCCCTGGGTTTGTCCTCAGCCTGCAGGCTCCCTTCCTTCCCCACTTCATGCAGTCCCAGCGGCGACTGGATTCCAGGGAGCTTGTGAACCCCAGCTCCAGCTTTAGCCTGCCTTGTTTCTCATCCTTGCTGAGTTCCACATCCTAGGCTATATTCTCTCACCCCCTGAGCCTCAGTGTTTCCTGTAAGACCAGCAACCCAATGATGGCACAGGGTAAATGCAGTCTAGCCTTCCATGTTTGTCTGACCAGCAGAGTTCCCACACCCCACTGGAGACACAGAACTACACTCCCCTAGCATGTGGGGTGAGCACCACAGAAGTGCTCCCCGACAGTCAGACTCATCCTTTTTCTTCTTCCTACAGGAATATGCTAGGATGCAGGTGGATGAAAACCTCTTATGGGGATGACCCTGAGTCCATTAATATGTCATAAACTAGGAAGAGAATTCACCCTTAAACATGTCAGCTATTGTTACCACAAACGTTCTGTTTTCTTCCCATTACCCTGATTCATGCTTGTGAACCACTGCTCCCAGGTTGGGCAGCCTAGCTCACCAACTTCAGGCAAAACTGTCTCTGGAGCACTATGAGACTCAGACAAACTCTCCTAGTTGTTCCCCCACACAGGAACCTGCTGAGGATGGAGCTGGGCTTTCGGATTTACCAAAGAGCTGAGGGGTGGTGGTCTCTGAGAATGTGTTGTGATGGCAGTCAGTGACCTTGCAGGTTCTAATCTCAGTGCTTTTGTGAGAGCAGGGTTCTGCTTGTATTGAACTTAGATATTTCTCAGGCTTTTCCAAGGTCCCGAAGGACATAGTAATTTGTGGCAAGAGCTGACATCCTGGTTTCTGTGCCTGCAGTCACAGCAGCTTCTGGAACGCCGAAGGAGGTGGCCGGTGCCCTTGATGGATCTGTGACATTCACTTTGAATACTACTGAAATAAAAGTTGACAGTGTTGTATGGACCTTCAAGACACTCTTTCTTGCCATAATAAATAAAAACGGTATCGTCAAATCAGAAAGTTATGAAGAAAGGATAGTCTATTTAGATAGACACTCCATGAAGCTCAGCCAGCTGAAGAAGAATGACTCTGGAGTCTACCGTGCAGAAATTCACATTGCATCACTTCCGTCTCCCTTCATGCAGGAGTACGTGCTGCATGTCCATGGTAAGCAGGCTCAGCTCTAATGGTAGATGGCTAGCATATGGATGTCGTGAGCATCCTGATACCTGGGATATTCAAGTCAAGATCACACAGCAAGGATCACAGGGCAGAGGACTCCCAAATGGATGACGTGTAACTGGCCCAGAAGGTCTCTGCATACTCTGAGATTCCATAAGAGGCTATGCAGTGTAGACATTGGGCAACCTAAGAAGTGAGACTGTCAGCCAGGCAGTGGTGGCATGCCCCTTTAATCTCAGCACTCAGGAGGCAGAGGTAGGCAGATCTCTAAATCCCAGAACAGCTAGAGCCACACTGAGAACCCTTGTCTCAAAAACAACAGCAACAAAGTGGCTATCGCAGAGACAGAAGCCAAGGGTTGCCTACTTACTAGGTACAGCCTTAGCCAAGTTGCTTTCGTTAAGTCTTAGTTTCCATATACAGAAGAGGATAATGGCGCCTACCTTAAGGAGATTATTAGATACAAATGATTACATTCTTTCCCCTATACACTCTAAGCAATTGAGAAATAGACACAAAAATCAGAAAGGAAGTAAGATCCAGGTACTTGGGCTCATGCCTGTAGTTGTAGATCCTCTAGGGGTTGGGGCAGGAGAATTGCATAGACTCAGCATGTAGAAGCTAGCCTGGGCAACAGAAAGAGAAAGGTGAAGAGGGAGGGAAGGAGGACAGACCACTCAGGGAACTTAGGCTTATAAAACAGTCACTCAGCAATCTCCCAGAGAGTTAGGTGTCTTGTGCACTGAACTACAGTATCAAAGAAATGAGGAGATGGAACCTAAAAGTTGCCTTCAGCAGGAAGGCAACACGCCTTAATCCAGGCTTATGTTCCATAGAGACACTGTAGAAACGACTGGAAATCTGCAGATAATCTGCAGACAGTCTATGGGGGGAGAGGGGGAAGAAGAAGAAGAAGAAGGTATTTAAGCAAAAATATTTAAGGGTCCAAGCTCTAGGGTAGACAATGAATACTGCACTCTCATCTCACCAATAAACCATTTGCTGATCCTCCAAGCCTAAAGGGGTGGGAGCAAGATGACAGGGAAAAGTGTCACTCCAACGCTTTTCTATCCTGGAGAGGAGAAAGGAAAGTGTACTTAAGAAAGTCTGGGGGCGAGTGCTAAGAAAGCCTCTGGGTAAAGACAGAGAACATCTAAAATGCAAGTAAGTGCAGTGCTTGGCCTGAGGCTAGGCTCAGGGGATGTCAGTTCTTTTTGATTGAATGGTTATCTCTTCTGTAATTGCTGCTCTTATTCTTGCTGTGTAGAAAAGAGCCAAGCAGACTTTCCCACGTAATAATAAAATATTCTGCAAGAGTGGGGGGAGAGCATGCCTTTAATCCTAGCACTCTGGGAGGCAAAGACAGGTAGATCTCTGTGAGTTCAAGTCCAGCCTTATCTACAGAATAACACTTCCAGGACAGCCAGGACTACACACACACACACACACACACACACACACACACAGAGAGAGAGAGAGAGAGAGAGAGAGAGAGAGAGAGAGAGAGAGAGAGAGAGAGAGATTGAAAACCAACAAGACAAAAACAAACAAAATAATAAGTCATTCTACTCTGATTTCTTGCTTCCTTACCTCTCTTGAATTCCAGGGAGATTGAGGTCCTAGATGTGGAAGGTTAACTCCAAGAACGCAAGACTGTAGGGCTAACAAACTTCTATATTTTGTTGTTCCTTCTCTTTTACAGAGCACCTGTCAAGGCCCACGGTCAACACAGATGCGCAAAGCAGCAAGGACGGCACCTGCATCTTAAATCTGACATGTTCCGTGGAACAGGGAGGAGAGAATGTGACATACAGCTGGAAAGCTGTGGGACAGACAGTCAATGAGTTTCATGACAGTGCCAACCTCTCCATCTCCTGGAGACTGGGAGAGAAAGACAAGACCATAATCTGCACAGCCAGGAATCCAGTCAACAGCAGTTCCTCAACCCCATTCCTCGCCCAGAAGCTCTGTAAAGGTGACAGTCTCCTTTTCCCAGGAGATTCTGGTTGGAGAAACGCTATCTTCTTTAGCTCCCAGTTCCTATGGAAACAGGCTGTATCAACTAAAGGCCTCTGGGAAGCCACAGGGTGGGAGGAAAGTGGAAGTTAGATCCTGTTCCCTAGTTAACTCCACCACGCACACATTCACCTTCCTCATGCCTCTGCTCATTTTCTCTTTAAAGATGCTGCCAAGGACCTAAATTCACCCAGGGTCCTCAAATACATCCTGTGCGTCACACTAGTGCTCGTCCTGTTCTTTGTCCTGCTGGTGACTATTCTTTTTAGGTGGATACCGAAAGGAAAAGGTAAACTATGAATTTTTTTGTTTTTCTTATATCTTCTCCCTTTTATCCTTCAAGCAATATATTGTGTACAAGATTTAGTGCCAATTTAGTGTTAAAGATACAGGCATAAGAGGGCATGGTCTCTTCTCTTAAGAAGTAGAGTTAATGGCTGGAGAGATGACTCATTCAGTAAAGTGCTTGCCATACAAGTGGAAAGACCTGAGTTCGAACCCCAGAACTGACGTTTTTAAAAAAAGAATCCATATGTGGCAGCATGCACTTGTCACCCCAGCACTGGGGAGGTGGAGACAGGTGCATCCCTGGCGCTTACTGGCCAGCTCTCCTCACCTAACTCGTTAGTTCAAGCTAGTAAGAGACCTTGTCTTATGAAACAAGGCAGACCATGCCTGAGGAACAATACCCAAGGTTGACCTCTGGCCTTCCCACAATGCACATGCAGTCATGTGTGCACACACATACCTGCACTTATTCACACATGAGTGTGAACCCACACATACACAAAGAGAAGAAAGCAGTCAGCTCTATGCCTTAGCTCCGACCTAGAGAGAGCACTCCTTGCCTTCTCTCCTGAGGACAGGGTCCTACCCTAGTGCCCACTTCTGTCCTTTCCTCAGAAGGACATATAGAGGTGGCCTTTCTGATGACACAGATCCTACCCTCATTGCTGACTCTCATTCTGCTCTTGCCTGGCAGACAATGGTCTCCCAACCCTTCCTATCCTCATCCCTGTCAGTGCCCCAACCAGCCTGTCTTCTCTACTCAATCAGCATCAAGACTCCTCTTTCTTTTCACATATTGCTTAGACATTTTCCTCTTGGATATACCTTTTTCTGACTCTCTGCAATGTGTGTCACACTGTGTTCCAAATTCCTCATTTGTTTCTTCTCTTCCCACTGGTACTATCCCTGGTGAAGTCAAGCGTGGACTATAGAGGAAAGTTGTGGCACCAATCAAGTTATGAATGCAGACTTTGAGATAGATTGTCTTTCTCTGTCAGAGACATTCTGGGGACATTCCTGACCTCTTCTGCTTCCCACTTTGGCTACCTAGATTTGGAGATCGGGAAATGGGAAATGACATGACACAATGACTAACTCATCCTCATTTGTTGAGAGTTTTCTCCATTTTACCACTGAAAGCTCTCTGTCCTCAAAAGCATTGCCAGTTCAGAGTGGGGTGGCTGGGCACCCTGAGAGGGACCATCCAGGGCCGGGGGAGATGGTGAGTGATATGAGAGATGGGCTTTGATTCTCTCAACCCGGTTTCAGGCTTTGAGGAAGACAAGAAGAGAGTGGACGGCCACCAGGAAATGCCCAACTCTTGCCCTCACTTGGAGAACACAGACTATGACACAATCCCTTACACAGAAGTGAGTCCTTTTCCATTTATTTTTTCTGTGACCAGTTCCACCTCTCTAAGTCTTTCCCTGTTCCACTTGAGGCTTCTCCCTTGGATAACATGGAAAGAGGAAGAGGATTAGGATGTATAGTCCCAAACCTTCAGTCAACCTGCCTCCCCAAACACACCTTCATTCTTGTCTGTGCAGAAGTTGGTGACCTTTAGAACACCTGTCTCTGACCCAAGCCTGTAACACTCATGTAACACTCATGAGTCATCTTTTCCTTTTCTCGGTTTATGATGTCGGTCTTCAATTCCTCATAGGAGGTGGGAGGTGCACAGTCAGGAACAGACTTAAACTAACTTAAGGTGTTTATCTCTGATCATAAGTTTTTGTCCTTCCTGTTCAACTCATTGGGTAGCCTTACTGTTTCTCCAGGAGCCCTTTAGCTATAGAATAGTCAGTTTGCACCACTATAATTTCATAGCAGGCTTCAGCCACCTTAGGACACTCACAGTTCATGAGACATAGCACAACATATTTTGAAATTCACTGAAACATGATACAGAAAATAGTACAGTAAAGAAGACTGAACAACAATATGAATAAACAGCAATGACTCTCTTCCAACGTGATTAATCTACATCGTTATAGCAGGAGTTAAACAAGAGAACTACTACTGCCCACACCCATTCTAGAACCTTCCTTTTCTTCCCTCCACCCTCTCTTTCCTATATTTTGCTTTCTCTTGGCTGTCTCCCTGGTCTTGTCTACATGACTCAGGAGTTAGGTGATGATTGTGTTTGTTTGTTGTTCTGTGTTTATTAACAGAAAAAGAGACCAGAAGAAGATGCACCAAACACACTTTATTCCACTGTGCAGATCCCCAAAGTGGTAAGAAGCTCTACGGCTGAGCCTCGTCTGACTTGCCAACCCCTTTCCCTGTCTCGTGCTCAGACCCGTATTTCTTAGACTAAGGGATTCTCAGGGGACTAAAACAGATCCCCGGCTGGTTCCTCGTGTCTGCCTTCACCTGGAGAGCTCTCCCTCCCTCCCTGCCTGTGATGCCAGACATGTGGAGGCCATTTAGCTTTGAGCGTGTCTTCTGGATAGTTTTTCATGGCTTTGTTTGAGGCAACCCAAAAATATAGGAAATAGATGAAAACAGAGTAAGAAGAATAAAGAAAATTGGAAGGGTTCTGTCTAAAGCAATTGGATGAGGAGAAGAGCTGTGGTTTGTGCTGTGCCCGGGAGGAAAGGGGTCATGCGCGGTGACCGTTATGGCGACTCCTGTTGCTCCTGAGCAGATGGTAACCTGAGGAGGGAGATCTGCTTGCTCTGGCTGTACAACACCTGCTTTGCAGCCTCCTTCTTACCAGATGTGGTAAGATGCATGGCTTATCCCTCCGAGGCTTGTGCTTTGCAGAAACAATGGTGCCTTCTCCTCTGTTTTCCTTTCCTCTCCAAAACGATCAATAAGATAACGAAGCTGGAGACGATTTCCTTAGTGGTGGAAGCCCTTGTGAATCAACCCCAAGACCGCATGGCTTGTTAAGGGTGGAGAAAGATAACTATACTTCACTTAGAGAGTAATCTCTCTAAGCTAAAAGTAAACAGTAGGACCTTGCATGGATGGGCTATGGCTTGGGTACCTTTAGAAAGAGTGTCTGGGATGAACAGTTATTGCAGGTGGCAGGGTGGGCTTTTGGGTTCCCACTTGGGATTTAATAATAAATGCACCTGTATAGTATAAGGCTGTTAGTCTGTTTGCTGGGGCATCAGACTCAACCCAACTTCCCTGCTACCATGCCTCTCCACGTGGCTCTCGCTTTTCTCTACCTCCCTGACCTGTTCCCATCTTCCTTCCCTCTCTGCCTCTCTCTACCTCTCCTTCTGCCCCAGTTCCAACCTCCAGCTCTTTATTCCTGAAATGCGTGTATCTCATGCAAAAAAGCTATTAGCATAATGGGAGAGACTCCTCCCCACACATCCTGCCAACCTGGTACCATTGTGTAGAGCAATCAACAGTTGAGGAAACAGGGGCACATCTTCATAGCCAGTTGATACCATATGTGTGGGGTGGGTCCTCTGTGAGAGATCCAGCACTCTGCCCATGTTCAGTGTTCTTCTTCATGTCTGCCTACAGGTGAAGAGTCCCAGCTCCCCGCCTGCAATGCCACACCCGCCAAGGTCATTAAGCTTTGAAAATGTTATCTAGACGGCAACACTCCGTCCTCTTACTCAAGAAAAAAAGAAAGGAAGAAAGGAAGAAAGAAAGAAAGAAAGAAAGAAAGAAAGAAAGAAAGAAAGAAAGAAAGAAAGAAACTACAAAAATCTCACCATTCTGAGCAGAAAGGGAAACTCCCGCCAAAGACTGGATGTAAATGTCTCCCCCAACAGACCCATGTATTTGCATACAGATGGTGAAGGTCAGGCAGGCCCAAGGGGTTTCAGAGAACAATGACTCTTGGGGATTGGGATATAGCCCATTCAGATATTCTGACAAAGAATCTGGCTATACCCATCCTGTCTCCAGTAATTATGAATGAGGCTGTATTCATAGGCATTGGATTAATTTGTTTGATGAAGAAAATTTCAAGACAGCACAGCATCTAGGCTGTGGCACAGTCATACTCACCGTTTTTATTCACATTTATAGTAACTCTGTTGTGTGCAAATATTTAATCTCAATCATTCAGTTCCCATACAACCTTTTATATTTATAATAAGCCTTTATAGTACCATGACTGGGCAGATATCTACCCTCTATGTTATTATGTCTACTTCCCTATCAATAACCCGGAGGTATAATTTTCTATGTTTCATCTGGGCAGCTCTTACTCCAATTGGCCAGCCCTCATGGCCACATTTTCATAATTAGCCTACCCAATGGCATCTTCTCTCTCCACCTTCTTTTTCTTCCCTCCTCATGATCCTTCCGCCTCAGATCCCAAGCCTGGGAACAAAAACCTCGCCTACCTCTCTTCTGCCCAGCTATAGGCTGCCGGCATCTTTATTCAAACAATAGTTTTGAATTAAGGAGCAAGGATACATGCTTTGTATAGGTGAGAATTCTCTAGTCCCTGAGGGCAACCAGACCTTGGGGACCATTAATAAGTATTACAATATATAGCAGCAGACCAAACCTCAACAGAACTCAAAACAAAGGGAACAGGAAGATGGGGAAAGCATGCAGTTTGATAGGCAGCATGAAAGGCTTTCAAATGGGTTTTTCAGTTTAGACTGTAACGGTTAAAGAGATGAGTTCCTTTAAAGAGTAACCCCAGCTCCCTTGCGGCTTACTTTGCGGCAGCGCCGACAGCCCCACCCCCTTTCTCTGCGGAATCACCATGGCGGCTGGGACCCTGTCCACATACCCTGAAAACTGGAGGGCCTTCAAGGCCCTCATCGCTGCTCAGTACAGCGGGGCTCAGGTACGCTTGCTCTCCGCACCACCCCACTTCCACTTCGGCCAAACCAACCGCACCCCCGAATTTCTCAGAAAATTTCCTGCGGGCAAGGTTCCAGCCTTTGAGAGCGATGACGGATTCTGCGTTTTGAGAGCAATGCCATCGCCTATTACGTAAGCAATGAGGAGCTGCGGGGAAGTAGCCAGAGGCAGCAGCGCAGGTGGTGCAGTGGGTGAACTTTGCTGACAGTGACATCGTCCCTCCAGCCAGCACCTGGGTGTCCCCCACCTTAGGCATTATGCACCACAACAAGCAGGCCACTGAAAATGCCAAAGAGGAGGTGAAGCGGATCGTGGGGCTGCTGGACACTCATCTGAAGACACGGACTTTTCTGGTTGGTGAGAGAGTGACACTGGCTGACGTCACGGTTGTCTGTACCCTATTGTGGCTCTATAAACAGGTCTTAGAGCCTTCTTTTCGCCAGGCCTTCCCCAATACCAACGGATGGTTCCTCACCTGCATTAACCAGCCCCAGTTCAGAGCCATCTTGGGGGAGGCGAAGCTGCGTTAGAAGATGGCGCAGTTTGATGCTAAGAAGTTCGCAGAGAGCCAGCCAGAAAAGGATACCCCAAGGAAAGAAAAGGGCTCACGAGAAGAGAAGCAGAAGCCCCAGACTGAGCGGAAAGAGGAAAAAAAGGCAGCTGTCCCAGCTCCTGAGGAAGAGATGGATGGGTATGAGCAGGCATTGGCTGCTGAGCCGAAGGCCAAGGACCCTTTCGCTCACCTGCCCAAGAGTACCGTTGTGTTGGATGAGTTTAAGCGAAAGTACTCCAATGAGGACACCCTCTCTGTGGCGCTGCCATATTTTTGGGAGCACTTTGATAAGGATGGCTGGTCCCTGTGGTATGCTGAGTACCGCTTCCCTGAAGAGCTCACCCAGACCTTCATGAGTTCTCACCTCATCACTGGGATGTTTCAGCGATTGGACAAACTGAGAAAGAATGCCTTTGCTAGGTTATCCTGTTTGGAACCAACAACAGCAGCTCCATTTCTGGGGTTTGGGTCTTCCGAGGCCAAGATCTTGCCTTTCCGCTGAGTCCAGATTGGCAGGTGGACTGCGAGTCATATACACGGCGGAAACTGGATCCTGGTAGCGAGGAGACCCAGACCCTCGTTCCAGAGTACTTTTCCTGGGAGCGGGCCTTCCAGCACGTGGGCAAAACCGTCAATCAAGGCAAGATCTTCAAGTGAACATGTCTTGCCAGTTGCCTAGCTGCCTGCACCTACCCTTCAAGGGAGATGGGGATCATTAAAGGAAACTGAACATTGAAACAAAAAAAAAAAAAAAAAAAAAAAAGTAACCCCAGACTGTGCCCTAGGGCAATAGAAAGGGGGCACGGAGAGCAAGACCCTGTCTATCAAAAACTTCAAGGTATAAACTGAAAACTATTCAAAAAGCTTCCATTTAAACAGAAGAACGCCTGAACATAGGAGCATCCTGGATCGTCACATAAGACTGGGGAAGTGTTTCTCTGGATTCTCACAGTTCTCAGAAGTTTCTGGAGCCCTGACCCAATGATTCAAGCCGGTATGGCTCTCTCCTGGAGTGGCAGCAGAACTCAGCGACGTCCAGGCTTTCCACACGTTCAGAATGTAACATGTGGGGAGCCACTGAGGTTCCAGGAGAGGAAAACCAGGCAATGTGTATCGAGGTTGGGCTTTCTGAGTGGACTTACCCTGTGAGCGTGCATGAAACCATGAAGGCAAAGCCTAACTTGCAGCTTAGACTCCAGGGTGCTGGAGCTGCCAGGAACATGAAGCATCTACTAAGAAAAACTTCAGCCACTGAAAACACCCAAGAAAGAGGCCGTGTGTGGTTTAAGATGCAGGGTCCAAATCCTTCGGAGCTTACATGGTGATACCACGTAGCAGGATGCCAGATACGGAGCTTCAAGGCTTACGTCTCTCTGCCAGGTTCTGACCTGTCTTTGGCTCTTTCTTTGCCACGCCCCCTCCCTCCCTTTCGGAATGTGAATGTTTCCTCTGCCATTGTACATTGAAAGTATGCGAGTTTTCTATTTTGTAGGAGCTCACAGCTAAGACTTTGCCTTTCGTCTCAATAAAAGACATTGGCCATCAAACTGTCATGGCTCGGGACCCTTGAAGTCGGATGGACTGCATTTTGCTTTGTGTGATGGCTATAAATCTATTGCGCCAAGATGTGAACATTGTGGGTTGAGTCTTAAAAGACGCTCCACGCACAGGCTGTTGTGTTTGACCAGCTGGTGTTATTCAAGGGCGCTGTAGAACCTAGAGAAGATAGAGCCTGCCTGGAGACGATGGGCAAACCTTCTGCTTCCAGCTCATGCCGAGTCCTGTCCACCATGCTGTGAAGAAGCAGATATTGCAAACTCCTTCCAACACAGACCATGCCCCTGAAGCTGCCACGCCTCTGGTGGCAATGGGTTATAACCTCTAGAGCGCAAAATCAAAATCAGCCCCTTCCCCTGTAAGTTGCTTCTGCCAGGATTTTGGCACAGCGGTAACAAATACCATTTCCTTCCAGAATAAGCTACTCTTAGGGTCTTTGGACTTTGAGGTTCATCGTCAAACCCAGAATCTGTGTTTCTTTCTGCCAATGTGACTGACTCTGTCAGTTAGCCCAGAGGAAAAGACTGGGAGATGCCTCAACACATCAGTATATATTAATCCAGGCCTCAGAACAGAATCTTATGTCCTATTCTAGTGCAGATCTTGAGATCAGGACTACTGGGAGACTGCTTGCTGGGGTGTACAAATGGGTCCAGCACAAGCAGGTTTGACCCCCCAAAATAAAGGTATTAATTTATTAATGGAACCACCAGCTATGAGCCGGGTACTCTGTTGCATTTGCACAAATTATTCCAACACCTTCCACTCTTGCTTGATATCTCATAAGCCACTTTATAGGGTGCCACAGAAATATTGACTGTGGAGTCCCAGAAGGGTATGTAAGTACCAGTGATCAAAATGGGCAAGGACAGAAAATCCAATTAAACACCTATGTTTGGCTGGTAATCTGAGGTCATTTCAAGCATATGATGAAAGACAGGGACCACTCATCTCGACTTCGTTTATACCTGCATGCTCCAAGGGAAGCGTATAAGCCCTGGACCTATAGAGGAGTCCACCTTTATCACTAGAGAAATAGCCTGCATACAAACTTTGAATCTAGTCTAAGACCTAGCATCAGAGATAGAGTCTGGGGTTTAATGGCTTGAAGACTTTTACAGTTGGTTTTGTTGTTGTTGTTGTTGTTGTTGTTGTTGTTGTTGTTTTTCCAATGAGTCTTTATTGAGAACTTCTGCTAAGTTAGTCTTCTAGGTAAAACAGACATATACCCTCTCCCATAAAGCTTATTTTCTTCTTTTAGTGTCATGGAAGAGACATGGGAGCATGTTGAATAGGGGGTGTGTGTGTGTGTGTGTGTGTGTGTGTGTGTGTGTGTGTGTGTGTGTGTGTATGCATTCGATGTGTATCTTAGTCAGGCTTTCTATTCCTGCACTAAACATCATGACCAAGAAGCAGGTTAGGGAGGAAAGGGTTCATTCAGCTTACATTTCAACACTGCTGTTCATCACCACAGGAAGTCAAGACTGGAACTCAAGCAGGTCAGGAGGCAGGAGCTGATGCAGAGGCCATGGAGGGATGTTACTTCCTGGCTTGCTGTCCATGGCTTGCTCAGCTTGCTCTCTTATAGAACCCAGGGTCACCAGCTAAGGGATGGCACCACCCACAATGGGCTGGGCCCTCCCCCCACCCCTTGACCACTAGTGAGAAAATGCCTTACAGCTGGATCTCATGGAGGCATTTCCTCAAGGGAGGCTCCTTTCTCTGTGACGACTCCAGCTTGTGTCAAGTTGACACACAGAAACCAGCCAGTACAATGTGCTCCCAGAGCAAGGACTTAGATGTCTTCATGAGAACGCTGAAAGGGAACTACGGTTCCAGGGTTGAGGGATATGAAATCAAGTAGACAAATCCATGTTAAAAACCAAGACGGTGTTTTGAGCTGACGGGAGGAGAAATGAAACGTAAAAATAGGATGTATCCCTCAACACGTGGCAACTCTGTCACAGCCACAGAGGGCTGAGCTAGCCTCTGCCCAGAGCTGCATAGGCACCTGTCCAAGGCACAGATAAAATGCTACTAAATGCTGTATATTAAGTACTGTGTTTATTACTTTCATTTTATGAAGAAATAAAATATTATTTAAATAAAATCAGTACGTATTAAGGGAGGCTTCCCTGAAACGTCTCTCAAAGGTGAGAGGGAGGCACCTGGAGAGAACTATTTACAACGTGGCCGGAAGAAGCCTAGGCTTCAAATTCATCCAGGTAATAATTCTGTATTTTTATTTCAGTGTCCCCTATTTTGATCATTTTAAAGGCATTGCAGAATTCGCCTATAGAAAATATGCATTACTTTGCTACTTTCAATAGACACATTCTGGAAACTGCCTAAAGTGAGGTGAAAAATGAGGGTTACGTGGGCACAGGCTTTAAGAACGCAAGGCAGAGTGCCAGAGAGGCGGCTCAGCTCTTAAAAGTACTGATGAGTTTTTCCAAAGGATTTAGGTGGCTCCCAACCATCTGTAACTCCAGTCCCAGGGCATCTGGTAACTTCCTCTGGTTTCCATGGGCACCAGGCATGTACATGGCACATAGATATATATGCCGATAGAACATCTATAGACATAAAATAATATAATCAAGTTAGCTTTTAAAACTGCAGGTTCTATAGTCAGGTGTGGGGGAATCTATGCCTATAATCCCAGCATTTGAAAGGCTAGCCACAAATTTGAGGCCAGCATAGGCTATGTAGGAAGACCCTGTCAGTATCACCACTACCACCACCACCATCATCATCATCACCACCACCATCATCAACATTTATTGTTATTATGCATTTACTTTTGTGAAAATTAAAATATTTAATTTGTGGAGGAACTTGCTTATAATCTTAGCACTCAGGAGACTGAAACAGAAGGACTATGCATTTGAGGTCCATCTAGACTATATGAGACCTTATCTCAAAAACAAAAAAACAGGTCACGCATTTTTTTTATAAAGCTAGGAATGCTATGGCATCACAAGTGGGAAAGGTAACTGAGTGTGCTCTATGAGTCACTGAAAGACACGCCTCGCGTGCAACCCTGGCTTCCAGTCCAAGCACAGTATGAACTGAGTGTCTTGGTGTGTGGTTGTAATGGCTGCACTCCAGAGGCGTTGGCAAGGTGGTCAGAAACTCAGAAAACTGCGTTAACAAGCTCAAGGGGAGCCTGAGAAAAATTAGGCGCTGTTCCTAAGTAAGTAAATAAATAAATAGGAAGGAAGGAGAGGAGGAAGAGAGGAGGAAGAGAGGAGAAGGAGAGGAGGAAGGAGAGGAGGAAGAGAGGAGGAAGGAGAGGAGGAAGGAGAGGAGGAAGAGAGGAGAAAGGAGAGGAGGAAGAGAGGAGGAAGAGAGGAGAAAGGAGAGGAGGAAGGAGAGGAGGAAGAGAGGAGAAAGGAGAGGAGGAAGGAGAGGAGGAAGAGAGGAGGAAGGAGAGGAGGAAGAAGGGAGGAAAGAGAGGAGGAAGGAGAGGAGGAAGAGAGGAGGAAGAGAGGAGGAAGAGAGGAAGAAGGAGAGGAGGAAGAGAGGAGGAAGAGAGGAGAAAGGAGAGGAGAAAAAGAAGGCGGAAGAGCGGAGGAAGAAGAGGAGGAAGAGAGGAGGAAGGAGAGGAGGAAGAGGAGGAAGAGAGGAGGAAGGAGAGGAGGAAGAGAGGAGGAAGGAGAGGAGGAAGAAGGGAGGAAGGGGGGAGAGGAGGAAGAGAGGAGGAAGGAGGAGGAAGGAGAGGAGGAAGGAGAGGAGGAAGGAGAGGAGGAAGAGGGAGGAAGGAGAGGAGGAAGAGAGGAGGAAGGAGAGGAGGAAGGAGAGGAGGAAGAGAGGAGGAAGAGAGGAGGAAGGAGAGGAGGAAGAGAGGAGGGAGAGGAGGAAGAGAGGAAGAAGGAGAGGAGGAAGGAGAGGAGGAAGAGAGGAGGAAGAGAGGAGGAAGAGAGGAGGAAGAGAGGAAGAAGGAGAGGAGGAAGGAGAGGAGGAAGAGAGGAGGAAGGAGAGGAAGAAGAGAGGAGGAAGGAGAGGAGGAAGGAGAGGAGGAAGAGAGAGGAAGGAAAGGAGGAAGAAGAGGAGGAAGGAGAGGAGGAAGAGAAGAGGAAGGAGAGGAGGAAGGAGAGGAGGAAGAAGAGGAGGAAGAGAGGAGGAAGGAGAGGAGGAAGGAGAGGAGGAAGAGAGGAGGAAGAGAGGAGGAAGAAGAGGAGGAAGGAGAGGAGGAAGAGAAGAGGAAGGGAGGAGGAAGAGAGAGGAAGGAGAGAAGCCACTTCTCCTCTCAGTCCTTCGGTTAATATGAAGTATATTTAAAATAAATCTATGTGTATAAAAAAATGAAAGAAAATATATCAAAACTATTAAGACTGGGGTGAGTGGAAGTTTGCCTTGTTACCAGTTTTTCCTGTGTGTGTCCATTTTCCAAAACCTTTTCAATTTAAGAAATTGCTCATGGTAGAGCAGAATGGAAGACGTTTTAAATAGATTTTTGGTGAGAACAAAAGAGCTGGTGTGAAGTGAAGGGGAAATCTGAAACCCACCTACTAAAAGTGTGGTTTCGGAAGATGGAAAGTGGCCCCCCTATGGGAGAACAGAGGAAGACCCTCCCACAGTGATCACAGGAAAAGATTAATTTCTGTCAGAGCCTGTGGCTTGAATCTGTGGTAGCTGATGGGCAGGCACAGAGGGCCTGGGCTTCACCTCCAACACTACCCATCTCCTCTTTTCTGGGAACTAACTCCTCTGGCAAATAATTAGGATTATCATCCACCCTCTCATCTCCACCACCACCACCCCCTTTAATTAAACGGGACCTGGAATCTCTGAACTCAATACTTCACAATATTAACTGCAAAAAAAAAGAGGTCCCTTCCTCTTGAGCTCAACCTGTAGGCAAAGGAAACCACCAACCTGTCAGTGCGAAAAGTCACATCACCTCACAGGCCCACCACATACAGCCCTCCAGCCTATGTGGTGTAGGACTTGTGAAATGTGAGCAGTGGATTCTCAAAGGTAAAAGCCTAGCTAAGAGAAAGGAGGGGGAGCGACATTGTATGCACCATTGCAGGAAGGCACTTGCTCATGCAGTCACACACATGTACTTTTTCTTGGTCCAACAGGACGACTGAGTACAGCTAATGTCAGGCACTGTTCAAAATACAGAGCACAGAACAGAGGTCCATGCCTTCAGGGAGCTTATCCTAGAGTGAGAGAGGCCAACGTAGACACTACCCTGCAAATGACATGCAGCAGTCATAACGCCTAAGAATGAGAGACATACGGTGCCGTAGTCACCTACAAAGGGAGCTCTCCCAGGGCAAGGGAGTAGTCAGAGGTTCTCCTATTCAATAAAGATCAATCTGGCCTGCCACAACATCTACCCCATCTGTGAACTGGAGCAGAAGGGGTCGGGCCAGCAAACCAAAGCTACAGGATCTCCAAGACACAGGGCAACAACAGGATATCCAAGAGTCCCAGTGAGGATCCAGTATTGACAGCGTAGCAGAAACCAAAGTCCCCGAACCAGACCGGTGACTTCTTGGAATGAACATTAGCAAATAAAGTTGTTTGGACAAAAGGGTGTACTGTGTGACACACCATGACACACCACAGCTTCCACTGAGAAATGTGGTTTTTAACATTTATTTATTTATTTATTTATTTATTTATTTATTGTTTTATTTGGTGGGAAGGCTGCAAGGGCAGAGAGTAGATACAGAAGAACAGGGAGGTGAGTGAGATTGGGGTGCCTGATGTGAAATTCACAAAGAACCAATAAAAAGTTTTGTTTTTTAAGTTTCCTCATGATAATTATCACAATAAAGCTTAAGGCACGACTACACTGACGCTCCTTTAAATACCTATGACTTCTTCCCCAAGAATAGGTTCTATCGACTGAGAAACAAGGTTGAGGACACTGAGGGATTTGGGTGAAGCCTGGCCCTACAAAATTGCAAAGAGTATGTCAGGCTATAAACAATATCCACTCAAGCCTTGTGTGTGGGACACAGGCGTGAATCCCTTCTGTCGAAGAGAAAAGCCTGTGTGTACAACGTTCTGGTTTCTCTAGTGCTTATCTGTGAGCAGAAGGACCCCATGCATGTACGCAGGAGGCGGGGCTAGGGAGGAAACTTGAGTAACATGAGAAAACCAACCTTGCTTTCTAACGGCTCACCCTGAAAGTAACCAGTGTAGTCTTGGGAGCTCTGTCTCATCCACAAAGGTAAAGATGAATGTCTTCCAAGAGTAGTGCCCACAATGGCTGACTCACTTTCCACGACGGCCCCCTCATTACAGGCTCTACCACTTGGTAATTCACTTACACTATCAAACAAGCCTCTAGAACATGAGTCTATGAAAAGCAAACCACATCAAAACTACAGAGAAGTTCTTTGGCTCAGCAAAACCTAAATATTTTAGCTGGTATAGCAAGACATACCAGTAAACTCAGCTATCCAGCAAGAGGGCCACTGAGTCCAAGAGTTCAAGACCAGCCTGAGAAACACAACAAGACCCTACATCATGAGAAGAGGAGGAGAATGAAGAGGAGGAAAGGATTGTTTTGACAGTGATTTGAGGGATGAGTCGAGTCACTCCATTTCCACCCTGAATCTAAGCTATGGAGAAACAGTAATCTACATTTCATATGGGTTCAGATCATAAACAACCTTCTGGAGGGCCTCTCCTTAGCCTCGAAAGTTATTTGCTACAGTCTGTGTCCCTTAAAACTCACGTGTTCAAATCCCGGCTTCCAACATGATGGTGTTAGGGGAGGTCTTTGAGAAGTAAATAGGACATAAGTGTTCTCATGAGTGAAGTGTGTGCTCTTCTCAAAGGGGTTGAGGGTGCCAGTTTGTCCCTTTTCACCATGTGACAATACAGCAGCCATGCTCCATCTACAAAAGACAGATCCCTCATCAGACTGATGCAGGACCGGCCCCTTCACCTGCTCCAGCAGTTCACAGATGGGGTAGATGTTGTGGTGGGCCAGATCAATCTTTATTGGATGGGAAGTCCTCTGACTACTCCCTTGCCCTAAGAGAGAGCACCTTGTTGTCGGTGACTACAGCATTGTATGTCTCTCATTCTTAGCCGTCATTACTTCTGTATGTTATTTGAAGGGGAGTGTCTATGTGGGCCTCTCTCGCTCTAGTATATGCACTTTCCAACATCTTTCTTAGAGGTCCTCTTACCAAGCTATAAGCAATAATTATTTTGGGTATACTAGCTGTCTTAGTTTGGGTTTTATTGCTGTGAAGAAACACCACAACCAAGGCAACATTTATAAGAGACATCATTTAACTGGGTTTAGCTTACAGTTTCAGAGGTTCAGTCCATTATCATCATGGGAGAAAGCATGGCAGGGTGCAGGCGTACATGATGCTGGGGGAGCCAGGAGTTCTACTGTTTGATCTGAAGCAGTCAAAAGGAGACTGGCTTCTCTGTACTTCTCCATACTGGGCAGAGCTTAAGCACTAGGAACAGCTCTCAACTCACTGTCAAAACAATCCTTTCCTCCTCTTCATTCTCCTCCTCTTCTCATGAGGTAGGGTCTTGTGTTTCTCAGGCTGGTCTTGAACTCTTGGACTCAGTGGCCCTCTTGCTGGATAGCTGAGTTTACAGGTACGCCTTGCTATACCAGCTAAAATATTTAGGCTTTGCTGAGCCAAAGCCCACCTACACAGTGACACACTTCCTCCAACAAGATCACACCAATAGTGGCCTCCCAATACTACCACTCCCTCAGCCAAGCATATTTAGAGCACCGCACTAGCAGAAATAGATTATGTATGGTCAAGTCCTCAAAACTATCCCACTGTTCAGTCAAGTCACCTGCTTCAGGATGGCATGGGACATAAGTGAGAGGGCTTGGTCCCATTGCGCAGTAAAGTAATACTCACTGGTAGCACTGTGTGGGCAGCCATAACAGTGAAAGAGGCATTCTGTAGGTCCAAAGGCTTGTGTGGGATTATTGTGTCTAGGAAAAGCACATTCATATCTAAATTGTATCTTCCAGCAAGACCGTAATGCTGTCCCTTTCAACTGCCACCACAGAGCTGGCTTGTCAACTCAGAAAATGTCATTTAGTTCATGTTCCACTCAACAAATCAAACTGTCGGAGACCTTTGGTTTTAACTCAGAGATGCTCAATGCAGGATCTCAGTTGGTGCAACCGTATCTTTACATCTAACTCAAGCTCCTTCCACAATTATCCCACGTGTATGATCATCACCTATCAATTAAAAATCCAATGTTTTCAACAAAATCACAGAAGAAACTTTTTCTAACCTGAAGGAGATGCCTATCATCTGACATAAATGTGTCAGAGAAAACTAAACGGAGAAATGCTACACTGTGACCAAAATGACTGACAGAAACAACTTAGAGAGAAAGCTCTACTGATCTCCATGATTTCAGAAACTTCAGTCTACTACAGGGGAAGTAGAGGAGAGCTTGGGCTCTGATGATAACATCACGTGATGGAGGAGAGCTTTTCATAGCATGACTGACCAGAGAAGCAGAGAGGATGGAGTTAGAACCAGGAGCCAAGCTATAAGCTGTAAGGCCAGCCCATTGAGTTTGGCTTTCAACAGCTATGCCCACCTCGTAAAGGTTCCACAGCCTCTGAGCTAAGGAAACAGTTCAAACCATGGGCCAGTGGGATGAGGGAGGTTTACATATTGAAACCATAACTCCTTCTCTTGTTTTCCTAGATCTTTCCTGCTGCCATGATTCAGTTAGTTTGGGGATTCTCATTCACATTGGAGCCTGTCCTCAAATACCCACTGCTTTGGTTGTCCTTTTACATCTCAGAATAAACCACTGACTGCTGATTGAAAGTTTCCTGTGCGGTGGTAGAGCTAGTCTTTATTGCAAGTGAAGGAGGAAAGAAGCAATGGGCCGAGAGAGAGGAAATGAGAGAAGTTTCTCCGCGGCTGAATTTGCTTTGGGTTCAATTGTTCTCACATGGCTCCAGTCCTAGAACCGCCTTCCCTTGAGCAGTGGGCTGGGAGAACAAAGCACAAATGACCGCCTTTCTATTGTAGCCAGTTACTCAAGTATTCAAGGAAACTTTAGGAAACAGGTTCAGTTCCATTCTTTCCTATCAAAAGCAGAGAAAACATACAATAGTTAGGTCTTAGATCTTCATAAAACTCCAGAGGTCTTCAAACCTTAGGAAGCACAGATCTCAACTGTGATGCACCCAGTCACTCAGTCTGCACTATTGACAGGGACATCTCGGAAGGTTTGACATTTGTATAAAACAAACCAACAGAAAGCAACAAAGTAGCAGTTCTTTCTTCTTGGAGCTAATAAAGGAGACAGACAGTAGTCATAACAACCAGTGTCTAGTCCAATTGTGAATTGGGGCTTAGACAGACATAAGCTGGCAACTGTAAAAGATAAACCTTGACCAGTTGACATCTTAAAGCATGTATTTGAATCAATAGTGATTTATGAGTTGGGCAATGCCAGTCCTCAGTGATCACAGGCTTCCCAGAAGATTGGGGGGGGGGAATATTTATATACTGCCAATAGAAGCTAGACAAAACAGCTGATTGGTCGAACGGAAGGTCCCTAGGTAGAGCTTTTTTTATTAGTAGGAGATTTTTTTTTATTAGTTAAAATCTTAGGAGTTAGACTCTTGTTTGCTTAGGTAAAACCCATTAGCCATTTCAATCTAAATGGTCTCCTAACTAATTTTTAAAAAGTACTGTTGCAGTAATTATTAAAAACAAAACAAAAACAAAAACACAAATCCTCACTAGCCAGCATCGTCGAGCCATATGACATTAGCGGGGAGTATATCCATTTCAGTGGTAGCGGTTCAGGTGTGGCACCACGCCGTGCTACCCCCAACTACTCTATGGCCCTGGGGGTCTCTCCGCCCCCATTGCTAGCCACCCTCTCCTGGCTGTCTCTCTGCCAGCTGGGAATTCTCTGGTCCCAGGAACGTGGTAAAATCAGGACTGTAGAGGTCCCAGCAGCGGTTACCCTCTCATAGCTCTCTGTCCCTGCTCTGTTACATTCCCAACATCCGCCCCCTAATGGTTAAGCTATCAACTCACAGCAATCGTTAAAATCAAAACTCCAGATGCTTGTAATTTAACAATTAGATTTATCTCAATAATTTATCTCAGTAGTTCTACATTCCACAAAATGTCCACGCAATAAACTCTCAACCAATTGAGAACGATAGAAAAATTAACCTATAAAAATCCATCCCTTAAGAAATATTCATAGCTACCTGTGGTCATTTAAGACTGCGCGGACCTTGGTGGTCCTTCTCTGCCTCCATCTTGGTTCTTCTTTATTTTTTTCTTCTCTCTCACCTTACACAAACTTTGTCCCTGCCCCATTTTCTCACTGTCCAATCACAGGCCCTGTGCCCATCCTGTGCCAGCTCTCACCTACATAAAGACAACCACCTACAAGTACAATTATTGTGAATAAAAGCAAATGTCTATTTAAATGTGATAATTAAAGCTCTGCCCCTCGGGGTTGGGGATTTAGCTCAGTGGTAGAGCGCTTGCCTAGCAAGGGCAAGGCCCTGGGTTCGGTCCCCTGCTCCTAAAAATAAAAAGAAAAGAAAAAAAATAATAATAAAGCTCCGCCCCTCAAAAAGTAGCATTTAAAGTGAATCTGGGCCATTTGAATTCAATCATTTATGCAGTAACACAAATTAATGACGTAGATGTATTATACTTAATGATTTATTAATTTTTATGTTTCAAACTATTTCATTTTCCTTAAATGAGTAAGATTCCTCTTCTGAGCACTTTAAAAAAAATAAGCAGATTATTTTTCAACATAAGTGCTGTATACATTTCTTGGGAATTTTGGGCTCAGTTTGCAAATGGGTTCTATGCCCCAATCAGAGTTAATGTCCCTCTGTCACTCACGCCAGGAGAGGGTGGCAGCCACAGGGTTCCTCTTGCAGAATCCTTCACTTCTGAGTCTCCAGGGTGCCAGTTTGTATTCTTCTGGTCCTCTAAAGATACGCTCAGATCAATTCAATCTCCAAAATTCCCAGGATGAAAAGGAAAAGAATCCCTTCCCCCTCACGGTGCAGAGTAGGAAGGAAGCTGGATGAACAGTGCCATAGATTGGGAATTAGGCTAAAAGGAATAGGGAAAAAATGAGAAGATGGAGAAAGAAGGAAAGATATTGAAGACAGAAAAGCCAGAGGTATGAGTGAGTGGCCGGTCCTCTTAGAAAGAGAAATCTGGAAACCGTAGATACACAGGAACGGGAATATGCAGGCTCCACAGAGAGGAAAAAAGAATGTGAATGCCTGAAGTCAGTTACCATGTCTCCTCACATCCCATAATACCCAGCACAGGCATTCCATCAACACTCCCTTGTCGGGCTAACATTTGTTAGCGTAGGTATCATATATTATGTATTGGAGCTGCAGAGAAAGGGAGACAGGCTTTGTTCACAAGAAAGCCCAACACACTTGAGCCCGCAACACAGCACAATCACTGCCATAACCGGAACAACACAACATCCTCCTGAATGTTGGTATTCTGTCTAAGCTCCACCCCCACAGCTACCTGGCAGCAGCCAGGTATGCTCCGCCCCACAGTCGCCTAGCAACAGTCAGCTGTGCCTGACTATGTAAGGGGTGCTTGCCCCCTCCTCCTCCTCTTACTTCCTCTTACTCCCCTCTTACCCCCTCTTACTCTTTGTTCTTCTCTGTTCTTCCCCCCACCCCCCACCCTCCACCCTCCACGTGCCCGTGGCCGGCTGCCTTTTTGCTCTTCTACTCTTCTCTCATTAAACCTCTCCATGTGGAACCATGTTGTCTGGGTGTGTTCTGTCCGGGCATGGGCCGAGATTCAAAACCCTAACACTGGCTCGCACTGAAAGCCAAAATGACCAAGAAGCTTGTCAGGAGCGGGTTGTAATGCCTGTAACTGAGTTCCTGGAGGCACGGGAACTCATCCACACCACTTCTGCACAGTATCGGCACTAAAACATATAGAAGACTAGGATATTCTTAGTGTGCCCTTTTGCTAAAATGGACAAAAGATGCTAAAATAGTTACACCGCAGGTAGTGAGACAGATTCCACAAGGGGTTTCTAGTTTTTAAATTTTATCTCCAGTGAAGAAATTCCACGCCTTGGCAACCTGGCCGTCTATCACTGAGCTAGCTGGCGTAAATGTTATCCCAGCCTCGATCGTATTTTTTAGTTTCTTTTATTTTCTGCTTCCTTTTATTTTTAGCCTTATTTTGATTGACACATAACTGTATACATTTAAGGGTTAAAATGTAGTGCTTCAGTATGCATGTGTAATCAGTAGTACATGATTAATTCAAATTAATGCATCCCTTGACCTGATTGCTTTAATTTTCATAGCCAGACATCTGTGGATTATTCTGTTGTTCTGAAATATATTTTCTATGTGGTCTCACACATGCTAGCCAACCAAGGCACACCCCAATACCACATTGCTATTGACCATGGTCGCACTGCTAATAGGTCTCAAAACCCATAGCCTCTTCTACCTGAAGTTTTACAGCATTTGATCCGCTTCTCTCCTTTCCCTGCATCGTCAGAGGGTATTAAGCATAAAATTAGCACATGAATATCTTCATTTAAAAGTACACCTCTGAACACTCCTCCATTGTTGGTAGGATTGCAAAACTGGTACAACCACTGTGGAAATCAGTCTGGTGATTCCTCAGAAAATTGGACATTGCACTACCTATGGACCCAGCTATACCACTCCTGGGCATATACCCAAAAGATGCTCCAACATATAACAAGGACACATGCTCCACTGTGTTCATAGCAGTCTTATTTATAATAGCCAAAAGCGGAATTCTCGGCCAAAATGTTTACAAAAAGTGTGTGCTTTGTGACCTCAGGGTCTCCTCTTGCCTGCATGCTGGGGAACCCCAACGTATGTTGGAACAATAAACCTCTTGCCGATTGCAGCGATTCCAGTCTCTGTGGCCTTTATTTTTTTTTTTTTTTTTTTTTTTTTTTTTTTTTCGGAGCTGGGGACCGAACCCAGGGCCTTGCGCTTCCTAGGTAAGCGCTCTACCGCTGAGCTAAATCCCCAGCCTCTGTGGCCTTATTGAATGGGGGTCTTCCGACGGACTCTTACATCTGGTGCGTTGGCCTGGAAGCCCTCCTCAGGACCCAGACACTGTGGATTGGAGGACTGCTCGAGCAAGGTAACGTGGGATCCGTCTGTCATCTCTGTCTGCCTGTGTGTCTTGTGTGCGTTTTTCTTTTGTTCTAGCGCCATGATCTGTAGTTTCGGTTTGATCTGAGGTTGCCAAAGCAGCGAGCAGATGTGCGGAATGCTACAGCAATGGGGGACTCAGAGGACGCCTAGTCTCCCGCTGGGAGAAGGAATCTGATAGGGTTCGTCTCCATCTGGGCACAGGGGGCTCCCACCCCACCCCACCCCACCCCCGCCATCTGAATCTGTTTTTCTTCTGTGCAGATCTCGGGTGGTTGGTTTGTGCGTCTTGTCGTCGTGTGTGTGTGTGTGTGTGTGTGTGTGTGTGTGTGTGTGTGTGTGTTTGGTTTCTGTTTCGTTTTTGGAACTTGTTGGCTGTGGACTCCATTCCAACGTAAGTTGGCAGGTAACCTGAATTCTGTAGCGCTCGTAGGAGGGGCTCATTGGTCTTGCTGTTTGTGTATGTGGACTCGGACAGATGTCTGTGCTGCCTGGTTTGCTTTTGGTTTGCTCGAAAGTGTCTGTAAAGCTTAGAGAGCCTCTGGTCTGGTTTGGCCTGTTGGACTCGATTCCAGCGTAAACTGGTGGGGTCACCTGAACCTGGATTCTGTGCCCTGTGAGAAGAGCAAGCTTCTCTTGTGTGTTGATTGTCTTTCTCTTTGTTTTTGGACTTCAGTCCTGTTCTGCACCTGTGGCAGGGGTGAAACTGTGTGTGGATTGTCTTTCTCTGTGTTCTTGGACTTGGACTGTGACTGACGCTGTTTTTGGACATGGGATAGACTGAATCTACCCTGTTAAGCACCTTAGTTAACCACTAGAAAGGATCTAGTGGAGAACAACTAGCCCTGAAAATGGATGGCCCTGGAGCTTCTGGCCGTTGCTGGCAGTCGGAACGGGATGGGAGCGGCCTTGGGTGCAGGAACCCCCGGGGATCAGTGCGGTGGCTTCGGGCCACCCCCTCCCCCCGGGGCTCCCCACCCCCTTTGCGGCATCGGGCCCCACCCTCAAGCCTAGGGCCTGGACCCAGAGAGCTGTCACAGGTGCAGATCTTGGTGGTAGTACCAAATATTCAAACCAGAACTTTGAAGGCCGAAGTGGAGAACTCCACCCCCCCTTCTTGTATAAAAGCTTTTGTCTTTTGTCTCCAAGACTCTTGCAGGTCCTGGCCATGAAGAAGAACCCTATAGAGACCAACGATGTAACAGGACATCCTTCAGGAGTGTTCCACTGTGGATCTACTGCTGATGGATCTTCCACCCCCCTACCGTGGCCCCAGTTCCCACGACCCCTCCTCAGGCCCCAGCAAGGGGGAAGCGTAGGGAGGAACCCTCAGAGCTGGGACAGGCCATGGGGACCCAGATGAGGATGACAATCAGGAAAGAACGTCCCCTCAGACATTGGAGGCACCACCAATTGACCAGACTGTCATCGACAGCAGATTTTCCCTGATTAGACCTGACTGGGACTACTAATACGGCAGGAGGTAAGGAGCACTGACGGTCTAGCACCAGACTCCTTGGTAGGTCTCAAGGGGGTTGCAGGATGACCCACCAATTTGACCAAGGTATGTGAGGTTAAGCAGGGACCAGACGAGTCACCCTCAGTCTTTCTAGAGTGGCTCATGGAGGCATTCTGCCGATATACACACTATGATCCCAGCAGCAAGAAGCACAAAGCTACTGTGACTATGGCTTTTATAGACCAGGGTAGTGGAGATAGCAGGAAAAAGCTTCAGAGGCCAGAGGGACTACAGGATAAGTCATTGAGGGATTTAGTGCAAGCTGATGAGCAAGGCTACCGTAACAGGGAGACAGAGGAGGAGAAGGGACAGAGAAAGAGAAAGGAAGATGAAAGGGGGATACAAGAAGAAAGGTGACAGGAAAGGAATTTGCTACAGTAGTTAGGGAAGACAAAGAAGAGAGTCAGAACCCATCAAAAAGGACCATTGTGCCTATTGCAAGGGGGGGCAGGAAATCCCAGGTCTTGGGAAAAGCGCTCCCAAAAACCGCAAAGGTGCTAGCCCTGGGGGAAGACAGAACGGGGTTCTGACCCCCCTCTCCAAACCCAGAGCAACTCTGAAAGTAGAAGGGAAACCCACCAAAGTCTTGGTGAATACTGGGGCCCAACACTCAGTCCTCCAAGCTGATAGGCCAGTCTCCAGGAAAAAAAAATTCATGAACTACCCTAAGAATTATAGACCTGAGTGTGGGCTGGGTATCCCACTCGCTCATTGTCATCCCTGACTGCCCCTATTACTTGTTCAGGAGAGATTTGCTCTCCAAAATGGCTTGTGTGGGTTGAAATGGCTGGGTGTGGCCATGTGTATGCATATCTGCAGGCTGTGTATGTGGAGCTTAAGACCCAGGCTGACCCTGCCTCAGTGCACCAGTACCTGATGTTGGGGGAGGCATGAGAAAGAATTGAGTCACACATCTCCCAGCTCCTCCAGCTTGGGGTGGTCCTATTGCCTTTGTGCCTGGAACATACCGCTCCTGCCAGTTGGGCACTAACAATTATCACCCAGTCCAGGACTTTGGAAAGATAAACCGTGGTAGAGTGGCTGACTTCTGTACTACTGTGCCTAACCCCCGCACTCTGAGTTCTTCACCACCTTCCAGAATTTGGTACACCATTTTAGTTTTGAAAGGTGCTTTCTTCTGCCTGAGCTGGGTACCCCAAAGTCAAAAATGCTTTGTTTTTGAATGGAAAGACCCAGAGGATGGGACCACTGGTCAGCTGACATGAACTAGATTCTCCACCAGTTGGGGGCAATCTGGTTACCTTGCTGCCCAATCCTGACCTGGAGCCACCAGGTACTGGCAGAAGCCCATGGGTGGAGGGAAGACCTCTCCGACTGACTGAATGACCCCTGCCGAGACTACCTTGTCTACAGACGGGAACAGTTCTCTTCATGAAGGTCAGAGATGAGTGGGTGCTGCCGTGGTGGACGACACAAATGTCATCTGGGATGGCTGAACCTCTACCCCCAGCACATCAGTGCCGCAGATGCCTTTGCCATTTCTTGGGTTCCCTGATGAAGCCAGCAACTGTGAGTATTGTTCATTGCCCAGGACATCAGGAGGAGAGAGATTCAGTGGCACGGGGCAATAACAAAGCAGATAAAGTGGCTCGAGAAATGGCTATGCAGAAGCCTGTCCCTAGAGTGTAGGGGTTGCAGGCCTGCGAGAGACAGCCACTGGGAACTGGGATCCGACTAAGGGATGGCCTCACTTAGAATGTACAACAGAAGAAAAGGCCCAAATTGTTTAGAAGAGGAAGGAAAATGGCACACTTGAGGGGAAAGCTATACTCCCCAAAGGACAAACAAAAGACTCACTTTGCCAAATACACAAATGGACTCATTTAGGGAATAAGAAGCTTATCCAAGTGGTTAAGGTATATGTAATAGGCCTTAGGTTTTTAGCCAGACAGACAGTAGAACAGTGTAAGGTATGTCAGCAAGTGAGTGCTTAGCAAGCAAACTAGAAAATATCATCCTGAGTGAGGTAACCTAATCATAAAAGAACACACATGGTATGCACTCTTTGATAAGTGGATATGAGCCCAAAAGCTCGAATTACCCAAGATACAATCCACAGACCACATGAAGCTCGAGAAGAAGGACAACCAAAGTGCAAATGCTTCAGTCCTACTTAAAAGAGGGAATAAAAATATTCATAAGAGGAGATATGGAGACAAAGTTTGGAGCAGAGTCTGAAGGAATGGCCATTCAGAGCCTGCCCCACATGGGGATCTGGCCTATATATATATAGCCACTAAACCTAGACAATATTGATAAAATCAAGAAGTGCATGCTGACAGGAGCCTGATATAGCTGTCTCCTGAGAGGCTTAGCCAGAGCACAACAAATACAGAGGTGAATGCTACCAGCAAACCAGTGAACTGAGAATAGGGTCCCCATTGGAGGAGTTAGAGAAAGGTTTGAAGGAGCTGAAGGGGCTTGCAACCCCATAAGAACAACAATACCAACCAACCAGAGCTCCCAGGGTCTAAACCACTACCCAAAGAGTACACATCGACTGACCCATGGCTCCAGCTGCATAAGTAGCAGAGGATGGCCTGGTTGGGCACCAATGGGAGGAGAAGCCCTTGGTCTTGCCACGGCTGGACCCCTCAGTGTAGGGGAAAGTCAGGGCGGGAAGGAGAGATGGTTGGAGTGGAGGAACAACCTTATAGAAGAAAGGGGAGAGAGAGGAGTTATGGATGGGAAACTGGGAAAGGGAATAATAACATTTGAAATGTAAATAAAAAAATCCAATTAAAAAAAAAAGAAAAAAAGTGCACCTCTGACAATTCAAGCTGGACACAGACAAATGAGAGTAGTTGAGAGGCCACAATGGTGGCCTGAAATAGTAATAGAGAGAAAGTAAGCAGAAGCAGGTAGAGGTGGGGACTGTAGATGGTTTCCTGGTGTTTCCGACCATGCCAAATCGAAAGGAAAAGCAAGAGTAGTCTGCCCTTCGCAGCCGAGACACGAAATCAACAAAGTGTTGCCTCCCACGACTCTTACCTCAGCAAAACACCATATGAGTCTGCATCACATGGCACTACCAGAAATTTCCACATCAGGTTCCTGTCAGAAGCTGGGTGGTGGGGAGTTCTGCAAGACGGAGTGAGCATGGGGAAGGGCCTTCTCTCACAGAGTCCCAGGAACCAGCAGGAGCGAGCATGGGGAAGGGCCTTCTCTCACAGAGTCCCAGGAACCAGCAGGAGCCCAGCTTAGTCTGGAGGCTTGGCCAATCTGAGGCTAATAGAAGGACAGGGCTGGGGCCCAGGGATGGTAGCTCTAGAGACTGCATCTCTGGCTACCTTGGAAATACTCCTTGCTACAAACCCTTGTCCCCAATGTCCCCACTTTACTTCAGCTGCTTTTGGATCCAAGAGGAAGGCAGGCCAGGGATAGATGGACCAAGGATGCCCAGAAATAAGAGAAACACAGTAAGAAGACATTACCGAAGCGGGAGAGGCTGATGGAAACACAGCTGGAGCTCTGGCTGACAGGATTCTCAGCAGTGCAGTGGTCACTGTCACCAGATGTCCGTGAAACTTTGAGAGTGGTTCCCCCACAGGAGACAACTGCCCCCTGGCCATGGAGGTCCCAGTGGTACTGAACATCCTCTCCAGCCTGTTTCAGAGAGCTGACCAGGAGCAAGCATGAAGGTCCTGTCCCTCATGGTCTGTGAGTTGGCAGTGACACTGGGCTTCTCTAGCCTCTCTGTACAGAGAAGTTTCAGATTGGCCAAGCAAAGGACCAAATGTGTGTCTCTCCACTCTCCTCACCATAAACTAGCTGATGCTCTTCAGGGACTGCAGTGAGTTTTCCAGGCCCTAAAGCGTTGATCTGAAGAGAATAGTCACCATGGTGGGTAATGTCTAATCAGCCCCTGTAGTGCTTAGGGATGTCACAAGGTTCTCCCCCCCCCCCTAGCTGCAGAACAACAACCAGCTCATTAGTCACACTTCCCACCTCCTACTCTGCCTGGAGCATAGACAGGCTGTGGCTTGCTCTTGACCCTGCAGCCAGAGGGAGAAAAGCAGTGTTTTTGCATCCGTTTCTCCTACTCCCATGGGGCAGCCTCAGGCCCTGCTCTTCCTGCCTACCTGTGATCAGACCCCTCTGTTCCAACAGCACCTTGCTCTTGCAAAGGTGTTAACCCTCTGTCTCAAGCTTCCTTGGGGGCGGGGCCGAGTCCTTCTCTAACTTCTCCGTCCATTCCAAAGCTGCTGTGAAAGAAGCACGCTCAGATGTCTGGGCAGCCAGGTCGCCTGTGCAGGAGTTTGGCACAATAACGGGGGTGGAGCTGTTACTGACTAGATTCTTGACCGTACAGGCAAAACTGCAGCGGCGTCCTGGGGACTCCCAGAGACTGAGAACAGACCCTCTGTGGGACAATACAGTCCTGGCACTCAGCAGCGTCCAGCTGCCTCCTCTGCTTCCTGTCACAGGTCAGGGATAAGGAATGCAAAGTCCCTTATCTCAGGGTCACATGAGGCTGGGCCAACTTCTCTTTGTGTGCAAAGGGGAACAAGGCAGGGACTAGGAAATGCTTTTAGGCTGCCACATACTGGAAAAACCCGCACAAGAAGTGTCAGCCCAGCCTGCATCACCCAGAGCATACACAAGGAACGACGGGGGTGGGGGTGGGGGTGGGGGTGCGGGTAGGGGTTTGCCCACATCTTTTTTGGACCTTGGCCCATTTGATCCTTTACAAGAATGTAACACGTAGTGTCTCATTTGTATTCTGCATTTCCATTTCTGAGGCTCAGACTGCTCCAGGAACTTGCCCAAAGTCCCATCTACCTAAATGGTGAATCCCAGCCTCAAATGTCATGGATCTGTTCCTATTCCTGGGTTCTGTTTGTTTGTTTTGTTTTGTTTTGTTTCTATTTGTTCTGTGGGAGGATTTTGTTTTTATTATTTTTTAATAATCATTTTATCCATTTATATTTCAAATAATATCCCCCTTCCCAGTTACCCCTCCACAACCCCCCCATCCCATCCCCTCTCTCCCCCCGCCTCGTTGCCTCTATGAGGGTGCTCCTCCACCCACTCACCCATTCCCACCTCACTGCTCTAGCATCCCCCTATGCTGTGGTATCAAGCCTCCACAGGACCAAGGGGCCTCCCCTCCCACTGATACGGATAAGGCCATCCTCTGCTACATATGCATCTGGAGCCATGGATAACTTCGTGTGTACTCTGTGGCTGGTGGTTTAGTCTCTGGGAGCTCTGGGGTGGTGGTGGGGGGTGTCCACTTAGTTGATATTGTTGTTCCTATGGAGTTGCAATCCCCTTCAGCTCCTTCAGTCCTTCCCCTAGCTCTTCCATTGTGGTCCCAGGGCTCAGTCCAATGTTTGGCTGTCAGTATCTGAATCTGTATTGGTTAGGGGCTGGTAGAGCCTCTCAGTGAACAGCCATACCAGGCTCCTGTCAGCAAGTGTTTTTTGGCAGCAGCATTAGTGGCAGGGTTTGGTGTCTACAGATGGGATGGGTCTCTAGGTGGTGTGGTCCCTGGATGGCCCTTCCTTCAGTCTCTGCTCCATTTTTTGTCCCTGTCTTTCCTTTGGGCAGGAACATTTCTGGATTTAAATTTTTGAGATGTATGGGTGGCTCCATCCCTCAACTGGGTGCCATACCTATCTACTGGAGGTGGTCTCTACAGGATTTATCTCCCCTTTGTTGCGTATTTTGGCTAAAGTCATCCCTCTTGCTGGGTCCTGGGAACCTCTCGTGTCCCTTGCATCTGGGACTTTCTAGTGACTGCCCTCAGTTCCTCATCCCCTACCGCTATACATCTCTGTTCAATTTCCTGACCTTCTGTTCTTCTCTCCTATCCCTTCCAATACCTGATCTTGCCCCCACGTTTTCCCCTTGCCCTCCTCTCCTTCCCAGGTCCCTCCCTCTGTCTCCTGTGATTATTTTGTTCCCCTTTCTATGTAGAATTGAAGCATCTACACTTTGGTCGTCCTTCTTTTTGAACTCCATATGGTTTGTGGGTTGTATCGTGGATATTCTGAGCGTTTGGGCTAATTAATATCCACTTATCAGTGAATTCATACCAGGTCTTTTCTTTTGTGTCTGGGTCATCTCACTCAGGATGATATTTTCTAGTTCCATTTATTTGTCTGTGAATTTCATGAAGTCATTGTTTTTAATAGCTGAGTAGTACTCCATTGTGTAAATGTACCACATTTTCTAGATCCATTTTTCTTTTGAGAGATATCTGGCAATCTACAGATTCAATGCAATCCCCATCAAAATTCCAACTCAATTCTTCACAGAAATAGAAACAGTGATTCTTGAATTCATTTGGAATAACAAAAAACCCAGGATAGCAATTTTTTTTTTCAACAATAAAAGAACTTCCGGGGAAATCATCATCCCTGACTTCAAGCTATAATACAGAGTAATCATGATAAAAACCACCATGGTATTGGTACAAGGGCAGGCAGGTAGATCAATGGAATAGAATTGAAGACCCAGAAATGAACCCATACACGTATGGTCACTTGATCTTTAACAAAGAAGCCAAAACCATCCATGGGAAAAAGACAGCATTTTCAACCAGTGGTGCTGGTTCAACTGGTGGTCAGCATGTAGAAGAATGAAAATCGATCCATTCTTATCTCCTTGTACAAAGCTCAAGTCCAAGTGGATCAAGGACCTCCACATAAAATCAGATACACTAAATCTAATAGAAGAGAAAGTGGGAAAGAGCATTGAATACTTTGGCACAGGGAAAACCTTCCTGAACAGAACACCAATGGTTTATGCTCTAACATCAAGAATCGACAATGGGACCTCATAAAACTGCAAAACTTCTGTAAGGCAAAGGACACTGTCATTAGGACAAAATAGCAACAGATTGGGAAAAGATCTTTACCAGCCCTATATCCAATAGAGGGTTAATGTCCAAAATACACAAAGAACTCAAGAAGGTAGACTCCAGAGAGCCAAATAACCCTATTAAAAATGGTGTACAGAGCTAAACAAAGAATTCTCAACCGAGGAGTCTCAAATGGCTAAGAAGCACTTAAAGAAATGTTCAACATCCTTAGTCATCAGGGAAATGCAAATCAAAACAACCCTGAGATTCCACCTCACATCAGCCAGAATGGCTAAGATCAAAAACACAGGTGACAGCAGATGTTGGCGAGGATGTGGAAAAAGAGGGACACTCCTCCACTGTTAGTGGGATTTCATGGTGGTACAACCTCTCTGGGAATCAGTCTGGTGGTTCCTCAGAAAATTGGAAATAGTTCTACCTGAAGACCCAGCTATACCACTCCTGGGCATACACCCAAAAGATGCTCCAACATATAACAAGGACACATGCTCCACTATGTTCATAGCAGCTTTATTAATAATATCCAGAAGCTGGAAACAACCCAGATATTCCTGGGTTCTTAACCCCTACCCAGAATATATAATAGAAACATGGAACTATGTTGTTATATGCCTTCCTGCCAGCAGGGGGCTCTGTGGCACACCCTGGGCTTCTGTATAGTGAGTGACAGGTTTTTTAGGTTTCTCCCCATCCTTTCCCTCCCTTCGACCTATGTGCCCTCTCTTCTTTCCCCAAGCACCCCACCCTCTTCTTCCAGTTTCCAGTTTTTCATTATTTATTAGAACCAGGAACGTTTTGGAAGGCAGCAAGAGCAGCTACAAAAATGAACAAACTAGGCTGGACGAAGCCAGAGCCTACAGAAGGTTGCCCTGCTGCCTACACTGTGGCTTAGTCCCCGGCAGGAGCAGCCGGTCAAAGTGTACCCTGGCTGGACTTCTACGGCTGGGAGACTCCACTGCTTCTTCCCAGGGGGATCTTCTGTAAGGTGAGTTCTGGAAAACACTTTCTCAGTCTACTTCTACCATCCCCCTTCTCGCTGTCTTCACTGGTGTAGGTGGCCTGTCAGCAACCCAGAAAAGCAAGGCATCCCCAAGTGCAGTGCAGGGCTTTGAGGAAGATGCAGGGTATCCCAGAGTGTGGACCGTTGAGGAAGACAGACCCTGACTGCGCAGCAAGCTTTGTCTCATGCCACTTATGTCGTTATACTTGAGCTCATCCTGCTGGGACACCCATCAGCATGGCAAGAGGCCTCCTCTTCAGCTGCGACCTTACGCTAGATGAACAAACCTATCCAGGTTCTGGCAGCCTCGACCCTAGCTTTTCAGGGACCTGACAGTTATCAGCCTAAGCCAACTTCCCAAACAAATTGCTTTCCACTGTCATAAACTCCCGGAAGTTACCCCATCAGTGCCTCTATCTAGGGAGCATTTCCTGTCATACAACCCAAAGGAAATAAGAAGGCTGTCAACATTGGTTTTTCCCTCATCTATAACCCACCTACTCCTGAAGAGTTCTGCCACGGCCTCTTGGGAACTTTCCCATCACCCTCAGGAAAAGCTGGAGCCACAGATGGTATGAGTCATGGCCGCCGCCAAGGCCCAGGCAGGGAGGACAATGAGACACCATTTAGCGGCCATTTCCCTTGCCTCTCCCTCCCTTGGATGCTGTCCCAGACAGTTCCTCCTGGCTTGAGGCTCCTGAGCCCCATAGAGCATAGCCCATCCCTGACCCCTGATCACTCCATCCCAAGCTCCTACATCTTACCCTTCACCCCGGCTACAGCCTAGACCAGAATCCCCACTGGCACATGTTTCTCCGTTTTCAGGTCCATCACCTGGGCCTGTTTATTTCAGTACCACCTTTGTTGGTGTGGGGAGCAAGGCCCTTGTGGTCCCGAATCTTTGGTTCCCTTCTGTTCTATATAAGTCATGACCTAATTGATCCCAAAGGTGGTCAATGACCTTCTTACCAGCCTGGCGAGTCAGGTTCTGGACTTTCCAAGGTGGTTCGTACTTTATATCACACCTACAGTTTCCTTGGTAACTCCCCTGCTAAAGGTTAATTTTTCTTTGAGGAAAGTAAGAGGTTCCCTTCATAGCTTAGCCTGTCTATCCTCAGAGAAAGGTATTGCTTCTGTTTTAGCAGTGAGGAAGCACAGAACCACAGGAACAGAGTGTGGCAAATCCCAGTTCTCAGGTCCTGAAATCATCTGGTGACTGCAGCCTACCTAGGGGTTCTGCTAAGGTTGGTTCAAAGCAGATTCTGGGCCTTCATGTCTTTCAGCCACTCTTCTTTATAAATCTTTTACACCAAGCATGTGCTGATCTTGCAACTAGAAAAAGAAAACATTGTAAATGTGACTAAACACTGTGACAATAACCACAGACTGACAGTTCCCCACCTGCCTTCCCAGACACTCAACCAAGACTTGCAGGTGACACTTCCGGGTGTGGGTGATAAGAGAGTCCCTAAGGTTAATGTGGTCTCTGTAACACCATGCATCCTTCAGGCTTGGGCTGCTAATCTGCAGAGAGAAGTCAGGACCCACAATACTCACCTGACCTCAGGATGGAGGTTTTGTCTGGTAAAAAGTGTCTAGCTCTCCAGTTTCTACCGTGGTGATAGAGGCAAAAGTCCTTGGTTCTGAAGGGGATGTCCAGGAGGTGCTGTCCAGACAGCGGCTGCAGGGGAAGAGTCCCTAGGATCCCAGTTACCACCAGGGATTCTGGGTCCTCTCTGGAAGACCCTGAGCCTGGGAATATGTTTCAGGGTATCCTGAGTAAGCAGAAGATCTCAGCCCGTCTGAGAGCAAACCAGGGGCTTCTGAGCTCTATTTATGAGGTGAAGAAACAGAAATCCAAAGAATGTAGGTAGTCTACCTACCACACAGCTAGATGGTGATTCCTGTAAGGGTGCGATTCCCATCCTTGCCAGCAGAGGGCACTCTTCAACAGAGCCGCAGAAAGAAACAGCTCTTGAAAGATGTCTTAGTTACTTGCTGCCTCTGAGTCACTCCCGCTGACAGATGATGGACTAAAGCCAGAAAGCATTTGTAGGGGCTCTGGTCCTGCGGCATCCCAGAGCTTCCTGGCCAAAACAGCTCTTCAAAGGCCTAGTCAAAATTCCAAGCACCCTGCTGCTGAGGCCGGGTTTTAAAGAGATTTCAAAGGATAAGAATTTTAGTATTCTGCCTAGAGACCTTTCTTGTGATATTCTGGTGAAGAATGCAGCTGGTTTTTGTTCGGGTTTTTTGTTGTTGTTGTTATTTTGTTTTGTTTTGTTTTGTTTTGTTTTGTTTTGTTTGCCCTTGTCTGAAGAGTCTGCCTGGGACTGAGGCAAAAAGATTCGAATTAATTGCATTAACAAAGGAAGTCTTAAAAAACCCAAACCAAACCCTCAAAAGCAGTCATCTTATAATTTCTCACACTTTCAAGTTCAATTCTACTGATTAGTATAGTTTTGCCTACTGGATTACCCTACCCCTGATATCTGACTTTTCCTAATATCCTCTCATTGCCTATATCAAAGCATCACCAACTTGAAAACCTAGAAAAAATTCCCCAGACATCTTATGCTAGACTGATACCAAGGCATCCATCTTCTACCCCTCAGACTTGGGTACTCCTGGTTTGAAGGCCTTTAGCTGTGAAGCAGGGGACTTAAACACCACTACCGCCGTTATCACCACCACCCCTCCTGATTCACAGGCCTTTAGATTCGGAGTAGGATCAACACTATTAACTTCTATGGTTATCAGGCCCTTAGACTCAGAGGTTCTACTGGTGTCTTAGTTTGCTTTCTATGCTGTAACAAACTCCATGACCAAGCACAGCGTTAAGAAGAAATGGTTTGTTTCACTTTATGGTTCATTGTGAAGGAAGCCTCGGCAGGAACTCAAGCAGGGTGGGCAGCAGGAGGCAGGCGCGGCATCAGAAATGATGGTGGATTCCTGCTTACTGGCTTAGCCTCCAGGCACACATAAGGCTACCTTTCTTTTTTTTCTTTCTTTTTTTTTTTTTTCTTTTCTTTTTTTCGGAGCTGGGGACCGAACCCAGGACCTTGCCCTTAGTAGGCAAGCGCTCTACCACTGAGCTAAATCCCCAACCCCCAAGGCTACCTTTCTTATACCTGCCAGAACATCTTCTAGACGTGTCATGGATTCTACATTATGTTGGGATCTATCAACATGATACTTGTATGGATAATTATAGAATTGCATAAGCTCATTTCTATAACCTGTTTCTCATATGTGCATGCAAACTATTTTTTTTAGGAATATATCAACCAATTGCTTTTTATTACACAGTATGAACAAACACAAAATCAAGACAAGCATTTTCCAGATCTTGCTGACAAGTCTATGGTGTCAAAACTTGGGAAACAAGAGAGGCCGGACCAAGAGTTAAGAGGCCAGCTAGGCCTCATGGAGACCTTGCCTCAAGGAGAAATAAACAGGGTTGGTAGCACACATTGAACTCTGAACATCACGAGTGTGCACACACCCACACATGCACCTGTAAAAACAATTCCCCCATCTCCAATGGCTCATTCTAATCTATTTGTGTATTTATTAAAGATAACAAATTTGCCTTTGTTACAAATTTCTGCAAACTAGGAAATCTAAAGACCTATTCCAGTTACCTTCTAAACCACACTACCCCAAATTCTAGTTACATTGTTTCTCAGCCCCAGGCTGGAGGTTCTAAAATTCACAGAAGGCTTTGACTCATTCTCAATTCTTTGGGTAAATTTAAGTCACTCACATGAATCCAAATTAATAACCTAATATCTCCTAATATCACAATACAATGTGGTGAAAGAAAGGAAAGAGTTTTGAAACTCAAATTCGCAGCCAGAGGCTCCCATAAATAATCTAAGGTCTCACTGTCCCCGACCTTCAATTTGTACTACAGAGCTATGGTAATAAGCACAGCAAGGCCCTGGCACAAAAAGACATTTTGATTAATGGGAAACAATTTAATACCCAGAAATAAGTCCATATACTTATGGACACTTAAATTCTAAAAATTTTTCACACACTGGAAAAAAAACAGCATCTTCAACAAATGGTGCTGGACAAACTGGATATTTATATATTTGTATAGAAGGATTCAAAATAGATCCATACTTATTCCCTACCAAAAAAAAAAAAAAAAAAAACTAAAAACAAAAAAACAACAAAAAAATGCAACTCCAAATGGATCAAACACTTCAACATAAGAGCAGAAACTCTAGATCTGATAGAAGAGAAAGAGGGGATAGTCTTGAATTCATCGTCACGGGAAGAGCTTTTCCAAACAGAACACTAATAGCACGGGCACTAAGAATAACAAGTGGGAGCTCCTGAAACCGAAAAGCTTCTGTAATGCAAAGGACACTGTCATTCAAAATAGCAACCAACAGACTGGGAAAAGATTTTAACCAACTGTATACCCAATAGAGGGCTGATATCTAAAATATATAAAGAACTCAAGAAACTAGACATTAAAACCCTAAATACTCAAATTTTAAAGTGGGGTACAAATCTAAACAAAGAATCCTCAAAAGAGGAAGCACAGTGGTGGAGGAGCACATAAAGAAGTATTCAAAATCCTCAGCCATCGGGGAAATGCAAAGCAAAACGACCTTGAGATTTCACCTTACACCTGCCAGAATGGCCCAGACCACTAAAACAAATGACAGCCCATGCTCATGAGGCTGTGAAGTAGGGAGAGCTCTCCTCCATTGCTGGTGGGAGTGCAGTCCTGTACAGCCACTAAGGAAATCAGGCTGGTGGCTCCTCAGGAAACCGAGAATTGATCTACCTCAATATCTAGCTATCCTATTCTTAGGCATATACCTAAAGGACACTTCATCCTACTACAGAGACACTTAGCCCGCCATGTTCACCGCTGCTCTATCCATCATAGCCAGAAGTTGCAAATGACTTAAATGGATGTCAGTGAATGAACAAAGAAAGAAAAACGTGACATGGTGCATTTACACGATGGACTATTACCTGGCCACTAAAAAAAAAAAAAAAAAAAAAAAAAAAAAAATCGTGGAATTGCTGGTAAATAGACGAAACTAGAAAAAAATAAATCATTCCAAGTAAGGTAACCCAGACCCAGAAGGTCAAAGACCTTCTTAAGTATGCATTCATTTCTATGGGGACGTTAGCTGTCAAGTCATTGATTAAACAAGCTACAATCCGTATACCCACAGGGGTTAGGAACAGAGTAAGGGGAGGACGGATGACTCACCTTAAGGAAGGGATATAGAATCGATAGTTACAGATGGATGGAGGGGCAGGAGTAGACTGAGACCAGAGGATCAAAGAGGGAGGAGGGAGGTAAGGGAGGGAGGTAAGGGGAACAAGGGAGGGAATATGTGGAGGGACAGATAAAACTAAAGGACATTTGAGGGCTTGTTAAAATATAAATATATATGAGCCTGATCTAAGTGAAATTGCCAAATAATGGGAGAGTCACCTCCCATCAGCAAATGAAGCTTCCAGTACCTGGAATGGGTCACCTCTAACCTAGTTGATCGCTAGAGGAGTCCCATGAGAAACTCCAAACAGCTGAGGCTGCTGCTAAGGCTATGGGTTGCTCTCTACAAATGAACAGTAAGACGCTAGAGAAAGACAACACCTACACAGTTCACTGAGCATGGAGAAGTAGAGCCAATGCCTACCTAGAGCCTTCGCCCCTATGGACTAATGGAACTGGAGGGGACTGACTCTGCGTGCTACCAAAGGAGAAAGGTAAACACCAATCCAGCTACAAACGCTTGGATGAACACTTGTGATCTGCCCACAAGATACACAGGTGCCGTGGTGGCACACAGCTTCTGGGAGTCACCAACCAACGCCCACCTCATAAGCTGGAACCCATACCCAACACTGTTTAGATGGCCAAGAACCTGAGACCAAATTAGCCAGGCTCCTACAGGGAAACCAAATACGACTATTCTGCTAAAGGAACATAGCGATAAAATGACCCCTAACAGTGTTCCATTGTGGTTATACATCAGAACCTTATTCGGCCCTCATCAGAGACGCTTCCTCCTGCAGAAGATGGGAACCAATACAGAGACCCACAGCCAGACAATGGGTAGAGAGCAAGAGAGCAGAGAACACTCAGACCTAAGTGGGATGTCTTCACCCATTCCCTCTCCTCAGAATTCTGCAGGAGAGGAGGCAAAAAGAATGTAAGAACCAGAGGGGCAGAGGACACCAAGGAAACAAGGGCCTCTAAACACAGCAGGACTGAAGCACCTATGAACTCAGAGAGACTGTAGAGAGTACAGGGGCTGCACCAGATGGGGTCCTAGAGCTGAGAGAAGTAGACACAACCCCCATCCTAATCCACCAGTTGATAACCACTTGCAGTTGAAAACCTAGTTTTCTCTAAGGGAGTATCACTGGGGAAACAAACCACTCTTTAGAGTAGGCCCCATGCCCAGCAATAGATGGCCAATAGAAAATGAGCTCGACAATGTCTTTGGAGGGTCTTTGCCTCACAATGTTTGTGTCGGGCTCTTTTTTTAACCTTCTAGATCTTTCATACATCCCTCATGCATTATGCTTTCCCATTCTGTGTTTTTATAGAATTATCGTGTGTGCCAAAGTATGTGTCCCTGTGTCTAAATGTGTTTCTTGGGCTTTTTCTTTGGTTCCTTTTCTGCTGTTTGTTTGTTTTGTCCTATTCTGGTTTGGTTTTGGTTTATTTTTTACTTTGTTTTGTTATCATATTATATTATTATTCTTTAGATTTCTATTTGTTTTTGACTGAGAAACAGGAGGTGCAGTACTGGATAGGAGGGTGGGGAGGAAATGGAAGAAATGGAGGGTGGAGAAACTATAATCAGAATATATTGTACGAAAAAATCTATTTTCAATAAAAGAAAACAGTAATGGAAGAGCCGCCACATGGGCCTCGAAGGATCGCACTAGCTCCCCCCTCTCGGCACACACAAGGATAAAGTTGCTGAAAATTCAGCCCAGAACCTTTTCCAGCAATTGACTAAACTACAGGGCACATTCAATCTGAGACATAATGGGTGCCACCTTATGCAGGCTAGAGAGTTTGAGGCCAGCCTGGTCTACACAGTGAGTTCCAGGACAGACAAAGCTACAAAGAGAAACCCAGTTAGGGGAACAGGGGCAGGGACTGTCTCTGGGCTGGAAAGTTGGTTCAGTGGTTAAGAGCACTGGCTGCGGGGTTGGGGATTTGGCTCAGTGGTAGAGCGCTTGCCTAGGTAAGCGCAAGGCCCTGTTCCCTCCCCAGCCCAAAAAAAAAAAAAAAAAAAAAAAAAAAAAAAAGCACTGGCTGCTCTTCCAAAGGACCCAGGTTCAATTCCCGATTCCCACATGGCAGCTCACAACTGTCTGTAGTTCCAATTCCAGGAGACGTGATACCACCACATACATACATACATACATACATACATGCAGACAGAACACCGACATACGTAAAATAAAAAATAAATAAATAAACAAAATAAACCAATAAAAATAAATGTATCATAATAGCAGGCTAGAGTTGAGGAAAATGGGATCTCATAGGGGATGGGGAAATGTGAGAATAAACAGATTGAGCTGGGGATATCGAGCCCCTAAATTCTGATGACTCATTTTTACCAGTGGAAAGTGACTACCCTCAAGCATCGAAATACCATTGTTACCTGGAAAAGTGGATTCGCTGCACTCCAGCGGCACACACACCTCCCCCAACCACTCACAGTGGAAGCAGCTTCAGCAACTGCGGTGGTCCAGGAACCTCTACACATCCATGGATCTCCACCTTCCTACCTTTGTCTGAAGGCATTCGCAGTGCATCATCTGAGGAAACAATAATAGCTCCCCCAGAGACAATTGCCATGCAGCTGATTCTCCTCAGAACAGACCCCGCCTGGGCTGCTCCATCTATAGCCAGAACAAGCCCCGGCATTTTCTGAAAGATGTTGTGGGTGAGATGGGGTTCTTCCCATCTTCATGAAGAAAGAATTCAGTCGAGTCACAGACACTGCTGGAGAAGTTTATTTGGCAAAGTGTTCCAAAGAGAAGTTGGAGTGAGCTGTCTCAATGAGGGTGGTAGCCATATTTTGGTTTCTGTTTTGTGAATCCTAAGGAAGTTTCTTATGAGGATTTATGAGGGGAATGGCGATGAATTTGTGAATTAATATGACCCTTGACTCTTTTCAAACTACGGTGGATCAAAACTCATTTTGTGGATATTTCTTTCTATATCCTTCACAAAAATCCAAAGTATGTGGGGGGTAGGAGGGAGCATCTCAAATCACAGTGTACAGCAGCGGAAGGAAGTTTCTCTGTGCACTTGTGTGGGGAAATGTCCTGGAGTCTTAGCTTTTGATGTATCAGGAACAATCTATCTTCAGTCTAAGAAAGTTCAACCACAAAGACCAGCAGGATATTAAGACACAGCTGTGGCTTTCTTGAATACCACATAATCTAACTCCTCTTTGAGGCTTCTCAAGGTGTCTTGGTTGATCCCACTGCTGTCCATCAGTTAAGACGCTCTGCTGCCACAGAGTTAAGGCGTCTTGTTATTTCATAAATTGAGACTTTATCGTGAGAGTTAGGGCCAAGTGTTTACAGCTTGACAAGTTGTACAAACAAGATTAAGGTTTGAACTGTGTTTTAGGAAGCCTTTCTCCCAGCTTCCCTGCTCATGCCTGTCTTGTACCTAACCAAAGGAAAGTACCCAGGGTGAGCCATGAGAAGGAACACTAGCCCCCAAAAGAACTTCCTGGAGGCTTCTTACTGATTCAAGGAACATCTATAGGAACAGGCAAGGCTGGTGTGGAGTACTGGTGGAAGAAAGTTAAAACAGGATCAAGCCAAATGTACTGGTGTGGACTCACTAGGCTGACTTCTCCATTGGACATTGATCCAATGACTTAAGAGATCTCTGTCCTTTGATTGGATACAAATTCCTGAGGCATGCTAGAAAGACATGGAAAAGTCAAGAAACGATGACTTCACCAGGCATGAGCGATCTCACATAAGCTAAGAATCAAAAATCTAAACACAGCTCATTAAACCACTTGTAAGATGACCTACAGAGGATTTATGTTCCCCTTTCTGAGAAAATACCACAATCAAGATTCTTACAGTCAAAATACAACCTTGACCTCTGTGCTACCACACAGAGAAGGAATTCCCTTAACTCTTATGGTCTATGTTCTTAACTTTTCAACATTCCTTTCTTACCTGGAAACCAATACAATGAACCAGCACACCACCTTATAATCTCATCCACAAAACAAAAACATTTTAGATAAAACATGCATACCAGAAAATTTTTACTTGATCTTCGAACCCCCACATAGCCTGTATGCTTCAGGCAATGCGACTTCCGAAGCCACAACATCAGCTGTGCACAGTTACTGCCAAGGCGCTGCCGTGCATCCCTCTGAATGGCCACCCTGGACTCCTTCTCTCTTTGAGTGTACTTTCTTTTCCCCATAAACTAACTTTGCTTGTCCTGAAATTCTTTTCTGCAACATAAATCAAAATCCCACACCCATCTTATAGAGATACGGATTCAGCCACCCCCTCTTCTCTTCTATTGTTTTTATTGGACATTTTTTATTTACATTTCAAATGTTTTCCCCTTTCCCAGTATCCCCTCCAGAAACCCGCTCTCTCCCCCTGCTTCTATGAGGGTGCTCCCCCACCCATCCACCCACTCCCTCCTACCTCCCAGCCCTGACATTTCCCGCCTTGACAAGACTAAGGGCCTCCCCTCCCACTGATGCCTGACAAGGCCATCCTCTGCTACATATCGTCAGCCACATTTTTTTTTTTTTTTTTTTTTTTTTTTTTTCAGAGCTGGGGGCCAAACCCAGGGCCTTGCGCTTCCTAGGCAAGCGCCTACCACTGAGCTAAATCCCAACCCCGTCAGCCACATTTCTTGAGGCACTATTTATAATAACCAACTTAGGGCCTCAGCCTGGCTGTCCATCAAAAGAAGAAAAATGAAGTATGCAAACAAGCCACCATTTTGTTCAGTTATAAAGAAAATGAAATGTTCAGGAAAATGTTCTGGAGATCATTACATTGAGGAAAATAATCCAGGTTCAGAAAGATATGAAGTTCATAATTTCTTTCATATGCAGAACCTACATGATATATATATAGAGAGAGATATATATATCATGATATATATATCATGTAGGTGTGTATATATATCATAAGATATATATATCATAAGATAGATAGATAGATAGAAGATAATAGATAGATAGATAGATAGATAGATAGATAGATAGATAGATAGATAGATATGAGAAGAGAGGGAAGGAATTGGAAATGGGAAAGAAAGAGATGGGAGTCCCAGCCTTTCTCTAGTCCTGTATTCAGAAGTGACATCACTAACTCTGTCACATGTGTCCACTATAAGAAGCTGCTAAGCAGGTTGGGGATTTAGCTCAGTGGTAGAGCACTTGCCTAGGGAAGCGCAAGGCCCTGGGTTCGGTCCCAGCTCCAAAAAAAAAAAAAAAAAAAAAAAAAAAAAAAAAAAAAAAAAGCTAAGCCCATTCTTAATCCAAGAAGAGGAGAATAGAAAGGACATGAATGTCCGAAGGTGAGGATACTTAGCGGACATCTTTAGAATTCATGTTTAGAGACTCTCTCTGATGCTAAAACAAGTGAACCTTAGCACTCGTTTACAATTTCCTTGTAGGATCTAGATGTGCTTGGGACCTCTACCTCAGTCTGAGCAGAAATGCAGGGGTCCGTAGTGCTCAATATAAACAGTTCCTTCCGGGACACACACCACGCATGCGTGTGCACTCACATGCTTCAGGAAGCTGTGGTTAGTGCATCTACCTTTAATCTGAGAGCTGAAAGTACACCGTCATGGCGGATCTAAAAAGATGTTGGTGTGAACGGGCTCTAGACGCATTCTCTGAAAAAACAAGAAAGAATCAGCAGCAGATATTTTCTCCCATTCTTTGGATCCCTCTCCTCTTCCTACTCATGGGTAAGTTCCTCTTATAGTCATAACCACTTGCTACTTGATGGTCTCTGAGGTTGGTCTTTTTCACGGAAGATAGGTTCTTGTGGTAAAATCAGGAAATTACCTTCTTTATGGTAAATACTCTGCAACTCTATTTTGAGAACTGTATACGTGTGAGTATATATGTAGTGTGTGTGTGTGTGTGTGCGCGCGCGCGCACGCGTGCGCACACATGAGAGAGAGAGAGAGAGAGAGAGAGAGAGAACATGCACATTAATTCACCATGAGAAAGTGATAGTCTAGCCCTAATCTCAAATAACTCTGGAATCAAACCATTTTCCCTTCACACTTGCATTTTCCTGCTAAGAAATACGGTCTCCAGTTTGTTTCCTGTGTAAGTATATAAATTCACAGAGGGATCGGACAAAGCAAATCCTTCTGATGACAAGCCACCTTGAAAGATTTTCTACTTCCTGTCTTAAATCTCACATCCCCTGAGCTTCATATGCTCAGGTGGCCATAAACAATGTAACTCCTCCTCCTCCTCTTCCTCCTCCTCCTCTTCCTCCTCCTCCTCTTCCTCCTCCTCCTCTTCTTCCTCCTCCTCCTCCTCCTCTTTCTCCTCCTCCTCCTCTTCCTCCTCCTCCTCCTTCTCCTCTTTTCCCTTTAGGCTACAGCTTCACTTCTATGTCTTATTTTTCTTTCATAATTTTTCCACCCAGAATTCTTGGAGTAGCTAGGCTTCAGATCTTGTCTGATTTAATCTGAACTCCCAGTGTGCTCTACAAAGCTTCAGGAGCCCTGGAACGGGGGATCCAGGCTGGGGTTATCCAGCAGATACCACAATCTTCACAGGAAAATGAGTTGTGTTGACCAAACAGCTGAGCTCTTAAGACCTTTAATAACAATGATTATCAGAGATATGGATCTTGCTTAACACCAAAAAGAAAAAAAAAAGACAAAAGACAAAAAAACAGGAGTGAGCTAATGGTACCATCTCTTCCTAACCCCAAGCCTGATGCAGCTAAGCCAAAAACAGTGTGAGATCCCCTAGATGATGAGGTGGAAGGTAGGCTGATCAAGACATGTTCAAACTTGAAAACAGTGAGAGAGTCATGCTTAGTGCAGTAACATGGAACAGTCTCTTGGAAAGAATTGTCACTTCTCTAGACTCTTAGCGACAGCTTCTCCCCATGCTGAGGTTCTATCAAGGAGTGACTTTATCTATCCCATCACTCACCCAGCCATCTCTCTGCCCCTCTACGCACCTTCCTATCCACTTATCTTTAAAGAGATGATGTCATTTGCTTTGCTTTTCTAGTTCTTCACAGTTTGCAACAACCTACTTTCGTAGAAGTTTTATCAGACTATCCCATGAACATGACGAAACTATGATAAGTTTATCAGTCTTACAGATCAATAAGCCGACTCTCAGAAAACTTCAGAAATTCACCCAGTCATAGCCCGAATCATTTCCCGATTAGAACAGAAATTTAGAAGGAATGTTTTACAGATTACTATAGCTGCTTTCATGGAAGGGAGTTTGGTGAATGCATGCATGCATGCATGAATGAATGAATGAATGACATTGCTAGCCAATGGGTTTAGAAGGAGAACGTGTAGTATCATTCATTTCTCAGCATATGGAATTTGTGATAAATACAGGTTTATGGGGTGAATGAATGAAAGGTAGTTTGAGGACTTCAGCTGTTCTTTCAAGTCCCTCTTCTGTTTCCACAGGGCTTGGAGCCTCTGGAAAGGAAACACCCCCAAGAGTGATATCAGGGATCCTAGGGGGTTCTGTGACTTTCCTCCTAAATGTCTCAAAAAATGCAGAAATTGAGCTCATCACCTGGACTTATCTCTCAAAGACTCTTGTTTTAGCCATCACCAGCAGATCTGATATAACGATTCTGCTCAAAGAATACAGTGGCCGACTCAACATCAGCCAAGATGGCTACTCCTTGTGCATGAGTAACCTAACCAAGAGTGATTCAGGATCCTACCAGGCTCAAATAATCCAAAAGAATGTTGACCACACCGTGAGGAACGAGTTCATACTGCACATCTATGGTGAGTTCCAGGGAGCTTGGGGCGTTTTCCACCCCTACACCACCACCAAACTCCTACTGATCCCTAATAACTTTGTCACTGGTCTTCCCAAACCCATGTCTTCCTCACATGAAAAATATATTTACCCTATTCCATTAGCACCCAAAGCCTTAACCCACTCTAACGTCAACTTCAATTCTAAAGTACTATCTAATTCAGGCATGAACGAGACTTGAGGTATAATTCATTTTAAAGCCATCCTCCAGTTGTGAACCTATGAAACAAGGAAAGGTATCAGCTTCCAGAACACAGTGGTGGGTTTGGGCATAAGGTTGACATTGCCGTTCTGAAAGAGAAAAAGTATAAAGGAGTCACAGATGCCAGGCAAACCTAAAACCCAGAGTGACTATTTGTATATATTTTAAGGCTCAGTACTGTATCTTCTGGGCCCATAATAATGGCAGCAACACCTTCCATGTCCCCTGGGGTGACCACTCTATTCCTTGACTTTAGGCATCACTCTGTCTCCAAACCCCCCAAAAGAAAATATCCAATCCTACCACATACTTGTCTAATCTAGACTCATGGTGACAGGGACAGCCCTGCCATTGGTGTCTTCTCCTTCTCGATTGATAACATGTACTTACAGCCCTGAAGCTCATTTCACTTATAGACACCCAAAAGGCTGACCACTTCCATTCTACCCTATTTTTGCCCCTTCAGTTTAAGCTTGTAGAATTTAATCAATAGAGTCCATAAATCACACGCACTCTCTCCTCAGCAAACCTTGTCCATACACATGTTCTCCCTAGTTACAAATGGATGGAGGGGCGGGAGTAGACTGAGACAGGAGGATCAAAGAGGGAGGAGGGAGGTAAGGGAAACAAGGGAGGGAATATGTGCTTGCTTATGGTTTGCACTATAAATATTTATGTATGAGTAGATGTGTGTGTGTGTGTGTGTGTGTGTGTGTGTGTGTGTGTGTGTGTGTGTGAATGTGCATATGGGTGCCCATAGAGGACAGAGGAAGGTGTCAAATCCCCTGGAGTTTGAGTCACAGGTGAATGTGAACCACCCAGTGTTGAGTACTGGGAATCAAACTGTGGTCTTCTGCAAGAGCAGAAAGTGCTCTTAGCACGAATCCCTCCAGCCCCTTACCTTTAATGTTTTGCTTAGAAATACACTTTGTTTCTTAAACATTCTACTTTCTACAGAACAGTAGAATACAATTCAGCCAAGTTCTATCCCACTTGAATGCTTGAAGAGAAGCATTCACTTCTCTTCACTTTCTAATGGCATGTCCCTAATTTCTGAAACATTACCCAAAAGGCCTTAAATGTTTTCATTTCTATCACTATTTATGTATGAATATTCATATGTAATAGGATTCCAAAAGGCTGTCAGCTTTATTTCTATAGAATATATATACATATGTATATGAATATACATAATATATATATTAGATTTCCTACAGTGCCCTATTTTCTTTCTGAGTCTTCAGAAACTGCCTTTAACATCATATTTCTACCAAAAGCATCTTGATGGCAATATGGGACTTTTACTAACATGTGACTCAAAATTCTTCCAACCTCAGTCTGGGCAATGGTGACTTAGACCTTTAATACCAGCACTTATGAGGCAGGTAGGCTTCTGTGAGTTCCAGGACAGCCAGGGCTACACAGTGAAACTCTGTATCAACAACTTTTTCCAACGTGTATTCACTACTTATTTCCAAAGACACCTTCCAGATTTTTAGACATTTGTTCCAACACCTCACTTTTGGTATCGAAAGCTCTATTGGTTTGTGAAGGTTGCCATAACAAAAAATTATTAGTTGATGGGGTTGGAAAGATGGATCAGTGGTTAAGAGCACTGTCTGCATATCCAGAGGATCCAGGTTCAACTCCCAGCAACCACATGGCCATTAACAGGTGTCAGTAACCCCAGTTCCAAAGAGATCTGATAGCCTCTTCTGGCCTCTATGTACACTGTATGCATGTAGCACACAGAAATGTGTGCAGGCAAAACACCCATACACATAGATTTTTAGAAATATATTATTGGCTGAGTATATTAAACAATAGAACTATGTTTTCTTACAACTTTACAGTCTGATCAAGATACCTGTAGGTTTAGTTTCTTCTGAAGTCTTTGGATTGAAAATGGCCATCTTCTCTCTAGGTCCTCAGATGGGAGTCTACATAGTTGGTTTCCCATTTCTCTTCTTCTTATAAAAATAATAGATAGAATTTGGGCCTACGCTAACATAGTCACCCCTATTTCCAAACACAAACCTGACTCCAAAGTCACACTCTGAGAAGTTGGAGATTGAGGTTGGATATATGAAGTTTTGAGAAATATTAGTCATTTCATAATGTCACATTTCTGACATCTCTGTTGATTTGTAGGGTGTCCTGTATATATTGAGGAAATTTTTTTGCAGCTATTAAACTTAGATTATTAACATGTAGAGATTCTTCATATGTATTACTGGTGTTTAATAAGTTCTAGGCAGTAGGAATAGTATGCTATCACATATGTATATCTAGAAGAATCAGTATGAAACTCTTAGTGTAAGCATTATTGTGCCACTTAGGGTGAATATGACCAAAATAAACACTACAAAATTCTCAGGTAATCAGTGAAAATATTACTCTAATAGAAAACACTTAGTAGTAACTGACTCCAGAAAATTAATGGGGGAAAAGAAGTAGGTGTTTGGCATAGTAACGATTAACTTTGAGCCGTTGTGGTAATAAGACCTATGAAGAAGGTCCTAGAAACACAGTGGAGAGGGCTCGCTCAAGCTTGAGACACAACTTCCTTAGAACAGGGAACGCTGGCCTTCCTCCATGCCTAGCTTCTCTACCATCGCCTCCTTCTTCAGGCGGCCTTCTGCTGATTAGGAAGAAAACTGAGAGACTTCTCAATATTGTTATCCCCCTCAGAGCAGCTCCAGGAGCCTCAAGTCACCGTGAAATCTATGACCTCATCCGAGAATGATTCCTGCACTGTCACCCTAACCTGCACTGTAAATGGGTCAAAGGATGGTGTCCAGTACAGCTGGATCCAAAAGGACACCCATAATAAGACAGCCCATGAACGTCACATCCTCAGGGTTTCCCTGAGTCCCTGTGACCCGGACCTACCGTATACCTGCACAGCCCGGAATCCAGTCAGCCAAAACAGTTCCCAACCTGTCCGCGTCCGGCAGTTCTGTACAGGCAAGTGGCTCCACTCAGATCTTCCTGGGGACTCTAGAAACATCCCCTGGGGTTTAAAGTTGAGGTTTCGGTGGGACATAGATGGCAGAGAAAAGAAAGAGAACAAGCTTCTCAGGGGCCTAAGAGAGACTGGCCAGACTTCAAAACCCTGGGCACTGTGGCACCCCAAGGAGGAAAAGAAAGGCCTGAGGCAAAGATCCGAATTGAGCTTAACTTGAATGGTAGTGTCTTCCAGGATCACCTCAAAAATGGGGAAGACTAGACAGGCCAAAAGAGGAATGAAAACAACCAAATAAAAGAGGTGGTCTTGGGAGAAGAGTGAGGGTTCCTCATGGGGAGGGGGGCTATGGGAAGAGGAGAAGGGGTTCCAGTCTCCTTCAGTGTGACTTGGGTGGGGGTGGGGGTGGGGCCAAGGGAGATAGGAACAAAGGCCGAAGCTGCCTTGTCTCATCTCTGACTTCAAATTCAGGAACCTCCAGGAAAAAAACAACCGAGAAGACTGTGGTAGGAATCCTGGGAGAGCCAGTGACCCTGTCCTTGGAATTCCCGGCCAATCAGGAAACAAAGAATGTTGTCTGGGTATTTAACACATCGGTTATCAGCCGAGAACCGAAAGGAGCAGCAACAGTGGATCCTCACCGCCGTAAGCCCAAAAGTTCTGAAGAAAGGAGGCTGAGGATCTCCGACCAGGACAGCTCCCTGAAGATCAGCCAGCTGAAGATGGAGGACACAGGCCCCTACCATGCCTATGTGTGCTCAGAGACCTCCAGAGGCCCCAGCGTGAGACACTTCACCCTGCTCGTCTACCGTGAGTACCCCTCGCCAGCCTCCTCAGTTTCCCCTCCTGCCAAAATGCACTCGTAAGAGCTAGTCAATTCACGCAGGTGTACCTAGGAAGGAAACATCAGAACCCTCAGGTGAGCAGACCCTACCTGCCAAGGCCCCTTGATCTAGGCCTCAAACACCTAACTTTCATCTGTCTGTCTGTCTGTGCACTCACGTTCCAACATCGTTTAGAACGAAGGCGGGGGAAACTCGCAAGGAAGCAGAGTAGGCTGGAGGAAGCTCTTGGTCTCTCAGAACACTGTGACACAAGAGGATGGGCTACTCGGGGACCCAGAGCGTGAGACACGGAATCTGCATTCTTCCTCAGCCTTGGCCTTTCCAGGACGTGGGGCTTGGTATTTTGTGTAGTTGAAGCCTCCCAGCTCTCTTCCCTATCTACATCCTAGGCTGCCCAGCAGGATGGAAGTCAGCCTGGACGACGTGAGACCCTCCCTGTCTCTAATCAAATAAACAACTGCAAAGGAATTTTGTTCAAGTAACAAAAATGAATGTGGCATTTAAGTAGTAGTTTTTCGTCTTAAAATTCCTGGTAAAGCTTGTTGTGTTCAGAAGAACTGGATTTGTTTGTATTGATTAACTGGTGAGCTTTTCACTGCAAGACAGTGTTTGGATCAAGTAGTTTCTTTCATATTTCCCTCCTTCACACCTGAATATCAAGGCCCACAGAGGGAAGGGATGCTCACGACATTTTGTAGGTGAGGAAAAGACCTCCACGTGGTGTATGACTCCTGGGGGGCGGGGCACCATACATTCTTCATGGTTGTATTCTTTCTCTTTTACTTTTCTTTTTAATTGTGTGAGTGTGTGTGTGTGTGTGTGTGTGTGTGTGTGTGTGTGTGTGTGTGAATATAGATAGTGTTTAGGATTTTTTTTCATTCCACTATGTAGGTCTTGGGACTCAAACTCAGGACATCAACCTTGGCAGCAAACCGGTTTGCTGACAGGTCTAGTTCCACACTGGCTCTGCTTCCCCCCCACCCCCCACGCACAGAGAGACTGAAGAAGCCCAACGTCACCCAGAGTCCTGTGCACATGACGAATGGCATCTGCGAGGTTGTCCTGACCTGCTCAGTGGAAGGTGGTGGAAAAGACGTGAGGTACACGTGGATGCCTCTGCAAAAGGAAGCTGTCATGTCCCAAGGGAAGTCGCACCTCAACGTCTCCTGGAAGATTGGTGAACGCCTGCCCAACTTCACATGCACAACCCATAACCCTGTCAGCAACAGCTCCCGCCAGTTGTCTTCTGGGAGCCTCTGTTCAGGTTGCTATTTCTACCCCTATCTCTATCTCTCTATCTCTCTATCTCTCTATCCAGCTCCAGCTGCACCCAGGCTGCAGAAGCTGGGGCTTTGATGTACAGTGTTTTCGTTCTAAGCTGTTTATGAACGTCAGTGAGGGAACAGAGGGCAGAATCCTTTAGAGCATCATTTCAGTGCAACTGGGAGTCCGCATACGGATTTCTAAGTTTCTGATAGCTGTGTTGTTAAAGGCAAAAAGAGACAGATGGGTTAGTGACTACCTGTATCCAAATACTTCAGAGGCTGAGGCAGAAGGATTACAAATTTGAAGTCAGCCTGAGCTATAAAGTTAGAATTTGTCAAAAAGAAAAAAAAAGCTGTGGCTTTAATTCCATTGGTGGAGTTCTTCCCAGTGTGTGTGAAATCCTGCCTGTAATCTATTCAGACAGAGAGACAGAGAGACAGAAAGACAGAGAGACAGAGATCAAGGAGTTTGAGTACATACTTGGCTACATAGAGAGTTTTTTTTTTTTTTTTTTGAGCTGGGGACCAACCCAGGGCCTTGCACTTGCTAGGCAAGCGCCTACCACTGAGCTAAATCCCAACCCCTACATACAGAGTTTGATACCAGCCTGGGCTAACAAGACAACCTGTCCAAAGAAGTTAAAAAGAGGAAGCGATGCAGCCAAACAATTACTTTATATAATAGATTTTATTTAATCTAATAGATCCAAAATATCAGTAGTTCCTATGAATTTTGTATAAAAATATTTACGAGCATTGCCAAGGTCAGCATTGCTTTGCACTTACGCCATATCTCGATTCAGATATTAGATTTTTATTAAAAGTTATTTTCTTATTCGGATTCCATAAAACATACAGCTCAAAACTAAATGTATATATCCAAGTCTTTTTCAAACTAACTCCAGTGTTTCAAGAAGGAACTGAATCGCCCGCCATTTACCACTCAAATTTAATAAGAAATGAGCACTTAGTTTCTAAGCCGTGCCGGCTATATGTCAAAAGCTATGGCCTACTGGACAGAAGCTTTTCTGTTTTGTTTTGCTTCACTTGTTTTGGTTTTTTGAACTGAGTATAGCCTTATCTGGCCTGGAGCATCGATAGGCTAGCCTCAGACTCATGGTATTCATCTGTCTCTGCCAGGTGCTGGGAGTAAAAGTCTATGCACCATGCCTGGCTCTGGTGGTTCTTAACAAATGTTAGCCACTACTCTAGAGCTCTGTGCATTTTTGCACCTTTAATTTTCACAGCAATCCTATAAGAGGAATATTTTTACCATTTTCCTGGTTCTCTAAAGATACTGACAGAAGTATAGGGACTTACCGAGGTCACACAGCAAAAGCAGTATTTGTACCTTAAGCCTGGCACTCTGTTCCTCCCCAGCAGAACGCAGGAGAAAGGTAAAGTCTACTAGGATGCAGTGTCGCTGGGGCAGGCTGAGTCTGGAAGACAGTGCTAGAGCCTGGCCTCATAGGAATCTGAGCCCTTTCTTCCTTGAGTTTGTAACTTCTGTCTCACTCATAGAGGAAGGCAGTAGTGCAGTGGTCAAGCCTCATGTTAAAACTCTTGAGTCTGGGTAAGCCATAAATCTCTCTCTGGGGAGCCTCTGTACTCCTCAGGTAACCTCTTACCTAGGAGGCTTGCTGGTAAATGGCTGTAGAATGAATGACTAAAAGTATGCATTTTAGGTTGTGACAGGATTTTGAGAGCCAGTTAGGATGGTCACTGTGTTCTGTCAGTCATTCGCTCTGATTTCTCTGTCAGTATTTGCATTAATATCCTCATTTTTCTCTTCAAGGCCCTGAGAGAAACAAAAGGCTTTGGATCCCGCTCCTCCTGGGTTTGTTCTTGGGGATGCTCATTGGCGGTTGCTTCATTTTGAAGAAAAGGAAACTGTGTGAAGGTGCTAAATTCACTTTGCCCACCCTTAGGAGCCTCTTCATTTGGAAACTGGGAGGTTCCTACGACTTCCCCTAAACCCCTGCTACTTCTCTCTGTAGACCTAGTTTCTTCTCAGAGTGATGAATAGGCTAGATATTAGTTAAGGGTCTTTAGTTAAAATAATTGTAGCCCAACTGAAAGGAGCCCAGATTTTGTCATTTTTATTTTTCTGTGTATATGTGTTTTGCTTGTGTGTACAGACACTATATGTGCACTTGATGCCCTTGAGGGCCAGAAGAGGGCATCTGAGCCCTTGGAATTGGAGTTACAGATAGTCAAGAGACAGCATATAGGTGCTAGGAACCAAACTCAGGTCCTCTGGAAGAGTAGCCAGTCCTCTTAACCACTGAGCCATCGCTCCAACCCTAGCTTAGACTTTTGTAGAGTGTGAAGGAAGAGCAGGGACACGATTTATTATTTCATGCTCAGTGACCTTAATGGACAAATGTCAACAGATGCTCACAAACTACCAGATCTCCCCATGTCTTATCTGTGAGCCAGCTTGACTTTCCTACTGCAATACAGTGGAGGGTCAAGAGGAGGGGTGTACCTCAGCGCTACCACCTGCAGTTTCAGATACACACACACACACACACACACACACACACACACACACACACACACACACACACACTAGTGGCTAGTGAATGAGGCTGTTTCCCTCCAACTTCAATTTTAAAAATGTAAGAAATATCTCTGATTACCCAGGTTGAAGTCATGTGATTGCTGTTGGACAAATCACTGCAGACAAGGAGATAAGTGTTCATAATCGGCATCTCCCTCTAAACTGAATAGTGGAGTGGTAATGGAAAATTTTCTTCCCAAAGAACAGGCAGGATAGAAGACACATGGCCCTGGAAGAATCACTTCTAAAAGAGTTAGAATGCCAGGAAGTCTCACGGCATTCTTTCCAGAATGAAGATGACCCTGGGCTCTGGTTACTGCTTCCCTTGACTCTAGGCTTACCTTGGGGTCCTCTCCTTCTCCATAATCTCCTCCCTGACTCTGTCTTCAGAAGCTTCTCCCCCTCTCCTTTGAGTCTCACAGAATCAAGGTATCTCTCCACTCTCAGTCTTGGTGACTTCTTCTACTTGCTTTCTCAGGTTCATCTTTGGCCATCAGGTACAGCCAAGCCAATGTCCCAGCTGAAATACCAGGTAATGTCATTGGTGACTCTGAATATGGGTCCCCTGTGCAGCTAGAAGCCCCCAAAGCCTAGCTAGTCAAAGTGTAGTCAGCTGACCAGCCACATGGAGTACTTAGCAGCTTGTTAAAAATGTAGACTCTTGATCACTACCACTGGAATACGGAACGCAAAGCTGCCTTTATGGGACCCACATGCCTGCTAAAGTTTGAAAATGCAGCATGCTGAAAGAAAGTGATTTGGGAATAAAAACTCCAGAAAGATAGATCCCTTAGAGTTAATTACTGGAACTAGGAGGGGCGGTCTGTCTGCTAGAGCCTCCTAGGTCCCTTGGAAGTCACTTGATTGTGACTTACCAATTGAGGATTGAGTTATTTTCTTAATTGTGAGATTACAGAAACAAAGGCCAGGTGAAGTGGTAAAGCTGTGGCAGGAGCAAAACCAAAAAGCCAATTAAAATTAGACTCACAGATGCCAGTTACCCGAGAGCAGCAGTTTTCAACCCATGCATGGGTCATAATCACCACAAGGGTCGCATTTTAGACATCCTGCATTTCAGATATTTACATTATGACTCATAACCGCAGCAAAATTACAGTTCTGAAGTAGCAACAAAAGTACTTTATGGCTGGGGGGGTCACCAAAGGGTCAAGCCTTCAGAAGTTTGAGAACCACTGATCTAGAGTATCCTCAGTGTGTTTGCAATACAACCTAAGCTAAGGGGTGAGTTCTTGAAACAAACTCTTATTCAACATTCTAACTGCACAAAGCATGTAAAAGAAGAACTGTTCCATTGGGTGTTGGGGTGTGGAGCTGATATGCTTGCTTTTACTTCCTCATGTCCATGGCATGACACCCCAAATTACCTCCTTGAACAACAGAGTTCTGATATGCTGAAGAGCCCCTTATTCTGCCTCCTCGCCCCACACCATGCCTCTAAAAACTCGTTGAATCTTATGGAAAAGATCTACCAAGGAGACAGGGTTAGAGGAAGGACTGGGGCTGAAACCATTACACAATGTAGACTTTCTGAGAGAGAAATGCAAACCCCTTCCCCAAAAAATGGGAATAGAAAAAAGAAACTATCAATGACTCCTCACGGTTTTGCTATGTTCTAAAGTCAACACATCATAGCTGTCAGATATATGGACTCAGGTCAGGAAGTTTAGACCCAACTTCTCTTCCCTACCAATGATTGCATCTCAGGGGACACAAGCTCTAACTTTCATTTTCCTTATCTGGAAAAATGGGGATGCTTCATTTGCTGTGAGGAGCAAAGGGGAATGATGACCACGGTGGTCACTCAGTGACAATCTTTGACCAAGCCAGCTCAGTCCATCAACAGAGTCGCAAGTGAAGGAGTGAGGATTGAAAAAGAAAAACAGACAAAATTACAACATGACTCCAGCCCACACTGAGGCTAAAACAGGTTTATGTCTCTCCAGCCTGCTTTTATATCATTCTAGGTACACCCAAAACACATGGTCAGTTCTTGGATGAAAGGCGAAGTAATCAAGCGAAGTAGTAAACGAGATCACACAAGATAGAAATTAAGTAAAATAGTAGGCAAAGAGATCACAAAAGGTAGTAATTCAGCAAAGGAGTAAACAAAACCCCATGGTCACTGTTTCTAACATTCTTACCTGAGCCTACTTCCTTGTCCGAGCCCAGTGACAACTGTCAAATTCCTAAAAGTGGCACCAAAAGCTCTCAACAAATCTTTACTATTGTCCACTATTATATCAACTCACACAAAGCCAGGGAAAGCACTAGGTAGTGGTAAGGACACCAGGACCAAGCCACTGCACTCAAACCTTGGCTTTACCGTGTAGATGAAGATATACAACCTCTATGCGACCCAGCTTCCTCATTTCTGTGCTTCATGATGTTATTATAGCAGATTAAAGACACTTGGAGCATTGCTTGACACATCACAGATACTTAGTGAATGGTAGACATGTTGTTCTACATTTGAGTCAAATGAGCTACTTTATTTACCTCAGGGCAAGGTTGTGCTGCTCCCCACACAAGATACACCACACCCTGTCAGTCATCAAAGCTTGCCTTTACTTTAAAGCCCACCTCAATTCTGCCAGTTTCAAGGTCTTCCTTGTTCTAATGAGAAGCATGTCCTCCCACCTCAGCACTTTCCTTAAACCACCCATGGGATACCTATCAGAGACCACCTTATATTAATAAGTAATAAATATTCATGTATATGACTCCTTTTCCCCAGCTAGACAGTGAACTCCAGGACCAGATCTAATTTATCATTGTGTTTCCCCAGAATACCTGCCTGTGTTCTTGGCAAGGTTTATCCAGTGGGTTAGTTCTGTTCACTTAAAGTGGCTGGGAAGACCATATCTCATTATATGTAGTGAACATGTATGTGTCAGATGAATAAATTATTTGGTGTTTGAAAAGGAAGAAGGAAACACCTAGAGAAACTCCCTAATGGAAAACAGATGAAAACTCCCCCAGCCTTGTGATCTGGTCTAGGATAGAGGTTGGAGCAAGTTGGGTCTTTGTAGCAGATCAAAAAAGACGTGGGAATTGACACACTTTTATTAATCCAAAATAATGTGTTCTAGAAACCCCAGCTGGCCACATAGAATTTTCCGTGCTCTCCCAACAGTATGAGAAACTAGATATGCCTGCTAAGACTATCAGACATCACTCTACATCCACCTCAGATACCAGCTCTGAGAGCAGCGCAACAACAGAAGAGGATGATGAAAAGACCAGAATGCATAGCACTGTTAACGGTAGAAGTCAGGTGTACGACTTATTCACTCAAGAGGACATTGCACATGACTTGGCCTCTGAGGGGCAAGCAGAATATGAAGCAGTTAGTCCAGATGATAAAGTGGCTAAGTCTATGGATGAAGAAGACACAGCGTACACACAAGAGTCCCTGATTGTGCAGGTGAGCACTTCTGACTAGCACATCTTCATCTTCCTTCTCCTTTTGGGACTCTCTGATGGCCTGAAGAAGTTCTTACAAAGTGGAGGTCTGTGTGAGAATAGAGCAAGGACCATACAGACTGATGCTAGGTTCAACCATGATCACCAAACCTTGAGATCCTTTGAAATGGAGGAGCTCTGTCTTGGGGACACCATTATGGGGAGCAAGAGAGTCAGAGGCACTGTCCCCAGCACAAAAGCAGTTCCCAACTTCTGAGACCAGAGCACAGTAGGTGTCCTCTGGCCTCAATGGCTATGGCTGAATGGGAAAGTGAAGGCTAATCTGATACTTACCTGTTACAGGGAAAGAACCCACTTCCTCAGAAGAAAGAAGACTTAAATACAATCTACTGCTCTATACAGAAACATAAAACGGTGAGAACAACTTTCTTTTTCCCAAGACCCATCAAGTAAGAAGGTGTTGCCAGTGGTTTTAACTGAAAGGCCTAGATTCCCATGGCTGAGGAGTTCAAATCCCCTCAGTGCGTACAGATCTGACAAATTCTGTCATCAACAGAGGTGTCTGATGTACATCTGTGTGACAGAAGGCTGAACATTTAATAATCAATTTAATTTCTGATATTCATTATTCTCAACATCAACCATAAAACTATAGGATTATTTTATATAAACACACACACAGACAATCTAAGAACTTGACCCACCAAAATGGTAATTTACAATTGAAAATTAGCCAAATATTTAATGCAAAAAAGGTGCCATTAATTACATTAATTACAATATGTTGGTGCCTAGCTCCCAGAACAGGCTATGCTCCCAGCCCAGGTTCTCTTAAATCCATGGATAAAAGACACACACACACACACACACACACACACAGTTGTTCCTTTTCTACTTGCCTTTGGACATGATTGCTGGCTGTGACTATCTCCCACCTGGAAAAGCATGCCCTTAACAATATTCTTATCTCTGCTCCTCCCCACTGCCCTAAACCTTAGTTGCTAAGATACATGTAGTCCCTGCTAAACACCCCTGCCCATCCGCCTACAGGAGCAGCCACAGGTCCCCACTCCTCCCGAGACCTCACACAGTTGCTTGGTTCTTCTCTCCCCAAAGCATGGTGGATCTTCCTACTCCCTTGTGTCTGTCTCTTTCCCTCCAGGGACCCAGAAGTCCTGCCTATTCCTGCCACCCAGCAATTGTCCCATGATTTTCTTTACTGACAGATCAAGAACCAATTAGGGAGCAGGACCTTAGCATCACAACCGCTTCTTACAGACTGATGCTAGGTTCAGCCATGATTACCAAACCTTGAGATCCTTTGAAATGGAGGAACTCATTCTTGGGACACCATAGGGGGAACAAGAGAGTCAGAGGCACTGTCCCCAGCACAAAAGCAGTTCCCAACTTCTGAGACCAGAGCACAGTGGGTGTCCTCTGGCCTCAATGGCTATGGGCTAAAGGGGAAAGGGAGGCTAATCTGATACTTACCTGTTACAGGGAGAGAACCCACTTCCTCAGAAGAAAGAAGACTCAAATACAATCTACTGCTCTATACAGAAACATAAAATGGTGAGAACCATTTTCTTTTTCCCAAGACCCATCAAGTAAGAAGGTGTTGCCAGTGGTTTTAACTGAAAGGCCTAGATTCCCATGGCTGAGGAGCTCAAATCTCCTCAGTGCGTACAGATCTGACAAATTCTGTCATCAACAGAGGCGTCTGATGTACATCAGTGCGTACAGATCTGACAAATTCTGTCATCAACAGAGGCGTCTGATGTACATCTGTGTGACAGAAGGCTGAACATTTAATAATCGATTTATGTCTGATGTTGATTATTCTCAACATTAACCATAAGCCTACAGATTTTATATATATACATAGATATATAAATATAGATAGACAGATTCTATATTTTATATAAACATAGACACACATATAAGCAATATATCCTACTTGCATTTTACACAGGTATATACAGACACAGACAAACACACACACACACACACACACACACACACACACACACACACACATCTAAGACCTTAACCCACCAAAATGGTAATTTACAATTGAAAATTAGCCAACAATTTAATGCCAAGAAAATGTGTCATTAATTACAATATGTTGGTGTCTTGGAGTTTTGAACAGGTCAGTTAATGGTAAATTTACCATTAAATAGTAATAGCTATAATAACTAACTCATATAAAATCTCACAGTTCATAAGGCTTTGACAAACATGTTCCCTACATCCTTGTAGCAATCATTGGAAATGTGTTGTCTTCATTTGAAAGCTGAAGAAGCTGACTCAGAGAAATTAATTTTGCCTCCTGTCAAGTTCATGCTCATTGAAAGTTCTAGCACCAGTGCAAGCCACAAACACTTACATTTTTTAAAAGTTTCTGTGCAGTGTATATCATATGCTGAGCATATTCCTCCTAGTATCCTCTACCTTACTTTTTCTTACCCCTTTCCCTTCCTGTTGTAGAAGATTTTTAATCCTGACCTGGGTTTCGACCCCACCTTTGACCATTTAGTTCCCAAATAAAAGATACACACAACCTTTATATTTACAATAAGCACAAGAGCTCGGCGCTATCTACCATCTACACCTTGAATTATTTCTCCCTTTTCTTTCTCTGGAAGTTTTGAAGTTTCATGGCCTTTTACGTCATGGCCTTTGATCCCCTGGGGTTGGCTTTGTGCAGAATAAGAGATAAGAGTCTAGTTTTACCCTCCTCCTTGTGAGCATCCTGCCCACCATCACTATTTGCTGAAGGGAGACTCTTTCTCCTGTGTGTGCTGTTGGTATATTTGTCAAAAAAGTTGTAGACATAGGTAAATTCCTATGTCAGATAATGCCTTAGTTCTTCAGGAACTACAGCCAACAATCAACAAATGGGACTCCTGAGTTTAAAGTGCTTTAGTATAACAAACAGTTAAGTGAGCGCAGACAGCCTACAGCATCATCGCAATCTCTGCATCTGACAAATATGATACCCAGCTATAAAGTCACAGACCTGCAACCGATTAACCTATTAATCTGGGTGTCTGCTTTGCTAGGCTGTTTTTGGCACCGTGCGGCTGGACTATAACTTGAAATCAGGGGTTGTGATATTCCTTTTGCTTGGGCTGATTTGGCTATGTTTGTGCTTCCATATGAACTTTAAGATTGTGTGTGTGTGTGTGTGTGTGTGTGTGTGTGTGTGTGTGTGTTTGCACTGAGTCTATATATTGCTTTTTGTTAGATGGCTATCCTCACACTATTAACTCTTTCAATCCACGAGCATAGAAAGTCTATCTTCTACCGTCTCTGATTAGTTTGTTGGTGTTAATTTTCATTGTATATGCCTTTCACTTCCTAGGCTAGCTTTATTCCCAGGTTTTGTTTTGTTGGATCTATTTTTGTCTCATTTTATTTTGCAGCAATCACAAATGGCATTTTTTCTCCTAATTCTCTCTCATCGTATTTGCCACTGGTCTACAGGAAAGCTGCTGACTTTGTATGTCAAATTTCTATCTCGTCCCTTTATTAAAAGCATTTAAAACATCACTTTTAAATGTTTTTCTTTTCTTAAATATGCCTCACGATTATTCTTGCTCTGGATCTAGCTGATTATTTCATCCTCAATTTCCTAAAAACATTGAGTCCTCTAACACTTTTGCTGTTGAATCTACCCCCAAATATCACCTACCCTCCTGTAAAACATTAAAAATTTTTTAACTCCAAAATTTTTCAAACACACTACTTGTCTGTAATTAATGGTCCAGTCATTGATGTCTACTGAATGCCTTTTATTCACAATCAGGTGGTGCTGTGAGGATCCAGATGTGTTTGCAGCGGCACCCTGACCCTGTGGATGTGTCTTTTATTGGTCATTTGATAGAAGAGGTTAGCGTTGAATCTGTCAGTGAGAGAAGGAGAAAAACACTATGTGATTACTTAAGTGTTTGTGAAATTCCAAAGGTTTTTTTTCAGATGCTAGTAGTAACAAATGTCACTGCACTGAGGGACAGGGCAGCAGCTGTCACTGCACTGAGGGACAGGGCAGCAGCTGTCACTGCACTGAGAAGGACAGGGCAGCAGCTGTCACTGCACTGAGGGACAGGGCAGCAGCTGTCACTGCACTGAGGGACAGGGCAGCAGCTGTCACTGCACTGAGGGACAGAGCAGATATGACTTCAGAAGACGTTGAGTTGGGTTTTTAAACTCTGCCAGGCGTGTTGGCATAGCCTTAGGTGTTGGAAGCTGGAGAATTGCAAGTTTTAGGCCAACTGTCCTATATAGCAAGACCCTGTCAAGGGAAGGAGGACGAAGCAGAGCTTCTCAATGAACAGGGCTCGATAATCACCTACTCAGATAGCAGGTTAGTTCATCGTCTTCCGCCTCCTCCTGACTCCAAGCCCATGGTTTACTGTTTAGGGATGTCTCTGCTGACCTTAGGCATTAATCTGTATAATTTACTACATTTCACAGCTGCTTTCCTCTGCAGTCTAATTCTTTGGGCCAAATTTACAGCTATGAATATTGATTTTTCTTTGCTCCGACTTTTAACGTGGCCCCAAGCCACCTCATGCAGGGCTGCACAGCATCCCCAGCCTACCCTACAGTAGGTAGAAATGAGTGCATTTCCTCAGCTATGTTCTTTGCAGAATTTATCTGTCTTCAGGGGTTTGGGGGACCAGGAGTTCTAGTTCTGGATCCAAGGCCATCATGTTTTGATCAGGAATTTCTCAACCTATATTAATCATTTTCTAACACACATCTCTGGACAGTGTCTTGATACCTAACCCTTCCCACCACCACCACCACCACCATCACCACCGCCATCACCACCGCCACCACCACCACCGCCATCACCACCACTCCCCCCACCACCACCACCACCACCACTACCACCACCACCACCACCATCACCATCACCACCACCACCACCACCACCACCACCATCACACCACCACCACCATCACCACCACCACCACCACCACCACCACCACCACCACCACCACCACCACCATCACCACTATCATCAGTTCAGGTTTCATCCTCTCTGTACAGTACTTGTCATTCTCCAGAACTGAGGTCTAATGGAAGCCTAACCTCTTTCATCTAAATTACTATGTACATGTTTGCCTCTTCCTCTAGTTACAGGCAGAGACTGGGATCACTCAATGCTAGCTTATTAAGTGCAAAGTATTTCTTTTTTGTCATTTTTAAACTTGTAGGTCTGATTCACTTAACTATCTAGTACACCCCTGTGGAGAGTCCAGCCCATGGTCCTTAGCTCTAGAAGACTTTCCATAAATTATGAGATGGACGAGCCTCGTCCTGGCCTTGCATCTTACCAGCACGGACTGAAGAGAGTTGGATTTTCCAAGGCTTTGCTAACCTTATTCTTGCATGTTCTTTTTGACTCATCTAGATGGTGCAGACACCACAGCAAGCTACTGAGCCTCCTGAAACCCCTACCTATGAAAATTTCACCTGAAGTGAAAAGCAGCTGCTACTTCTGGGAGGGGGCAAGGATTTGGAGAAAAGCAGGCCTCGTACATCCCGCTGTTTCTGCAGAAAGGACACATTGGAATTTCCTGCCATGGCTTAGACTGGCCTGAATTTGATGCCTTCCTCTTCTTGTCATCCTCCTTACCTCATGAGCCCATGTACAGGTCAGGCAGAGTCTCCTTGGAGCCTAACACCTTTTCTCTATTTGTCTCTATTCATCCTTTAAAGTTCTTCCTCTAAACTAAAACTCACTAGAGAGTGTTCTCCTGAACACGGCTTTGGACCCACTTGACTTCTGTTCCCCACGTTGCATTTATTAGAATACCTATCAATTCAAGCAGAGTTTTATACTCAGTGAGAGCGTAAGTATGACCAGTGTGTGGTTCGAAAATGATGGCCGCCACCCCACCCCCTATAGGCTCATTTACTTGAATGCTTAGTCATAGGGTGGGGGAGGAATGGCTTGAGAAGATTAGGAGTGAGCATTGTTGGAATAGGCGTGGCCATGTTGGGAGAGTGTGTCACTGGAGGTGGAACTTGGACATTCCAAAATGCCCAGTGTCTCCCTCTTCTGCTACCTGCACATCTGGATGGAGAACTCTCAGCTCCTTCACCAGCACCATGTCTGCTTACATACTACCATGATGTAATGCACTAAACCTCTAAAACTGTAAGCCAGCTGCAATGCCTTCTCTCATAACAGTTGCCTTGGTCATAGCGTCTCTTCACAGCAATCGAACATTGGTTGAGACGGAAGTTGGTACCAAGGAGCAGGAGTTATTGCTGTGGAAGGCCAGGACATGCTATTTGTTGGAGGAATATGGAAGACCTTGGGACTTCGGACTAGCAAAGTGGTTGGACATTTTAAGCAGGGCATAACAGGCCATCCCATTAGGAGCATGAAAGAAAAGTGCCAAGGATGATTTAAACTGTGGGGACCCAGCTCAAGATGTTTCAAAAGAATCAGGGGCATCCCTACATGGAGGATAAAGCTGTGAAGGTGAAGTCTGGATTGCCCTGGAGACCCCAAGCTGTTGGAGATACCAGAGCCACGGGATATCTTCCAAGATGAGCTGCAAACTAGGTGTGGAACTAGCCCAAGCTAGAGAACTATGTTACAGTCCACAAAGCTGAAAGGAGTCAGAGATCGGAAGAACACTTGGACATCAGACATGGAGATGCAGAATTTAGAGTCTGTCCTGCTGGTTCTCATTCTTGTGTTTTACTCCAGTATTTGTTTACTATGAGCCGCTTTCTCAGTTTTGGAAAGGTAATGTATATTTCGTGCCACTATATGCTGAAAGTGTGTAATCTGCTTTTATTTTTTATTATTTTGATATTATGGGAGTTACAGTTAAGAGATTACCATGAATCTCAGAAGAGACTTTGAACTTTAGACTTTTAAACAGTGTTAAGACTGTGACAGATTACAGGAACTTTTAAAGTTGGACTAAATGTACTTTGCATTATAATATAGCTATAAGTCTACAGGGGGTGGGGGCAGGGAATGCAGTGTGGTGATGGTTTGAATAAGAATGGCTCCCGTACTGTCTCTGACTCAGTTGCCTGCCTTTGGATCCTTTTTTTATATCTGGACTGCCTTGTCTGCCTCAGTGGGTGAGGATATACCTAGTCCTATTGGGGCTTGATGTGCCAGAGTGGGTTGGTTCCTTCTCTGAGGAGAAGGGGAGAGGGGAGTTGGGGGGGGTGAGGGTAGAACTGGGAGAAGGGGGAGCTGTGGTCAGGATATAAAGTGAAGGAATAAATTAATGAAGAAAAACTTTTTTTAAAAACAAGTGGTCCCCATAAGTTCAGATGCTTGAATGGTTAGCTATCGGGGAGTGGAACTACTTGAGAAGGCCTTGTTGAAGGAGGTCTGTCACTGGGGGGTGGGCTTTAAGTTTTCAAAAGCCCAGCCAGGCCCAGTAGCTTTCTCTTCCTGCTGTTCTTGGATCAAGATGTAGAACTCTCAGCTCCCTCTTCAGCCCCGTGTCTGCCTGTGTGCCACCGTGCTCCCCATCATGGTGACAATAGAGGAAACTGTAAGCGAATCCCAGTCAATGCTTTCTCTCATAAGAGTTGCCATAGTCACAGTATCTCATCACAGCACTAAAGCACTGACTGTGACAGCCAGTTTGTCAGCTCATTGAAAGTATCACTGTCCTTGTGTAGCGACATGGCAAAAGCTTAATAATCAGATATACAATTATGATCGTATTATATACAGAACATTCCGGAACATGGCATCCCTACTTGCATAGGATTACTTCTGGTCAAATGATAATTGAAGGAGGCCAGGACTGACCAACCTTCATACCATCTTCTCAACAGCACCTCCTCCCCAATGAACCCAACAGGTATTTTCACACATGAGCACACAGGTCTACATGAAGCAATGCTCACTCTAGTGTGGAAAATAAGCCATTTACTGAAACTCTGTTCCAGTACATGGTCGCCTCCCCAAGCAGTGGCAAACTTGTAGAGAGAGCAAAGGTTAATGTGCCATATGGGATACATTGTTGAGTGTCCAGAGCAGTACGTATTGTGTACCATCAGATGGATTAGAAAATCCTAAGTCTACATGCTTATGTAAGGCATGGCAAAGTCTAAATGGAAATATAAAATCAGTGACTGCTTCCAGAGGAGTGACCAAGAACCTTAGATTGAGGGGACGTTTTTATCGAATACTTTTTTTGTATTGCTTGATTGAAAAAATAAAGTACTTTAAAAATTAGTGTTTTTCAACACTTTTTAAAATATTTGTTTCATTTTTTAATTGTGTGCATATGTGTGTTTGTGTTGGGGGATTCGCAGGCACCTTAACAGGCTCACTGGTTTCACTAGACTGGTCCCCTGTATCGCTGGCCAATGAGATTCAAGGGTACAACTGTTTTGGCCTCTCCCATCCCCTTCCCCTCTCCCCTCTCCCCTCTCCCCTCTTCCTGTCCCAGCAGTGGGACTATAATGTGCACTGACACACCCAGCTTTTTAAGTGGGGTAGCGGGGATACAAACTCAGGTCTCCGTGCATGTGTGGTAGGCACTTCACACAATTACGAGCTGCTCAGCAGTTAGTTGTGTGGGTCACTGTCTTTGTGAGGTCACAAGGGGTCAACAAGCAGACATACAATACAGTGGTGAGATCACAGCACACTCCACAACACAGCCTTCCAAAAGGCCTGGGCATTTGGCCTGGGCATTGAAGTTTCTTGTGATCTCGAGAGCTACGCAGCCCAAGGCTCAAAGCTAGAAGAAAGCAGCGACAGTGTTGGCAAGACGACTCAGTCAGTAAAGTCCTGGCTGCATAGCCTGGAGACCTGAGTTTGCATCCCCAGACTCATGGAAAGGTGGGAAGAGAGAACTAACTCTGTAGACAGTTAGTCATTAAGAGCTTGAGTATGAGGCACAATCTGAATGTCTAGGAGCACCCAGGTACCCACTACCCGCACAACCATGTGGATTTCAAGGCCATATGCAGATACGTGAGCAGATGTGCAGCATCAAAGGGCAGAGGGCTGCAAGGCCTACGCATGCATGCCCAAAACACACTACTGTTTGGTTTCTGACCCTGAGACACAGGACTGAGGTGCATATTTTACACACCAAAGCAGACCTGCCTCCAAGTTCTCCCATAATCCCTCAGTATCTACCTGACATACCCTTCCCCCAGAGGCTCTTTTCTATATAACCTAGACATTTTGGTCTCTCTCTTCTTCTACTCTTCTCCTCTTCTTTCTCTGCACCTGCACCCTTTCTCTTTTTCTCTTCTCCCCCCAGTCCCACCCCATGGGGAGTCACGTGGCCTCAATCCTTGGGCCAGTGAACTTGCCCAAATGCAGCTGCCTTTAATTTAATATAATCTAATCTGGCTTGAATTGGCTCATTTCATTGGCAAAGAAATAACCTATCAACTACTACTATTGCTGCTGCTGCTGCTGCTGCTACTACTACTACTGCTACTACTGCTACTACTACTGCTACTACTGCTACTGCTACTACTACTACTACTACTACTACTACTACTACTACTACTACTACTACTACTACTACTACTACTGCTACTACTACTACTACTACTACTACTACTACTACTACTGCTACTACTGCTACTACTACTACTACTACTACTACTACTGCTACTACTACTACTACTACTACTACTACTACTACTACTACTACTACTACTGCTACTACTACTACTACTACTACTGCTGCTACCGTAGAAAAAAGAAACCAATGGCAATATGTTCAGCATTCATCTGGGCTATTCTTACTCCATCTTTTTTTAAGATTATTTTTATGTTATGTGTATGATCATTTTGCTTGTATGTATGTATGTATGTATGTATGTATGTATGTATGTATACCACATGCATGGAATACCACCTGTGGAGACTCAAAGAGAGCATTGGCTCACCTGGAGGTCCTGGAATATATAGGTTGTTGTAAGCATCTGATACAGGTGCAAGGAGCTGCACCTGGGTCTTCTGGAAGAGCAGCAAGTGCTCTTAACCACTGCACCATCTCTTCATCATTTTATTGTTCTGGGGGTGGGGGGTTGAGACCGGGTTTCTCTGTGCAACCTTGGCTGTTCTGGAACTCATTCTATAGCCTAGGCTGGCCTCTAACTCACAAAGGTCCACCTGCCTCTGCCTCCTGAATGCTAGGATTGAAGGCTAACCCCGCTTCTCCATCATTTCTTATTGTCTCTGCTTACCAAACACCTTGACTCAACTCCCAATATCTGCCGCAAGACCACAGACTCTTTTTGAATAATCCCATTTCTTCGCACTTGCTTTAAGATGTGCTGTGTGTTTCTACCTAAGGGGATGCCAGCCTGCTAGGCTGGTACAGGGATGAGGGATCAGGCGAAGCACAGGCAAGCCTATGGGTTGACTGGCCCTCGTGAGGCAGAGTAGCCTGGTCTGGCTCTCTGCTATCTGTATATGAACAAGACTGACATCTGGCCAGAAAGACAGCTCCACTTCTAGCAGAATTTAAACAGTCGTGCTAATGAATGTTAACCAATGGCCCATACACACTGAATATAGAGAATTTCATCAGTTTAATCCAGGCAAAGGACTGGCACTACTTCTGGGCGAGAACAAGTTTTCGTGCCTCCCATGATAAATGCAGGGTAAGACTCTTGAAGAGCAAGACTAAGACTCTGAGCCGGGAATGGTGCCATTTGCCTTTCACTCCAGCAGAGGCAGGAGGATCTCTGTGAGTTTGAGGTCCACATGGTTTACACAGTGAGGTTCAGGACAGCCAGGTCAGTATAGTGAGACCTTGTCTTCAAAAAAAAAAAAAAAATCCAGAGCATTGGAATGAGTCCTCTCTTGGTTTATACTTCCTGCCTTCAGGAGCTCATCCACAGTGTTGGGCCTGCTCCTCCTGCACTGCTGAAGGAGCTAGCCTGAAAAAATCTAGCATGGTGTGCAGTACTCAACTGCCTCGTCTTCAGCAATCGACTATTTGAGTCCTCCCTTCGGGGTATATCATGGGGAGCACTTCTCAGGACTCTGAACTTGGATAGCTATGGTGCGAGCCCTTTCTCCTGATGTATCACTGGGAACACTCCTCGGGGTTCTAGGTTTGGATAGCTATGGTTTCTGAGAGACTTCCGCAAAGGAGACGAAATCGGCTGGGTGTGGCAGCACAACACGCTGGCACTTGGAAGGCACAGGCGGGTGGATCTCTGTAAGCTCTAGGCCAGTCTGGTCTACATAGTGAGTTTCAGACTATCCAGAACTACACAGTGGAAAACTGTCCTAAAGAAGATAAAGATAAACACAAAGAAGTCAATGACAAGGTAGATTTCTGTGGTGGGACTTTGTAAGCCAACCATCCTACTGTGGGCCACACTGGTCTTAACCACCTGTTATCGGGATGACGTCCATATTGGGTGATTCTTGTGTCCAGAGACCTGTTTGAACTGCACCATCTAATCTCATTTCTTTGCACTCTCCCTTGTGAACAACTGGCCAAAAGCAAAGATGTGGGCTGATCAGGAGTTCCCCACCCTGGAGAGGAGACAAGATTCCAGCCTCCGTGGGAGAACTGCCAGCCAGCTCACAGCCAGACAGCACAGCCTCAGAGAGGGCCTGTGCTTCCTTTTCCTCTGAGTCACTGTCTCTCTCCTTGTCCTTGCTTTGGAAGGTGGGCAGGGGAAGAGTCTAGAATATAGGCATCCCATAATGGTATCGGGGGTGGTGGGGTGGTGGTGGATATCATCTTAGAGAACCACAAAAAGAAATCTATTTCACATTTATACAGTGGCGTATAACTTTAAATTATACAATTGATAATAAAATAAAATAAAACATAAATCATAGGTTATAATGGCTCAGAATGTGGCCAATACAACCTCTCTACCCATTCCTATCTGATCTATAAGTTTGGGGGACTTTTTTAACAACCTTGACATACAGTGGCTATTAGAAATTGTTTCCAAGCCATCTACAGTGGTACATGCCTGTGATTCCAAAACTTGAGAAGTATAGGCAGAAGGATCAAAAGTTTAAGGTCATCCTTGGCTACTTAGCAAATTCAGGTCATGCTGAGCTATGTCAGATCCTATCTAAAAGAAAAATAATAAAATAAAACCACAATTAACGGCATCCTCTCCAGCCTAGAAGCTGGTCCACAGACACAGACAGATTCATCATCATTTGATGCTCTCCCTTCCAAAGTCAATGCTGATGTGTAACACAGGATGAGACCACTTCCAACAGCTAGAAATAAACTTCGAAGTTCTCCAGCTCTCTGCGGCTCAGCCTGGCAGGGTTGTGAGGTTTGACCCATTGCTTTCCAATCTGCAGGGGAAAGGGAGACACTTCAAACCTTCACCTGGACTATCCTTAAAATAACCTCGTAGGGTGTGGTTGTCTATTCCCATGTTACACACTAATGAAAAAAAAAAAAAAGATCAGAGCAGTATAACATTTCCCTGAAGGCCAGCGATGAGTGTGAATTGAAGGCAGGACTTGAATCCATTCTCCTGTTCAGTTCTGATACTTTTTTCCCCATGCATCTTTGCGGCCCCCCAGCTTGCCTTGGCCATTCAGTCTCCCTTGCAACTCTTAGCATTATACCCCTGCAGAGCTAAGATATCCTCCAATATCCCCGTAGGCAACCACACAGCTCCTCCCTTCTGACTAAAGATGACGTTTACATTAGACGTTAGGCGTTTCAATTATACTATGAGGCTAACACTTGGGGTGCGCTTTGTGCCTTAATTTCTCTGAATTTCTTCTTAATTTCTTAATAAACTGTGAGCGTGGAGACAGGGCTATAACTTGGTTAGCACACCCAAGGCTGTGGGTTCTGTACCTAGCACTGAAAGGAACAGTTGAAGGTTGTGGCTATGTTAGACCTACCTCACAGCATGAAGCGATTTATGCACACAGTTTGTCTTATACCTTAGAGTCATTTATTTTCTCCTCCCTGATCCTCCTCTGTATGTCCCACATATATCCTTTAACATGAACACACAACCAGGGAATGAGCTTAGGGACAGCCCTGGTTTAGAACCCATGCCTCACAGATGACATGACTTTGACTTAGACATTCAGCCTTCTGGCACCTCAGTGTCTTCACGCAGGATCCCTAAAATCCCAGCAACTGCGAGGTTGTATGGGTGACCTTGTTGTAAGTATATCCTCCTGGCTGGATCTTAGGAGTCTACAGACACTAAACCCAGTGTGAAGGAGAGTTCCAGAATCTTACCTCTTCATACACGGTGCAATTTAAGGAAGGGTTCTGGTTCCTCTTCTTGGATCCAGACTAGAAATTGAGGGTTAAGAGGCTTTAAGTTTAGGATAAGAGATGCCTTATTCCTCCTGACTCTCATGCCAGATCCTGAAGAGAAAACACTCCCTAGGGTCAACAGTGGTACTTAATGGCACCCAAATAAGCACAATGCATTCTAGCCTATCATGTGACCCCCTGAGCTAACGTCAGAATTTAGTACCCCATACCCACACAGCCCTCTAATCCACACACCCACATCCCTCCTGCTCACCCATATAAGCACATGTCCCTCAGGCAGTCCTAACATAAATACCACCTGAACCTTTGCATCATTGCCACACCCCTCTTCTAATGTAAACAGCTCAGGCACATACATGCATGCCAACCTCAGCATAGACCCTAGACACAGTGGTTTTATGACTCATTAGCTATGCTTTGAGTAGTATGTAGAATGTTTTATTTTTGCGCATGTGATGTGTGCATGAGCATGTGTGCTATTGCAGTGTGCATGCAAGCCCCTACCTTGGAAACCTCCAGTAGCTCTCACCTTAACCTCTGCTGTCCTAGTGACAGCTCTGGGATCCTTCTGTACCAAATGCTGCTTTTCTCTTCCTAGCCTTTACCTATCACCCAAAACATCTAAGAAACTCTTACATTCCACTGTTCTCTGGACTTCAGAAATGCTTTTTTTTCTCCAGGCAGAACTGGAAAAACATTTGCTCCTTGTTAGTCCCTTACCATTCAGATATAATCATTTAAGGGACTCAGCTACACAGAATGAAATACAGTTCAGTGGGGGATACACACATGCTCTGAAGCACACACTTGCAAACACACTCCAGTACACACACGTAAAATGCACAAAACCCTCCAGAAGAGGAGAGTTCTTACCTTCCTGGAAGGTTCAACTACTGAATATATTGTACATTTTTCTTGTGATGTGGAAGCAGAAGGCTAATGAGGGAAAAAAAAAGTATTTCAGAAATATAGATCGAGCGAAATCCTTTGCTGCAACTGTGCTTAAAACTGTGCTTTAGTGGAAGCTGTGAGGGGCTCTGGTCATCAGTGAGAAGAAGCCTGGGATGGCTAGGAGTAGAGACTGACATTGGTCCACTTTACTGTTAGTAACGATCACCACTATTTGTTGTACACTTAGTCTATCTATATATTTTATTTCCTGAGCCTTATGTTATTCCTAAAACAAAAAAATAGAAACGTTCCTTCTACTACAAACAAGGTTACAGATTCGGAGAAGGAGGGAAAGAGAAAAAGGAAGACTGAGGAGAAAGAGGAGGAGAAGGGAGAAGACAACGATGCACAGTAGAAGAATTCAAGCCCAAAATTTTCTAGAGTTTCCTTAACAGTTCCATGGCTCCGTCTGGTAAAGTCTTCCTTCCCTAGACCTGAGATACACGTTCTTCATGGCAGGCAGTCAACCCTCTCTCTGGTAAGAAGCTCCAAAGGAAGAATCTCATTCTCATTCTGCACCCAGATCAAGGTTCTTCCTCAGATTTATTCAAATTATTCTCTCAGGAACCCAGCGTGGCTAAAGCCAGTGAACAGGCAGGTACTGACCACTCTTAGGGTGGATTTCTTTGTGATACAACTTTGCCAAAAAGCTGAGGGTTTGATTGTTCCTGGACTTGGTCCTTAAAGAGGGGAGGGGAGGGAGGAGGAGAGAAAAAGCAATTGAGAGGTGAAGAGCAGAGACGGGGAAGAAGAGAAGGGAGGAGAGGAGAGGGTGGGAAGGAGATGGCAGGAAGAGAAGGTTTTTATCAGAAACTTTCTGCTGCTGTCTATCACCAGGCATTTTCCCTCAGAAGAGAAACACCTGACACTGGTTATCAATGAAGTAAAGTTATCCGCCAGTATTACAGAATGTCTTTCTAACTCATTCATGGACTTCTGTACTGTCAGGAGTTGGAGGTGTGGCAGGAAGAAGAAGAATGGAAATTGAGAAACCATTTGGCTCAACTTTCTTACTATTCAGCTACGTGGCCCTTGAACACATCAGTTAACCTGAGTCTTGATTTCCTCATTTGTAGACATCAGACGACAGTCAAGTGAGATTTATTAAGAAAATGGCCATTACTATTAAGTCTAAATAAGATTTTTAAAAGACACATCCACATCTATTCTTTCTTTAGTAGAGATAATTGTTGATGGGACCATTAGGATAATCAGTACAAGGACTCCAGTTCTTTGAGTCAGAGAAAAAGCATAAGCTGAATCCTGTAACAAAGTTCTACAGACAACCTGGTTGTCTGGGTTTCAACCTCTGCTAGGTTTGAAAGAATGAAAATCACTGTCAGGATACTCTAAGTGTACTGAGCACTTCAAACAACTTGCTAAAGCACCTGTGGCCATGTTCTGGGCCCCAGAGAACACCATCATCTCATTCTCCATTCAATGGTGTGTTCTATGTGAAGCTTAAGAACTCTCGTAGACTGGAATGGGATGGGTTAGAGAGGCTGGAGAGTACCTTACACTGGACCTTAGAGTACATGGCGCCTCCATCTTCAGGGGATTTCTGCTCTGCCATCTGCTCCTGCCCAGAGAAGAGTAAATGGACATAAAATAATCTCTGTCTAGGCTTGGGTTGAGCAATAAGAGATATCACAAAAGAAGGGGTCTCCAGGAGGAGAGCCTCATTATCAAACAACCCAGAATGAGAAGGGGTGGGAAGAAGAGTGATTGACAGTGGACCACCAGCAAGGAACAACCCAAGAATCAACAACCTGACAGGTTCCCGGTCTCTTCCTTCTCAACATGGAACTTCCTTCTTGCCTCTGCTGAGTTTTGAGTGAAAGCTGCCAACATAACCACTGACAGTGGCCAGAGCTCTTCTGAGATTTGTGTCTGAACCCTTCCTCTTTAGGACATTGAAATTCAGAGGGAATAACATTTTAAAGACGTAGCCTTCGTAAAGCCCCTCTCTAGATCCAGGCTTCATGGTTGGCCTACCCCAAAGAAGTTATAATGCAGAGTGAGAACTTGGTCCAAACAAGGAACTCATGGCCCTTTCTGCTTTCCTCCCCTCATGCCAGCTCCATGGGCAATTAGAGAGGGAAGTAGTCCATCTTGCATGTCCCCAAAAACATAGTGCCTAATGGGGCTCTCAAGAGTGTCAGGAAGGCCACGAGAGTTCAGAAGCTGAGCTCTCCAGAAGAAGTTGAGAAGCAGAGAAACACTGGCCCTTCTTAGCAGCTAGAGAGTCAACAGGAAGTTGTTGCTTTTCTCTTCCGACTAAACTGGTGTGAATTGTCTCCAGAAATATCTCCTGATACTGCCCCATTTTGTTGCTCCACTTTTTTGAGGAAAAGTTCTTAAATAATAGGGTGGAATAATCTCTGGCTAATGCACAAAGGAAAGCTGGCCCTGAACACAGATCCCTTACAGTTTACGTAGGTCCTAACTATAGCACTGCAGACAATAAATATATGAAGGCTGCACTCATCCTAGCATTCAACCAAGCTGGTAAGACTGAGCTGGAATGAGGAAGTTGTTGGGATGCGATCTGGGAAGACAGTAGTAGACACATTCTGCCCTTTGCTATTGATTTCTACTGAGTTCTACCCCTGGGCAGATTAAGTACAGCACCATGATGCCCCTTCTGCCTCATTTCCATTTTCTCTGCTCTGTTTCTTTTCTCCTTTTCCTCTTTGGACAGAGCCAGGAAACTGGTGGAGAAAAAGAGATGGAAGATATCTCAAGATCACCTGGAAAAGAGGTCTGTCCGATTCTCTTTGTTCCTTCTCATCTCCCCGAACATCTGAGGAAGATCCAGAGGCCCTAAAATGTCCTTGTTGGTCCCTGCTGACTTGTGCGTTCTTGACGTATTCATGTATGGTCAAAGATTCCTTAGCGATGGACTCTGTGTGAGGGAGAAAATAAAGACTAGAACTTCAGAAACCTTCAGAAGGTTTCCTGTCCAGGATTCCACTTTACAAGTCACACCTCCACCAAAGATGTTCACGATCTTTAAAATGGCTCTAGAAATTAGGCAGGTTAATGCTCTTGCCAGAATGCATAAAGAACACAACAGAGCCATTGGCCATGACATATATCCTCTACCAAGCTAGGAAGTCACCAGCCAAACCCAGTGCCCTAGATAACTCAGCATTACTGGGGACCATGCTGTAAATATTCTCAAGCCACCACAGATACTGTGAACGGGAGGTTGTACTTTGGTTGCCCTCCCCAACCTGTATTCACACGTATCCCAACACCTCTCCCAGGAAAAGAAGATGCTGTGTATAGCGTATAGCCCATGGACTCAGGGTCAACTCACTACACCTGATACCCCAAGCAACAGTATCCCTTCAGGAGCCGTCTACTTACGTGACTGCTTTCTCTTCCTATTCCACACACAGAAGCAAGCGATGGCCCCAAGAAGAAAGGTAACGAGGATACCGATGGATACCACAAAGGGCAGATAACTGAATTCTGAGGGACACAGAAGGTGAGAAGACTGAGCACCCACTGCCCCTCCATTAGCTTCAGGAACTATCCCAAGGGATTGAACTATCTCTCTCATGCGGCCTGTCTCCTCACATCTTAGGGGTCCATCACCCTTATCGGAGGAGGAGGAGGAGGAGGAGGAGGAGGAGGAGGAGGAGGAGGAGGAGGAGGAGGGAAGGTGAGGAAGAGGAGGAGGAAGATGAGGAACAGGAGGAGGAAGATGAGGAAGAGGAGGAAGATGAGGAAGAGGGAGGAAGAGGAGGAAAAGGAGGAGGAGGAGAAGAAGGAAGAGAAGGAGGAGGAAGACAAGGAGGAGGAGGAGGAGGAGGAGAAGAAGGAAGAGAAGGAAGAGGAAGATGAGGAGGAAGAGGAGGAGGAGGAAGATGATGAGGAGAGGAGGAGGAGGAAGATGAGGAGGAAGAGAAGGAGGAGGAGAACCGCAAAGAATTTTGTATCACGGGTGTCCACTAATGAGTTTTTCATAAACATTATCTCGTTTGATCTTACTCTCGTTTGATCTCTGATTATTACTCTCATTTGCCTAACAGAGAAACTCATAGAAATGAATTAATCTACCTGGGATCCAAGAACTACAGAAATAATAAGCAATGATGACCGAGGCCCCTAAACCAGTGTTCCCGTTACTATGCCTTCCCTCGCTCCTGTTTGATCATTCGCTACCCAGGAAGAACGTAGTTTTGCTGGCCCACCTCTTAAGGAAAGGTTCTTAAATTATAGAGTGGAACGCGTTTTGGCAAATGCAAGATGGGAACTGGTCCTGGTTCTGAGCAGAGATTCTTCACAGTTCTCACTATAACATGACATCTTTACACGTGCTTTCACCTGCAAGTCTCTTTTACGTCCCGGAAACTTGGAATAATTAAACACATCTTACAGAGACGGAAACTGCGAGTTGAGTTCTTTGGGGGCATTTCCAATGAAAAGATATTTTTAGGTATCTTGAGATGGGCCAGAGATGCTTTTCCAGGGGCAGTTGTTAACCACAGTCACCTTGCCCGTCTGGCAGAAGTGTGCTTTTTCTGATAAGGCAGAGAGAGCAACTACCATATCAGCCAGGGTCATCTTCTCTCAACCTCCCAGCAGAGGCAAGGTGTGGGGAAGGAGCCTAATGGGCAGCCGTAAGAGGACAGAGTCATCTCCTTTGAACTTCCTGGGGAAGGTGGCACTTCCGTGGCATTCTCCTTTGTGTAACTTAATGTTTTTAAGCAAATGTATTGGCAGGGAGATTCTTTACGTGAGCTTATTACTTTTGTCTTCTCCTTCAGTGTCTACACTATGGGTTAATCCTGTTCAGGTCTCTAATTCCACAGAGGGATCCTAGCTCAGGATTCCTACAGGAGGAGTTCCTGGTTCTCTTAGCACCAAGCTTCTGGCGGGTAAGCTGGGTGTTCTGCTCTGGCTGCAATGCTCAGAACTTGGAAACTACACTCACTTGGGGATCTGCCACTGAAGGAAGGGAACTCAGAGGCACACCATGGTGTGGAGTAGTGACTCAGGACACTGACGCGATGGGGCTGCTCTTTCTAGCCAGCTTCCACCCACACCATGCCAGTTTCCTTATGCCTAAAGTGACTGAAGGTAGACCTGCAGCCAGAGTCCAGGCCTGAATGTGGCACATGAAATACTTCAGTCCTGTCCAGTCCTGTGAGAACCTAAGGGTGCTCCAGGGAAAGCTTCTGAGGACTTAGTCCTTCTGCTTTTTCAGTGTTTTTCTCCTCTGAGAAAGGGGAGATGTACCTGATCACGTGATAAGAAGATACACTTCATGAAGCTAAATTTAGCATGGTAGAAAAACCCAAGGCCAAAGTAAGGAGCTATACACATTTTCTGCTACAAATTTAAGGATAGAGACTCTGAGGTTTGGGTAGGGTTGGGTGGGTAGGATTGGGCTGAGAGGGCTGGGTAGATTGGGTTGGGTTGAATAGGTTGGGTTGGGTTTGGTGAGATGGATTAGGTGGGTAGAATTCTATTGAGGAAGTTTGGTAGGTTGAGTAGGGTGATGTCTGTGAAGTAAGACAGGTGGGTTGGTTGGGTTGGAACTAGATTGGTTTTCTTATAATTGCCATGCCGATAACATATTAAGCCTTTATCTAATAAAAAGCAGTACAACCTTGACTCAGGTGACTCAGGATGAGCAATAAATGCAGAACTCTGCTAAGTACCTGGGCATTTTCCTGCGGCCCCCACGGACAAGGTACAGGGTTATTACCTCCCAGGAAACTCTCCAGCTCGAGGGAAGACAGGAGAAACTGGGTCTCCAATATCTCCAGTTAGGAGGACAATGTTCAGGGCATCACAACAATCAGTAAACAACTAGGAGTCCCTGCAAGGAAGGAAACTACTATTTCCAGTAAAAGAAGAAGAGATAAGTCCTCCCAGACTAAGACAGGCCTGTGCCCCTGAGAGGCCAGGCCCCTTCTGAGGAAAGGCCCAAGGCACTAGACCAGAAGGCCATGTGACCTCATACCTGGGTCTCATGTGAATCTGGTTGTAGGATCCCTGCTGTGGGCCAAAGTGCCCCCACTTACTCGAAGGGACACTCTGACAGCTCTGGGGGGAGGTCAGGGTGTGGTTTGCCCAGCTGGCCTTGTTGCTAACATTGCAGGTATATGTGTGCAGGCTGCTGGCATCAGTCAGGTTCTCCCAGTGGGTACCATTCCTTTGATTCGAGATCAGCATGCTCCCTCTGTACAAAGCATAGCTCACATTGTCATCCTTGGGCACAAAGCAGGACAAAGACAGTTGACAAGTCCCGTTAGCCCAGGGCTTCCACTGGACAGTCAGGTGAGGTGTCTCAACAGGATCTGGAAACAGAGGTTCTGGTCAGAGAGTTCTGGAAATGCAAATCCTACAGGAATCAGAGGGACAGAGTAGACAGTGCTTAAAACTCACCAAATATAAGAATCTGGAAGTTTTTAGTGCACACTTTTCCACTTTGGTGGTTGGTGATCTCCAGCAGGTAGTGACCACTGTCATTTAGCTTAGCTGACTTGATACTAAGAGCAAAATCCTCAGACTCAAAACCATAGATATCACTAGACCACATATAAAAGCTTTTGGGATCCGTAGTATCCCAAGTCACGATCCGGGGAGTCTGTTGATGTCCTGTCTTCTTCATCCATTCAATAAAAACATGTTTTGTTTGTATGTTGGAAGGCCGCAGCCAGACAGGCTTTCCTGAGACACCAAGCACTTCTTCAGAAGAACCTGCACAACCTAGAAAAGAGAACCTTGGCTGCAGGTAACTGAAAGGGTATGAGACCTGAGCAGTGTAGGCAGCTGCCCGTCACTTCGTTAGGCTAAGGACCTGGAGCAAGTATGAGGAGAAACCCTGAGACCCGTCTGTTTCTCCTCATCCCAGGCTCCACCCTCTAGTTGGAAGGAACTCACAGACCAACAATGGCAGCTAAAATCTCTTCTGAAGATTCATTTTTTACATATGTAGATGCACGCGTGTCTGTGTATTGGTTTGTACAGGTGAGGGCGGTGCCCAGGCGGCCAGCAGAGGGCACTGGATTCGTTAGAGTTGGTGTTTAGAGAGAGTTGTGAGCTGTCCTACAAGAGTGCTAGGCACCGAACTCAGGTTGTCTAGAAGAGCAGTGTGCTCTCTGAACGGCTAAGCCATCCCTCCAGCCCCAAACTAGAATCTCCTGAGTCTATATGACAGACAAGTTTCAAACGTGTTGCCAGTACTTAACTTCCCAAGAACCCCGTGGAGGTCTTAGCCTCGCTTCTATAAGTAAGGAATTGTGTTAGAAGATACTTAAGTAGTGGCTGGAGAGATGGCTCAGTGGTTAAGAGCACTGGCTGCTCTTCCAGAAGACCTGGGTTCAATCACAGCAACCACATGGTGGCTCGTGCCTGTCTGTAACTCCAGTTCCAGGGCATCCGACACCATCACACAGACATATATCAGGCAAAACACCAATGAACATAAAATAAAAATAGATTATATATATTTAAAAAAAGAAAATACTTAAGTAAATAACTCCAGCGACACAGCAAAACGATGAACAACTGATATGGCGTTAGAGAGAGATTTTGGTTCAGCTTTTTCTTCTAACATAATTTACTGTGGCATATGTGTGCGTGTGCGCGCAGGTGCAGGCACTTGTGCATGTGGAGACCAGAGGCGGATGGTAAGAGTCTTTATCGCTCTCCACATTATGTGTATGGGGGTGGGGGGCACACTCAGGCTCTAGCACACGTTTGAGAACCAAAGGAGAACTTTCAAAAATTGATTTTTCTCCTCCCACCTTTTTGAGGCAGGGTTCCTCCTGTCCTTTCTCCTACTCTGTGTACTCCAGGCTAGCCTGTGAGCTCCAGGTGATTCTCCTGTCTCTGTCTCCCATTTCCCCTTAGGAGGGCTAGTATGTGTGTGTGTGTGTGTGTGTGTGTGTGTGTGTGTGTGTGTGTGTGTGTGTGTGTGCGCGCGTGTGTGTGTTCCAGGGATCAAACTCGGGTTGTTAGACTTACGAGGCAAGTATTTTGACCTACTGAGCCAGCTTTCTGGACCTCTGCCTTATTTTTGGAAACAGGATCTCTCACCGAACCTGAACCTCTTTGTTTGATCTAGGCTGGCTTTTTAATGGGTGTTGGGGATTTGAACTCGGCTCTTCTTGCTTTCAGATCAAATGCTATTATTATCCACTAAGCCATCTCCTCAGACCCTTCCTTTGGGATTTTGAGACAGGATCTCACTAAGTAGCCCAGGCTGGCCATGAGCTCACTACCTTACTGAGCTGGAATGACAGACATGTTTCCCCGTGCTTTCCTAGAGGATGATTTCATAACCACCAATGTTAGAAACATCACGTTACTGGCGTGACCCACCCCATTGTAACTTGGCTGCCAAGTTTTCCCCCCCAAATGTTCATATGCTGTAGGATTGGTCCTCAGCTGATGACATCATTGAGAGGTGGTTGGCTCATGGGCACTGACTTCATCAATCAACTACACAAAGATGGGGCTTGGCCAGTGGGTCACTAAGGACACATCTTCCAAGGCTACGTCTTTCCCTTTCTTGACTGTGTCTCTCGGCTGCCCAGATGCTAGAAGGTGAGCACCTTTGTCACATCCTCCCACCATGACACTGCTTCATCATAGTCTCAGGACACAGGATTAAGCCAACCATGTGGGCGATGCCTCTGACATAATGGAGATTTCCCTAGCATGCCCTTGGATTTTCCTCAGCACCTTGGTGGTCTCAGCACTCGGGAGGTGCCCAGAAGAATCAAAATTGAAGGCCATCCTCAAAACATGTGCCCTGGGCTACATGAGACCTCATCTCAAAAGAAAAGGGCAAATAGAAACTCTGCAATAGGCCGAATATAAATTTTCCCCATTTTAAATTTGTTCCTCTGGGTATTTGTCACAGAGGCAAAAGAAAGCCTGATTCCCTAACTACTGAGGGAAGCACACATGGCCAAACAGTGACTTCCAGGAACCCTGAACAGCCAGACCCAATGAAAACAATGCTGACTTCACAGCTGGCCTTGTGCTCTAAAATAGAGCCGGACTCACAGTCCTCTCAGGACACTTAGCACAGTGCACTGTGGGCGATGCTCACTAATGGTTAATGTTTGCTATTGTTTTAGGAACCTGATGGTCTCTGCAAGAGTGCTCACCAAAATTCTAAAACTGTGCCTTACAGGTATATGTCTGCACTTCCCTCCCTAGGAATCAAGATGCGATTTAGTGAATGTGGTGGTGGTAGACTAGACTATAACATAGTGGTAGACTTTAGACGGCTACCTCAGGGTGCCATCCAGAGGCAGGACACAACAAAAATGACAATCTTGAGTTAACGAGACTACAGTGGGGAGGAGCAGGGGTCAGAGGGTAAAGAGAGAGATGGTTGCACACATAGTTCTCTTTTTTTGCACATGGAGAGGTTTAATGAGAGAAGAAGAGTAGAAGAGGAGAGGAACAAAGGCTGGCCATGAGCACATGGAGGGAAGGGGGAGGAGTGGGGCGAGAAGGGACAGGGAAGAGGGCACCAGAGCAGAGAAGAGTAGAGGCAAGAGATGAGTAAGAGCAAGAGCTCTTTTTTTTCTTAAGGTTTATTTATTATTATAAATACACTGTCGCTGTCCTCAGACACACCAGAAGAGGGCAACAGATCCTATCACAGATGGTTGTGAGCCACCATGTGGTTGCTGGGATTTGAACTCAGGACCTCTGGGAGAGCCGTCAGTGCTCCTAACCGCTGAGCCATCTCTCCAGCCCCACGCATGGTTCTTAACAATGGAGCACATTAAAAAGAAAGGCAGACCTAGGAGAACAAGATGGCAGCGAAGTAAGATCATCCAGTATCTTCTCCCCACACCAAATTACCTTGATAAAACCTAAGAAGATCCAGTGGGGACCACAGTGCCCAATTATAACAAAAGACAAATACAGAAGGGAACCACTGTCCATGTCACATGCGCCCCAACTCCAATCAGTCCAGTGTAAAGCATGATGTCTCCAGCATGTGAGAGTGAATAAGTTAAATTCTGGCTTTTGGCTTGAAACCACGTAACAGGCCTGACGTGGTAAAACCCACACACGTGCTGCAGAGCCCCCAACTCCTACCACCAAGCCAATACCCACCACAGACTGAGTTACCAGAACTACATTAGTCCGAGAGGCTGAATGCTCCACCTCTCTCTTGTAACTTCAGGTAGCAGGGCAGGAAATAAGACTCCAACAGCTGAGGGGAGGTAGTAGGCCTGTCTTAGAGCTCAGTGACAGACCTGTCATAGGAACAACCAGAGCTGAGGGGAAACTGCCCATGTGGACAAAGCTCACACACAGACAGGCCCTGCATCCGATGAAGACCTAGGCACTGATGGGCCAGATGTGTGTCTTAGCCCACATCCCCTCCAGCTGTGACATGGTCCTCACGCATCCCTGAAGCTGTGTAGGTCCTCGAAGCTGTGAAACTCAAGCATGGCCCAGGTTAGCTCTCACAGACTGACTTCACCAAAACAGCATGACACGGGGTAAACAAAGGCTCTGCCAGTTTCTCAGGGGTCTTCAACATGGCTCATGTCGAGCAATACACACTGGCTCAGAACTGGACTCGGTCAGGACTTCACTGGCCCCCTACACCCAAACACTACATAAAATGTGCATCCCAAGACTCGGGAGGTTGTGGCCGGAGGATCAGGAATTCAAGGTTGCCCTTGGGTACATAACAAGTTTGAGGCCAGCCTCAGACAGATGATATCTTGTCTCAAAAAGAAAGGAAGGAAGGAAGGAAGGAAGGAAAAAACAAAAGTAAAAAGGAAGGAAGGGAGGAAGGGAAAAGGAAGGAAGGGGAAAAGGAGAGAAGGAAGAATGAGAGAGAAAAAGACAGAGAGAGACAAAGACAGAGAGAGACAGAGAATGAGAACACTCAAAGGAAGGAAACACACCTTATCTCTAAGGACATGCATAAATTGGAAGTGAAAGGTTAAAACAAAATTTCCTGTGAAAGTGGAATCAAGAAAAAAATAGTCACCCTTCTGTCAAAAAAAAAGCAAACTTTAAGTAGCTACCAAAAAATAATCCTAGGAATAAATATAATTAAAGAAGTGGGGGGTTGGGGATTTGGCTCAGTGGTGGAGCGCTTGCCTAACAAGCAAAAGGTCCTGGGTTCGGTCCCCAGCTCCGAAAAAAAGAAAGAAAAAAAAAAAAAAAAAGAAGTGAAAGACCTCCATAAGGAAATGTACATAATGAAATGAAAGATGTTGGAAAGAACAAAAGAATAGAAAGACATTCAACATCCTTGGGTTTGAAGAGTTATTATTATTAATAATTAATGCAAGCCATATCAGAATATCAGTGACGTTCGCCACAGAAATAGAAAAAAAATTATGTGAATGCATATGTGATCTACGTGTGGGTGAGGGCATATGAATGCAGTTACTCCAAGAAGCCAGAAGAGGGCGACAAATTTCCTCTTTGTGCTGGGCATTGCTCTAAGACGGGGATTGGCTGAATTCAGCCTTTAATATTCAGGACCCAAGAACACCCAGGTATTGGGAGGAAGCTTGTGCTATACCTCATTTAGCAGCGTTCCAAGCCTCGCCCACTAGATGCCAGTGGTATCCTAGCCTCAATCATGACAAACAAAAATGTCTTTAGGCATTGCCAAATGTCCGCTGAGGGGAAACATTGAGAAGCAATGGGCATTGGGGTGAGGAAGAGAATCAAGATCCTCTCCCCCACCCCACCCTACCCCCGAAGATCACATTTCCGTTGGAGTGCATGCTGTTAGCAAGCAGAAAATTAAGACAAGACTTCTCAGAGAAGCCTGAGTGCCTATGATTTTAAATTCTTTTTTAAAGCATTTTAATTTAAAAGGTAACACCAGAACGCTTGGAATAGCATGAACGTTTCTTTAGATGCCTGGTCTGGGAAAGCCTCCATGTCAGCATGTGCCTGACTGAGAAGTGAGAAATCAGAAAGCTCTCTAGCCACGGAAGGGGCTATCAGAACAACATTTCCAGGACACGAATCAGAGAGTTTAAATCCTCTGTGGTAAAGGACCCAAGCAGAGGGCATGAACCTATTACAGACTTTTTTTTTTCAATATTGGGAATTAAACCCCAGTCCTCGTGGTGGGAGCCAGGGAGGGCAAGCTCTCCCCCTATGCAGAACATCAGAGATAAAATAACCAGGATCAGTGAGACATCTGATCGTGTGATCGGCAGCGTTGGTAAAGAAATAGACATGTGTCATAAGGCTTCAACTCCTAGAAGGGTGACGTTACTCTATGCTGTGGAAGGGAAGAGGGGGAGGAACCAGATAACACTGTAGAGACTAATCTAAGTGAGTGGGTCAGAGGAGGGTTTTTGATTGGTCAACACACAGGAAGATAGATGTGCTCCTCTCAGATAACAGGTGATGAAAGGGAAGATCTGAGGCACCCAGGACTGACCAGCGATATCAGCTACACGAAGAGTCAAGAGTAAGGTCCAGTCAACAAGAAGCTGTGTGGACGACGTGCAATTCGTCAGCCTCGAGCTGAGCCGAAAGCTTTGGGAGCCAAACTCCATCCCACATAAGGCTGAGACGAGAGATGGGTCCTGGGTATTTCACAGGAAACAAGGCCAAGAGCAGCCAGCAGTGCCAAATCTAAAGATTCTGAGAAAAGAACCTGATGTGCTTGCCATAGAATAGAAATCCACAGGGCAGGGCGGGGTGGGGCAGGATTTTAAATAAGAAATGGAATCCTGATCAAGGAAAGGGGAGCCATTAAAACAGAAGACTGTAAGAGGAGTGGCTGACAGACGTGACCATCCAGCCTCGGCTGGTGCCCGGATACATCTTACTAGCCCAAAGGCAAGGTCAGAAGCTCAGCCACTGGGCACATCAACAGGGATGTCTCAGTTGCTCAGTGCTGGCTGTTAACGATTGGTTGTCTCCCTACACCTGTAGGTAATATTTTTATCACTTCTCTGTTTAAGAATGGAGCTATCAGGAGCATTGATTGGGTCACGATTTACTTAGGGTTACTACTGCTATGACAAAACACCATGACCAAAAGCACAGGGAAGGGCTTATTTCACTCCACAGTTTCATAATAATAGTCCATTATCAAAAGCACCAAGGGCAGGAACGCAAGCAGGGCTGGACCTTAGCCACAGGAGCTGAGGCAGAGGCATAAAGGGGTGCTGCTTACTGGCTTGCTCCAAATGGCCTGTCTGGCCTGCCTTCTTATAGAACCCAGGACCCCCAGCCCAGGGAAGGCACCGCCCACAATGGACTGGGACCTCCTGGATCCATCACTAATTAAGAAAATGCCTCATAAGCTTGCCTACAGCTGGATCTTGGAGGCGTTTTACCATTTGAGGTTCCTCCTCTCTGATGACTCTAGCTTGGGTGAAGTCGACATACAAGCAGCTATTACAACTGACCCTTGTCAACTTTACACATAAGCATATGACTTTTCAATTAGAATCTTTCTCACTTATCCCCAGGATGGTATATTAGTATTAGCATCACAATAATTACCATTACGATATTAATATCATAATAACTTCAAAGGTCTCACAATCCTTACAAACTCAAATACATTAAAAGTTCACTCTCTTTAAAATAACCTCCTCTAAAGATCCAAAAATCTCTTTTAAAGGTTTCGTCTCTCAGCTGTGGGCTCCTAAAAAATTTAAAATTAAGTTAAATACTTTCTCCAAGAGTAAAGAACCTGGGCACAGTCACAATCTGAACAAGCAAAGCCAAACTCCAACAGTGTAAATAACTCCGTGTCCAGTTATCTGGAATTCTGTCACGATCTTCTGGGCTCCTCCAAGGGGCTCGGGGTCACCTCTCCAGCTCTGCCCTCTGCAGCACACACAGCTTGTCCTCTAGGCTCTGGCTGACTCCACTCCACTGCTATTGCTGTGCTCGGTGATCATCCCAATGACACTGCCATCTCCAAAACTCCTGGCATCTCTTGCCACAACTGAGCTGCACTTTCACCGATGGCCTCTACTGGGCCCTCTTCAGGGACCCGAGTCCCGCCACACAGTACCACCTGGTGACTCCTACACTACCAAGCTTGGCTACCAGAACTAGGTACAACCTCTGCTGCTTCCACACAACGGTATAATGACGTTGGCACACGGGAAGAGCGTGCCTTCCTCGTTCGTGCCAGTGTATTAGAAGTGGCCGCTCAGTGCAAGTGGTTAGGCACTGCCCTTAGAAGAAAGCCTCAGGGTCAGCCTAGTGGGGGAAAGGAGTAAGGAAGAGGGCATCACAGGCAAAGCAGCAGCATGGGCCGGGTGCCAACACTGGTGTAGGAATGACTGCAGCAAAGCCTTCCCCAACATGTTTGGAAAGTGGGGTGATAAACAGCGTGAGTTTAATTTTTAAGGTGTAAACCTTAAAAAAATACCTGTAAGAGGTAGCAGAAATATCTAAGGATGAGCCGTCTAAAAAATATTCAGTACCACAGATAATAACAAGTAAACTACTGTGTAGCCAGCAGCAGAGCAGAGGCCCACAGAGAACACCGTTCTCCACTGTCACACAGTTAAATATGGACTCTGCAAACGAAGCAGTATCCTTAACTAGGCTGTAACTTCTTTGCAATGAAGTGTGGGGCCGGACACGCAGTTTTAATCCCAGCACTTGGGAGGAGGAAGCAGGTGGATCTCTGAGTTCAAGACCAACTTGGTCTACAGAGTGAGTTTCCAGGACAGCTAGGGCTAGACAGAGAAACCCTGTCTCAAAAAATAAAATAAAATAAAATTAAAATAAAATTTGAATAATAAAGAAAGTATGGGATCTGTAGCCCTTATTGATGCTACACTGTACTGAGGGCACTTACTAAACTATACCCCTGTATTTTATTTTAGGTAAACAAGCCGAAAGTTCAAAGCCATCCCCCGACCCATAGCAAGTTTGAGATCAGCCCGACCTAACAAGACCGTCTAAAGGGTGGGAAGGTTAGGCGGACCCACAGGTGTCACGACAGTTGTTGGTTTGGGCTTTTCAGATGGGCGAAAACTTAACTAGGAGTGGGAAGCTGGTGCTGGCCAAAAACAGAACAACAGGAGGTAGCAACCACACTCTCTCCAAGTGACTGTGTGCTGGAGACCAGGTAGGAGACACCGGGAAATTGTGGGTAGGATTGAAAAAAATCCCTAACCATGCTTCCATTTTCTGAAAGGTTTTCAGACACCAGCAACTAAATGCAACCTCGGGGAGGATAAAGACACTGCAGACCGGGGTTGGAGATTTAGCTCAGTGGTAGAGTGCTTGCCTAGCAAGCGCAAGGCCCTCGGTTCGGTCCCCAGCTCCGGGAAAAAAAAGAAAAGAAAAAGACACTGCAGACCAGGGCGCGCGCGCGTTGCGGTGGGGGACTCCCAGAGGGGCACGGACCCAGGTCCCACCAATAGCTAAGAAGCTATTCACAATTTATAGCTACCAGGAGACGATATATTAACCACATTCCAGAATAGGACCCATGTTCAAGAGTAGCTGACCAACACTTTGTGTGTGTGTGTGTGTGTGTGTGTGTGTGTGTGTGTGTGTGTGTGTGTGTGTGTGTTGGTGGGGGATGTTGGCAAATGTGGAAGAATCTGGCAGAGTTGGGAAAGAAGAAAGAACATGATCAAAATATATTGTATGAAATCCTCAAAGAATAAATTAATGTTTTCGAAGGAAGAAAGGAACTCGGCTGAGCTCAGAGGCTGTGAATCTATGCCTGCTCTTTGCTGGGCTTTTCTCCTTCAGGTCTCCACAGTCTAGTGGAAGGAGAAAGGAGTTGGGGTGAGCTGAGCTTCCTGCAGGAGCTGGAGCCTGAGTAAAGACAGAGGAAAGGCGGGACCTGTGAGGGACAGAAAACCCTCGTTCCCATCCCAGGGAGGCAGACATTTTAAGGGAGTAAAAAAGAAATGCTAATGTGAAAAGATAACGAGAGAAAGGGAGAATAACTTCACAAGTTCTTGCACGCTGGGAGCGAGAAAGGGAGAGAGGTGAACCGCCTACACAGGGTTGCCGTTCAGAAGGGAGTGGCCGCAGCCAGTTCCGGTGGTCAGGGTCGCCACAGCCAAGGCTGTTGCTGCTGCTCATAGCCTTGGGGGCTCTTTTCCGGTGGTTAAGAACGGATGAGGTAAAATATTAAGTCTATAGAAGAAGAATGGGGGCAGTTTGCTAGACTGTACTGCAGCTTAGGGAAGTGAGGACAGTTGATAAACTCTAGTATAGCTTGGTAGGGTGAGCACCAAGGAGAAAACAATGCTCTAGGGGACCTCTGACTCAGCAGGGGGGTCACCTGTGCGGCCACATCAGAGTCAGCTCAGCTTTCTCCAGCCTAGACCCTCTGCTCACCGGAAGCTGGGAGGCCCGAGTGCCCGAGAGAGGGCCAGGGGCAAGTCTGATGGCTGGGGCTAGGTGTAGAAACGGGGATGGGGGTGGGGGATGGAGTGGGAGTGGGAGTGGGGGTATAATCCTGCCAGCCTGCAAAAGGATGTTGAGGGTTTTTTTTTTCTCAGTTGGGCATAGGTAACAAGGTTTGGGGGAGGGACAAGAGAGATTGGGTCAATGCAGGGAAGTGAACAGGACCAGCTAAAGCAAACTCACAAAACAATGAGTCTCTTGCAGAGGCCACAGCCCACTTCCTCCTTAGCCCTGTCTTGACTGACCACCGCCTCTCCTTCTCAGACAGCAAGCTGACTGTTCCTGTCTGTCAAAACTGCCCTGGCTGTGTCCCTTCCTATCCCCAGTCCACTGAAGTATTTGCTTTCTCCAAGGCAACTACCGTACTACGCCTCTCACTCGAACTCTTTAGGCCTTTTCTGTGCCCGGATTGGTTCTCTGTACTCGGTTTTCTGAGCTCTTACCACTGTAAGCCAGTCCCCCTGTGTCTCCACCTAGAAGAATCCAGCATCCTCTGATTCCTTTCAATGTACCATGACTGTCAGGGCTCTTCTGCCTTCCCTTGGAGTTGGTATTGTACACACCTATTTCTCTGACTGGAAGATTTTCATGGGTGAAATCCAGGGTCGGGGATATAGTTTAGTTAGTCGGACCCTTGCCTCCCATGACCAAAGTTCTGTCTTTCGGGCTATCCTGGAATATGTGAGATTCTATCTCAAAAAAAAAAAAAAAAAAAAAAAAGATCGACCCCAGCTCTTCAACTGTTTCCTTGCAAAATTTTACCTAGTTCTCATAACATAGTAAGGCCACCATGAATCTGTTTAATTAATTCAACTTTGTAGCTCTGCTATGGGGATTTTGTGCAAAATATCAAAGAAGTTATAAAGCCACAGGACCCTTGGCTTTGACCTTTTGCTTTGTGGACTCCACACCATTGCAATTTCCTGTTCACAGGCCCTCAGAACAAAAAGCCAGTCGCCTTGAGGCAACTTGAAATCCCGGGTACTACACGGCTCGAGCATTCCTGAAAACTCCTGAACTCGACAACACCTGCTAAGAACATGCGCTCCCACGATTGGACCTTGGAAGTGTACCGTGGCATGTTAGGAAAGCATTATTGTGGAAGGAACCATGTTAAAGTCCGAATGGGCATCTGTAACAGAATGAGCGAAGAACGGCCTGAGGCTGGGATGAAATAGTATTATCTCACCGCAGGCATCCAGAGACTCACAGCTCCCAGTAAAGAGATGAACTACAGCTATCAACGTAGACAAACCTCATGAACATGTCAAGCAAAAGAAGCCAGGAGGCCAAACCATGGCACGTACATCCGGGGAAAACTAAGCTGAGATTTGAAGTGAGAACATTGCCTAGGGTCATGGAAAAGACAATAGATGATGACTGGACTTGAGCATACAATTGTCCCAAAGTCATCCAGGAAGCAACCCACTGTCACGTACGTCTATGTGCAGATGTCACACTTTAGTAAGAAAGGTTTGTCTGTCAACGTATCATTTGGCTGCCCCTGGAGTGAGTTCTGCAGAACTAGAGTCCCTTTGAGTCCCGAGCCCAAATCTCTTCCTCAAGAAGCTGCTTCTCGGGGTTGGGGATTTAGCTCAGTGGTAGAGCGCTTCCCTAGCAAGTGCAAGGCCCTGGGTTCAGTCCCCAGCTCCGAAAAAAAGAAAAAAGAAAAAAAAGAAGAAGAAGAAGCTGCTTCTCCACTCACGCCTTGTTTGGGAGGAGGAGAGGTGATGAAGTGTGAAACAGTCTGGCCTGCTAGAGCCTCCCTGGGTCACCTCCAGCACAGTGACAATTAGAAACTGGTCCCTGAGAAATGCAAGGCTCAACCGAACCCACGCAAAGTACAGCAACCCCGGTGCTGACCCATGACACCGCCTGTTCTTCCTTCTTTTCAACAGCTTACCTCACCCAGACCCACAGCATCCAGGGACTCCTCACAACTCCCAGCCCATCCTTTTCTTCAGAATGGACAACCAAAAACCTGAATTCAGTGGGGGAAAGTGACAATGACAAGGTGGTGTTTGGGCAAAACTGTGACGGGATGAAGAAAAAAAGCTGTGGCTGGTGCTCCTAGAGCAAGAAAGAAGAAGGCTGATGCCCACCTCGCTCCAGGGAAAGCTAATGCCCACTTCTCTCCAGGGAAGCCTAGTGTACACACAGCTCCAGAGAAACATAGGGCACACATCACCCTGACTTTCCACACTTTTCACACAGACTAAACTCCAAGCACTTTACAATGGCCTGAGGGGCCTGGACCACATTCTCTAATCTCTCCTCTTGCTCCCTGTGTCCCGGGTGACTATGTAGATGGCATAATCAGAGGCTCTGAGTTCTGATCTCCCTCACACACTCAGGCCCCCATGAGTCCATACCAGGCCCCACCCCACATCAACACAAGAATCCTTACCTTGGCCCTGATGAGCTCTGAGGAGCAGGAAGAGTGACAACAGGACAGTTTGCTGCAACATCCCCACAGAACAGAGCAGGCTAAGGGGCCCCTGTCTCCTCCAGGTGCTCTGATGTCAATAGACTCTGCAGCTAACAGCCAGCAGGACACAGCAGAACTACCTCCCTGCCTGTCCAGCCACAATTTCCTCAACTCAAGGCTGTTCACTTCTGCTGTGCACACTGACAAGGCCACTGAGAAAGCCTCAGTCCCTCCAGTTGGGTTCCCACAAGCTAAGCTGCCTCCAGTGGGTGGGTGCTCTCTCAGAGTGCATAGTGACTCACAAAACCAGCTGCAAAATCTCAGCCCTTGGTCCTCCTCAGCCTGGTGCTGAATCCTCAGTGGCACCAGCAGTGTGGAGAAAAACCACTGGCGAGGGGTTGGGGATTTAGCTCAGTGGTAGGGCGCTTGCCTAGCAAGCGCAAGGCCCTGGGTTTGGTCCCCAGCTCCGAAAAAAAGAAAAGAAAAAAAAAACCCACTGGCGATTATTCCAGACGGCCCCATACCAACACACACCGTGGAAACAGAAGTTTGAAGGAACTTGGGGGTAGGGTGGGCTGAGAAGAAGGACCCTGAGTAAGTGGGAGCTAATGTTGAAAGGGAAGAGTGGTATGGGGCGATTAAGGAAGAGACATAAAATTGAGATTTGCTCGGAAATAATCTAATCAGCCCAGGAAGTCTATGATTTCAAATGTTCAGCGTATGCAAACTGTGTTCCTCCTTTCACCGCCCTCCACCAAAGGATGTGAAACCATTTGTGTTACTCCCTGGCTTCCACAGCTGGATTCATCCTGTAGGACAGCAGGCAGCGAAGATCCCTTTGAACTCCAAGGAGGGATAGAGTCAGTGGTACCCAGCACCCCTGCTCCCCCAGAACACTTTACTTCAAGGCCATATCCAGAGGCCAGGCCTCTTGCTTTCTTCCTCTTTTTTGCTCCTTAGCAACAAATACTTGTGGTTCCTCCAAGCCCATCCCCTCTTCCCATCCTTAGATCTATTTCTAGCCTGACCAAACCTTGACGAGACGGTGGCTGCCAGTGGAGGCAACACGGACGCTCTGGACTAGACGATCAATTTGCAGTCAAAGACCTGGACTTGAACTCCAGCTCATTACCTTGCGACCTGTGTAGCACCAACAAAATTGCTTTCTAAGTCCTCTGGCTCAACAGCAGTTGGGCAAGCAAGATGGCGAAGGTACTCAACGTCAAGCCTGAAGACCCGAGCGTGATCACCAGAGTCCACATGATGAAGAGGGAGGATGGACTCCACCTCTGCCGTCCCCACACACCCAAACGAACACACACATGAATAAACAAATATACGGGGTTTTCCCCCCAACTAAAGAGCAGCAGATACGTGAATACTTGGCTTTCCTTCAAGAGAGTTTTCAGGACCAAATCAATAGCTACCCTTGAGAGCGTGCATATAACACTCCGGGACACGCTGGTGTGAAAATGCCCTGGTAAAACCCCTTACTTCGTATGGCAATCTCCTTCGTATATTTTTACGTCATGTGCATTGGTGTTCTGCCCGCATTTATGTCTGTGTTGGGGGCATCAGATCCTCTGGAACTGCAATTACAGACAGCTGTCAGCTGCCATGTGGGTGCTGGGAATTGACTGAACCAGCAGTCTCTTAACTGCTGAGCCATCTCTCCAGCCCAAATAGACTCTTGGTTTTGGGTTTTCGTTGTTATTGTTGTTGTTGTTGTTGTTTTCAAGATGGGGTCACTTTACAGCTCTGCCTGTCCTGGAGTTCACTCTGCAGACTAGGCTGGCCCCGAACTCAGAGATCTGTCTGTCTATGCCCTCCGAGTGCTGGGATCAAATATTCTGATTTGTTTGTTTCTTTATTATTAATTATTATCGTAAAAGATCAGTAAATAAATGAATCTGAGTGTCCCCCACCCTTTTCATTCATATCTTGAAATCTAAACAACGGTATGGTGGTATTAGGAAGTGGAGTGTTTGGGGAAGTGATCAAGCCTTGAGAACCGAGCTCTCATGGGGCTGGGGATTTAGCTCGGGGATTTAGCTCAGGGGTAGAGCGCTTGCCTAGCAAGGGCAAGGCCCGGGGTTCGGTCCCCAGCTCCGAAAAAAAAAAAAAAAAAAAAAACCAGCAGGGCGAGAACCGAGCTCTCCTGAATTGAATTAATGGTCTTATTTTAAAAAGCAGGGTCAGGAGACCCCCCACAGGCTCCAAAAATTCTTCATCCCTCATTCTTTCTACCATGACTGAGAAAACATGAAGCCTTCTCTGAACCTGACTATGAAGCCTCCTGATCTTGGCATATCTAGCTCTCAGACCCATGAAAGACAGAGGTAGACGACACCCAGCCGGGGTGTGGTACTTAAACAACCCAAGCAGACTTCAGTGAGGTTCTGCTTCTTTAGCATCAGCCTACAGAGCTTTTTCCACATCTCATCCTAAGACGAAGCCCTCAACCCCTGGAGCTCCCGCACAGTGGCCTACCAGCACCCTTGACTTTGAGAGGTAGTGTCCAAGATGTAATGCAACAGACTATCACATGACAGGCAGAAGACAAGGCTCAGCTTTTGGAAGCAAGTAATAAACAACCGTGAATGTAAAAGCAGCCTTACACTGGAGGAGGAGGCAGGACATTGCCTTGAGCCAGAGGCCATCTTGGAATACATATTGAGTAACAGGTTGGTAAAGCAATATACGCAAGACATGGTCTCTGGAAAGGAAAATCTGTTTCACCAATCCTGACCCCAGGACCAGCTCCATCCTTTCTTCCAAATATAAACAGCCTACCACCTCCTGGAAACTGAATTGGAAGAAGCGCCATGTGCATCTTTCTATCTTCTGCTCCTGACAAGTTCTACCGTGTACATAGAATTGCTATTCCTTTCTGCATACTGCCCTGTCCCGCCCTGAGGCTGTCCAGCCCTAATGCTCTCCTTAGTCTTGGAGCCTGCTTTTTTCCAGGTGGTTCAACATTATTTGGTAAAGGGATGAATGAGTTCCCTAGAGAAGGCATTCTCCTTCCCACTGAGATACAGTGGTAAGCTCTTCGAACATAGTTCTCTCCCCTCATGACAAGTTCTTGGATGGGAAGCTTCTAAGACTTGACCACTTTATTATAAAGATTCAAGACCAGACAAAATTCATGTAAACTCAGAGGCTGTTCTGTGTTTCATTCATGGATGGATGGATGGATGGATGGACAGATGAATGGATGAACTGACAGACAGACAGACAGATAGACAGACAGATCGAGATTCCCCCAAGTCTCTGAAAGTCTGAAACAGAGGCTTAATCAAGAGCTTTGAAAATCAGCAGCCAAGAGATCAAAGGTTCCTCAAGCTCTATCCTCCTCTGCTTTAGCTACTTTATAGAGAGTCAGATCGTCCTAGGAAATCCCACCTCCCAGGGCTACCCACCTCCAAGACACTTTGCAAACTTGGGAGCCCCAAGCCTACCTTGAAATTTGTTAACTCAATAGAAAAACTCAAAAAATTCATTAAAAGCTACTTCCAGCTGATTCGTAGCACAAATTAAATTACAGACAAAAATGAATCGAGGGAAAAACATCGTGCAAGGTCCAGACAATTCCAATGAACAGAGTTCTGGTCCTCAGAGAGGTAGGCAGACAGAGCCTAATTCTCAAAACATGGTTATAGTACATTGTACATGTGTGCAAAATTGTCCCCAGACTGATACTAAATTCAACCAAATGTCTTTCAGTAACAATTATGATGTAACAATATAACTAAAGTTACTGATTTTAAAAGTCATTTAAAATATAAAATAAATTACAAAAAATGAATTTTAAAAAAAAAGGAAGAAAAAACTTACTTCTCCTGGAAATTGTATGTGACAAGATGTATGGAGTATTGCCACCAGAAAAGCTCGCAAACTTTGTGTCTAGACTTTTTGTGCTTGGTCACATATATGGAGAGAGTCACCATGAACAGAGCTGCCCTTTCTCTCTGACCCCTTCAGAGGCTGATCCGATGCTAAGGGGACCAAGTCCTCCACAGGAAATCGCTTCATTGGCACAGGCTGCCATAGTCCAAGGTCCCATAAATGAAGATGTTCTTAGTCAGCAAGATTCCAAGGCTTAGACACTAACTAAGGCTAAGACCTTAGGCATTGGCTCCTGAGAGCCAAGGGGAAAGGCCAAAGCCTTTCTTCAGGTAAGGTTAAGCCTTTTGTGTACCTCTCAAAAGTAACCATTATTCAGGAGTTAAAGATGAGCCTTTCAAAAAGGACCCACCTGGCTTTTCAGATATATTTAGCCAGTTTTTAAGAATTAGTTACCATGACACACACACTAAGAGAATGCTCAATGGCTTCCTTTCTAGCGATCTCATTACTGTCTATGTTCTGCTCGAATGTCAGGATGGTATCACAGTGGCAAGAGAATACGCAACCATATCAGACACATGAAGCCAGAGAGCTACTCAGGAGTTAGGCACAGCTCAGAGGTCCCATGAGACACACTATTTTCATTGTTGTTGGTTGGTTTTGTTTGGTTCTGTGTTGGTTTTGTGGGGGGGTTTGTTTTTTTGTTTGTTTTTTGGGTTTTTGTTTTGTTTTTGTTTTTGTTTGAGGAAGGGTTTCATTCTATATATTCCAGAATTCATTATATAACCCAGCAGGCCTCAAACTCACAGTGATCCTCCTGCCTCAGCTTCCCAGATGCTGGGATTACAGGTATAAGCCACCATACTAGGTCCATGATGATGTACTTTGATCCCTTCTGTGCATAGTTTCCCTCATGTAACCTAAGAATCTCTCACTAGGCTCTTCCTCCTGCTGACCCAATTACTTCTCAGCACACTGGGAACCATGCTCCAGAAATATAAATCCACACGCAAACCACACCCACCTCACCATCATGACTAAGCTTTTAACATGAAACTGTCCTTTTTCCGTTGTTACTTCTCAAGAGAGCTATAAAAGTGCTTCCGCGTGTGTGTGGGTGTGTGTGGGTGGGGGGGTGTACAGTTTCTGCACACTGTAAACTTTCACACTCAGACCCCTGAGAAAGGTTTTGCCTTCCCTCTGAGCCTCACCCAGAGAAGACTTTGCCAGTCACCATCATATTCTCAAGTTTTTATATTCTGAGTTTGACATACTAATATACCAAACACGCACATGTATATACCACACACAATGACTTCTGGGTACTTGATTGCCTGCTTTGTAAATTATACAGGCTTTCAAAGTTCTAGGATTAACTGAACAACTGAAGTTTCAATGATCAAGTAACTTGTATAAGTCCATGTTCCCTTCAGGTTTTTTCTGCTGTGCCTACCCAGAGCCCCTAAAATACACATGCACATGACCAGAGTTCAGCGTCATCATCCCCTAGCAAGCATCCACTCAGATCATTGTAATGACTGTAAATGAAACTGATTTTACACACCTCAGCTACATTCTGGAAGATTTAACTCTGTTCCGTGTTTTTGTTTCGACATCTTGTAGGATCCATGACAGAGCTGACAGATTCCCTGGCTGCTTGCTGCCGAGAACACCATGCGCATTGTGTTTAAACACCCACACAAGGTCACAAAAAAAGAAAAAAAAAAATCAAGAGACTAGATCTCACTTCCTCTTCCTGTCCTGCTGGGTTCCTCTTTTCCTTCCCATCCTAGCTCCACTGCCCCCTTCCTACTAGATTTTCACGAGCAGTTTTCTGGCACATCCTGTCCTGCCAGCTGCCTCTGATCACGGACCGGACAGTAGCACATCTGTGAGCCCTGAGGACTGGTACCTCCCTCGCTCCGCTCTCTGCCAGTGCCTCCTTCCTGCCTTCCCTCTGGGCAGAGCAACAGCACTCACAAGTGTACGAGAAAGGCGTGCAAGACAAAACGCATGTCTTCCTGCAGTCGATGCCCTCAAAGCATCATTTCAGATTTATAAATCCTGATCAGAGACTTTGGAGGGTGCGTGTTTACATTTGGAGTCCCCATCCCATCCCACGTAATAAGCCCGACTATTAGGTCTTGAGTCCTAGTCCCTTCCCTGAATCTGTAAATCTCTGCCTCTCAGATCCAGATCTCCCCCTCACCCCCCACCCCCGCCACCATGCACATTTGTCCCTCCTGCTTTCTCTAATCCTCAAGGTGAGGAGACGACTCACTTTCTCATCCTCTTTCTACTCTGTGGTTCCAAGAGTGCGTCAAAGCCTCTTCACATGTATTTAGTGCATTTGTTGCCAAGAGATTTCTTTATTCAAACTTACCTCTCTGGGTCATCAGAATTTCATGGAATTTACAGTGAATCTCTCTGATAAGCCAGAGCTGTTCACAGAAGAACCAGGTGACTTTTTTAGTAAAAGAGCAAAGAAAATATCAGCAAGCGCTGGATGTAGTCTCAGCACTCAGGAAGCATAGGCAAGTTCAAGGCCATCCCTGTCTACACCGTGGGTTCTAAGGTAGCCTAGAGGGAACAACATATGCATATACTACACACACACACACACACACACACACACACACACTCATACACAGAGATTCAGTCACCCTAAAGATTAGAGATATGCTAATTAAGAACATTTGATTGGCAAAAACAATGAAGTCTGATGACACCAAGTATTTGGGAAAATAAAAATTAATTAGCTATATCATGAAAGCCTGTCTCAAAAAAAAACCCAATTATAAACTATAACATCTTTATTTCCTAAAGCTAGGCTAATCATAAAAGACTAAAAACAATCTTTAACACTAAGAAGTTCTGTACCTCAAAACTTCAAAAGAAACCATCAATAAAATTAAAGATATAACGAGGACATATGTTTTGACACACATACCAAAGGGTCAATAGCAAGTAATTCTTGTTTATAAAGAATTCCTATTAATCAGCTAATAAGTCCAAGGGGAAAAGATAATCTAACAAGAAACTTTGCACGAATAAATGAGAATTGTAGTTGAAAAAGAAATACAGTCAGTGAGTCTTGGAGAACTATTCACTCACAGTGGTTGAGGAGATGGCTCAGTGGGCAAAGGGCTTCCTGCACAACCATGAGGACCTCAGTTTGGATCCCAGAACCCACATTTTAACAGTCAGGTGGCCACATGCATCACAACGTGCTTGTAGCCCTAATGCTGGGTGGAGGCAGATCCCAGGGACTTTCTGGTCAGTCATCCTCCTCTCGGTTCAATGAGAAACCCTGTCCCCTGGGCAGACATCCCTAAATCAACCTGTGGCCTCCCTAAGCATGTGCACCAGTGACACATCCCATGTGTCCACGCACATTGGTTGGCACATATGCATATACTACACACACACAACACACACACAAAGAGATATTAGGAGAATTAGGAGACATGTAAATCAAGAGCACTTAATTAGCAAAAATAATCAAGTCTGAAAACATCAAGTATTTGATAGGATAAGGATTAACTGAACCAATAATATACTGGCGATGGGAGTGTTAATGGGGGCATTCTTTGGAAATAAGTTAAAACTACCTTATTCACAAATCTAATAATACTCTAATAAGCTAAATATTCACAAAATTAGTGACCCAGCAATTTGACTTCTAGTTATAGACCCATATATTCAAATGAAATTTAGACTCATCTATACCTAGAATATAGCACATTATTTATAATTCAAAACAAAACAAAACAAAACAGAGGTTTTGAAAGATTGCTCAGTGGTTAAGGACACTTGTTGCTCTTGGAGAGGACCTGAGTTCAATCCCCAGCACCCACATGGTGGCTCACAACCATCCGTAACTCGGGTTCCAGAGGATCTGATGCTCTATTCTAACCTTCATGGGCAACAGGCACAGGGGACAACAGGGGACATAGACATCCTCACAGGCAAACACCCATTCACATAAAATAAGACAAAAGTAAGTTTTAAAGCACCAGGGTCTATGTTATAACTAAGTTGGAAGAATGATTGTCTAGAATGTAAGAGGGCCTGGGTTCAATCTTTAGCGCTGGGGAATGCTGCCCAATGAGAGTCGTACAGACTTGTAATCCAAGTTCAAGGTCATCCTTAGCCATATTACAAGTTCAAGGAGAGCCTGGGATACACAAGACCTGTCTCAATCATAATAATAATTTGTAAGTAACAAAAACTACTAGAATCACCGAGCATGGTGGCACACACCTTTAATCCCAGGACCTGAGAATCACAGTACCTTAGTTTAGGGTTACCAATGCTGAGATGAAGCACCAGGACCACAAGCTATTTGAAAAAGCCAGCTGAAGCTGGGAGAGAGAGTTGAGCTCCCAGAGTGAGAGGAGAAGGCAGTTGGTGCAGATATTGGTAGGAGTCAGCTGATCCAGGAGAAGCTGAGCTGAGCAGAAAAGATAGAAAAGCTGTTATAGTTTGGAGCTGCTAGTGTTGGGGAAACTGGGAGCAGGGACTGTTTAAGCAGCCTGTTGGGGACCTGAGGGAGGAACGGTTGGAAGAAACATTTAATGAGCTGGACTGGAAAGTGGAACATTTGAGAAAGAAATTAAATTAAAGAACTCTCTCTCTCTCTCTCTCTCTCTCTCTCTCTCTCTCTCTCTCTCTCACACACACACACACACACACACACACACACACACACACACACACATCCTTCTTTCTCTCCTCTCTAGGGTTAAGAGGTGAAACTGGGAGATAACAGGTGAGAAAAAGAACCCACAAAGTAGCAAAGACCAGCACAGATAAAAGTAACATAAACAATAGAATAGCTACAAATTGAGACAAAGACAATGCCTGAGTGTGGAAGGACCAAGACATGAGCCTGGGACACCCGGCAGGTGTAGATCACAGTGATGGCGGCTTTTGGTTGTCAACTTGACTACACCTGTAATTAACTAAAACCCAAAAGTGAAGGAGCACACATATAAAGGATTTCTGCTTAATCGGAAGTAGAAAGATCCACTTCTGATTCAGGTCTTTGAGGCGGGAAGACACACCTTTAATCCACATCTTTTGAACTGTGGAAAACGTCTGAATCACACCTTCTGTGGGCAGCCCACATAAGGTCATGAAAGATGGAAACTCTCTTTTTTGCCTGCTTGCTTTGGTCCTCACTAGCAAAACCATTCCTTCATTATTAGAAGGAATAGTAGTATTAGAGTCTACTTTGAGATTTCAGCATATACTGAAGAAAACCTGAGACATCCAGCTGTTGGCTACACACGTGGCTCAATGGCGGGGAAAGTCTCCCTCCTTGGTCTCCCTTTGTAAACGTCATATACTTGGTAAGTTTGTAAACCTTCAATGTTTTGAATTCTTTTTTGGAACTGAGGACCGAACCCAGGGCCTTGCGCTTGCTAGGTAAGTGCTCTACCACTGAGCTAAATCCCCAACCCCCAAGTTCGTAAACCTTCAATGCAGAAAAGGGGTCGGTGCTCCAGTAGCCAAGCCTCTCCCCTAGACCTCGCCTGTCATAATGACATTGCCAGCCTAGGTAACTGTCAAAAAGGTCATCTCCAGCCCCTCCATAGGACCCTCCCAATATTATGCTAATTTTAGGTGAAAAGTCTGAACAGGAAAACCCACCAATCCCTGAGCTCCCTCAAGCAGGACTTGAACTCTCACCAACCTTCACCCTGGCAATCTAAAAAGCTCTGCACTGCACCCCACCCCACCCCCAAGTCTCATATAAAGGCTGTTTCTGCTCAGTTCCCTGCTGAAGTGGAAATTTAAGGGTTCTTTAGAAAGTCGGTTGGATGGTGTTTTTGCTGGGACAAACATGTGAAGAAGCACGTCATTAAAGTGGACACAGGTGAAAGACTAAGGCAGACTCATGAAGCAGACACAGGAGAGAGGATGTTCTGCTAAAGCAAGCACGTGAGAGAACAGGGGATGAAGGATCCTGTGTTAACGACACGCATGTATTGGTCCGCCTTACACTGTGTAATTGAGCTGCATTTGTCCGGACGCCCTAGGGAGAAATGCACCAAAAACTTCTGGTGATGGGCAGCAATTTGTTGCCTCTTTCAAGGACTCGGGCTGACTGGATGCACAAGCTGAGGCAAGACCTGTGCTGAGGAAAGGCGTGTGGCGGACATGTGGTGTTTGGAGGGTATAAATAGGACTCCACAGAGTGACAGAGTCTTCGATAATCTTTGCTTCCCTGATCTTTGCTTCCCCGAGAGAGGCACAACCGAGAACTTCTCCTGGTGTTCCTACTGGTCCCTCCTGCTAACTTGAGCTGAGGCTGAGGCCTAGCTGTCTCTGCTAGGTCTCGTCACCTCTGTTGCTAAACCAACAAGCGGATGCAAGCAGACAGAGCTGCTGCTACCTGCTAACCTGCAAACTGAACTGCTGATTTCCAGATAACACAGAATGGAGTTGCTCCAAAGAACCTTTCTAAACAGGTCTACTTCCCCCATATCCTTTCTTTTCCACTCCCACTGGTGGGTGGTAGGTTAAAAAGAAAAAGTAGTTAAAAGTGTTTAAAAGCCATCATTAAAAATGATTAAAAAAATTAAAATTACACCCTGATGTACACTTCTGGGAGCAGAGGTGGCCACCCCTGGACTCATGCCTCCACACCCTTAAATTAACCTCCTTAATAAATCTCTTTTATAAGATTTGCTGCCTGGCGTGACTCTGTCATCAGAAGAAGCCAGGCAGCAGTGAAGGGAAGAAGTAGAGCAGGGCTGAGGCTCCTGAGCCCCTCAGCTCAGCGGAGGAGCCCTCCTTTGGGAGCTGTAACCCCTCTGCTAAGAGCTATTTGGTTCCTGGGCTCCCGTGTCTCAGGATTCTCTTCCACTGGAACACTGTCCCACCTCAGGACTGTGTGGTTCCTCGGCTGCTGAGTCCCAGGACACCTTTCCATCTGATCAGGAAGGCCCACACCAGCCCGTGGCCTGAACAACTACTGGATTCCTGGGCCTTCTGTTCATAGGCAGCCATTGTTGGATTAGCTGAACCACAGCCTGCAAGTGGTTCTAATAAATCCCTTTTGATAGAGAGAGAGAGCGTCACTCTATAAGGTCTGTTACTCTAGAACCCTGACTAATAATACCGTTACTAATAGCATTCTAGTTCTTCGGGTTGTGACATGGCTTATAAGTGTGGTAGGAGGGAAAGAAGGAAGAAAAGAGGGGAGGGAGGGAGGAAAAAGGGAGGGGCTGGGGACCGTTCTATCATACATCTCTAATATTTTTCCCAGCCATGAAGAATATTACCTCACCATAAATCTTCTCAGGCAATCATTAATATTCAGTCCTTTTCCTAGAAGGTGCAAAGAATATTACTTCATTTCTTTGAAGTTAAAATGAATTGTGCAATTGTTCTAGACACAAAATATAAGCATAGTCGCTTTGAGGCTAGAGCCTTTGAGTAAGACAAGGCATCTATCAACCTCTTTTCCAAACTCAATAAATTCCTAAAATGTATAGCATTGGTGGTGTTTCTGACCCTTCTGTCACTGTGGCAATGTACCTGAGACAATCCATTGCTAAGGAAGAAAAGTTTATGTGGGCTGCAGTTTTGATCAGTGGTTAATTGACACTGTCGCTTGGGCCTGTGGAGAAAACATCAGGGTGAAAAACATGTGGTAGTCATGGTGACCACAAAGCAAAGGGAGGAAAAGGAAGGAACCAGGCCAGGCCCCCCAACACCTCCTTCAAGGGTACACCCCTTGTGTCCTAACTTCCTCCTCCAATACTTCATTTCTGAATGGTTTCACCCCATGTGGTGCCAACAGCACCACAGATTGATAACAAAGTAGCAGTCATCTTGGCAACATGTTTATAAGTGATAGAGAAATGTTAGACCAGCACTACTTAAGGGTTCTTTGGAAAGTCAGTTGGATGGTGTTTTGCTGGGGCAAACATTTGAAGGAACGTTTCATTAAAGTGGACACAGGTGAAAGACTAAGGCAGACTCGTGAAGGAATGTTTCCATGAAGCAGACACAGGAGAGAGGATGTTCAGCTAAAGCAAGCGTGTGAAAGGACATGTGACGAAGCATTCTGTGCTAACGACGTGCATATATTGGTCTGCCTTATGTTGTGTAGTTCAGCTGCATTTGTCAGGACTCAGAGGACTCAGGCTGATTGGATGCACATGCTGAGGCAGGACCTGCGCTGAGGCAAGGCTGTGGAGGAAACGTGGTGTCTGGAGGGTTTAAATAGGATTCCACAGAGGGACAGAGACAGCTTGTCTTGCTGGTACAGATAGCTATGCAACACTTGTGAGTCTCGTCTCTTCACTGAGAGAGGCGCAGCTGAGAACTTCCCCTGGTGTTCCTCCTGGTTCCTCCTGCTGACTTGAGCTGAGGCTGAGGCCTAGCTGTCTCTGCAAGGTCTCGTCACCTCTGTTGCTAAACCAACTTTACCAAACTGGACTGCTGGTGGACCCATAAGGTGTTTGCAGGCGGACGGAGCTGCTGCTGCCTGCTAACCTGCAAACTGAACTGCTGATTTCCAGATAACACAGAATGGAGTTGCTCCAAAGAACCTTTCTAAACAGGTCCACTTCCCCCATATCCTTTCTTTTCCACTAGCTCTGGTGGGTGGTGGGCTACAAGGGAGGTTGAATCATTTAAGAGCCATCAACAAAAAAGACAATGGTCGAGTCTTTAGCCTTTAAAAACTCAAATGCTGAATGCAAGGAAGTAGTCAGACTTCTGAGGGCAAGGTGAGCATCAATAGACAGTAGATTAGACTTACAGCTGATTTTAGACCAGTTTGCCTGATACGACCTTAATAGGAGAAGCTGCCATTAGAGACTTGGATTCATTGGTGTGAATTTCTTTATTGATACAAAATTTGAGATTAATATTGTTACTCTTTGACAGGCATTGTACCTATACAACTCACTAAAAATACAAGGCTTAGACCCAGTCCTTCTATAGCTGTTATTACAAACTCGTTTAACATGATTAAGTAACACAAGTTAAGGGCCAGGTAGTAAACTCATGGTTATGCTAGATTCTGATTTAATTATAATAAAGTGTTTTTAACTTACTCAAATCAAAATGAATAAGAAGAGTTAAGGTGTAACATTTCAGATATACTTTACATAAATAGTCTTCAAAAATGTCAAAAGTCCACAGAATATGACACGTAAGGCCATTTCATTATTAAAGAGCATTTGACTAGAAACATGTCTGCTCCTGACAACACCCCCTTCTTGGTTCAAAGAAGAAATTGAGCATCAACGGAGTTGCTC